>NW_023458555.1:50948196-50972022 GCF_013731165.1 Rhagoletis pomonella
GAAGCCTTCGGCATAGCCGAAGACAGCGCTGCTCTTACTTGTTTTATATTGAAGATGCTCTAGTAAAATATATTAGCCTTCTTCTTGGCAAAAGAGCAATATGTCCGAAGATGGCAGAAAAATCAGTCACCAGAAATGCCGCAAGAAAAACGTGGCAAGGGCGTTTCCCACCTCTCTCCCACGGAGCCTAACACGTTACTCCGCTTAAAGACCACGGGTTTCCAAGCCATAGCGTACGTGGATGGTTGGATGGACTGGGCTCGAACTATAACGGGCAGTTGCACTAACATATGTAAATGTTTTTAATATTTTGAGAACCTTGGGAATAAAAAGCAGGGACCGAAAATAACAATTATTTTTTTTTCGTTAAGTCAACTTGGCCAAATATTTCTTTAGTTTGAAATAAAAGTAATTTCCTGATAATAAACAAACCGCTTATCCAAATAAAACAAATTAGGTATCAAATAAAAGAGAATTTGGATAAGCGTTTGGTTTATTATCAGGCAATGACTTTTATTTAACAAAAAAATGTTGTTTCCGGTCCCTGGTAAACACTATTATCGCTGTAATCATGACAAAAAAAATAGGAAGGTAGAACCGCTGAGAGGTATTTTTCGAATTCTTGACGTTTGCAAGCAATTTAATTTTGAAATTTTACACACAAAATCACACACACATTCTCATTTTCCATCTCAAACAACAACAACTTCGAACAATTCCTTTTTTTTACTCGCAATTTTATATGATTTTAAAATGTTGGCAAACTTCAAAAAAAAAATCATGGCCGACGAATTCAGAGAATGGTTTTACCTTACTCTGTTTTTATCATGGCTGTAATTACGAATAAAAACAATCTACTCCAAAACCAACTTCCTTTGAATAATGAGGTTGATTGTCAAACCGTATGACCGACCGTTTTAGAGTCCTTCAAGCGGACCATCAAAAGTGGTAGCATGTGAGAACAGAACAGTAGCTGACTACTGCAGATCCCTATACGGTATCGCTAAATAGTAAGAGAATGGACGCGCCCGTTTCACTTTTGTACCTGCAAGCTCATTATAAGGGAATCATCTCTTAAAGAAGCGTGAAAACATTTTCTGTAAAACAAAACTCGTTGTCCGGAATAAACGTAGAACCGTCACAGAAACTTTTTACGTTGAACAGAAGAGACCTGTGCCACTATGGGCCCAGTTTAGGTTTAGGTTTGGCTTGGATGAAAGCAGCCACCCTGGTTGGTTCACATGAGATCCCATAAGGACGGATTTTAAAAACTACTTAAATGATCCTACATTTATTAGCCCTGTAGTACAATTCACTGCGATATTTTAACAACACAACAATAACGGCAATTTCATCAACTTATCTATTCAGTAAACGTTTCCCTAACAACATTCGATAAAAACTCAAACGATTTTTCAGCAACATAAAACTTGCACTTTATTGTACTAAAAGTGAATGGTCTACAAAACTGTATACTTAGTTTTTTAATATTCCGATAAAAAACGTGAAATTTTAACGAAAGTTTGTTAAATTTTGTTTAAATATTGCACAAAGTTTGAAACTAGAGTTTATGTGGTTTTAGTTACAGAATACACTTAAAAAAAAGTGATAAACATTAAATAACAAAAAATAAAAATAAAAAAATAGGGCGTAAAACAAATATAGAAAACAGGAAGCTAAGGTTTTATAAGTATTTTTTTTTTTTAATTTTACCGGATGAAAATACATGCAAATTGAAATTACATATGTACAAAATGTGCATGCAGTGATTTCTTTTTTTCAAATATTACCAACGTTTTTCATGTTAAATGTTTTTCGTAATCTTTTTATTTATGTACATCTTCGAGTGAAATAAAAGCAGAAAAAATACAAAATTGTTTATTTATTTTTAATAATTTTCATTTAAAATACAGTTCCATCTACTGTATAATAACAAAAGCAACATAAGTAAAACTTTAAAAGCGTCCACAAAGTTCACAAAAATTCATCAAACTTAAAAAAATGTTCACCAGGATTCTGAACTTTTTAATCATTATAAGATTTTCGGTTATGCAGTTTTGTAGCCCATTCTATTTTAGTATAATAAAGTGCAAGTTTTAAGTCGCTAAAAGTTGCCGTTGATTTTTGAGAATTTTTTTTTTTTGTGGAGGGTGTTGCACATTTTCTGCCATATAATGCTTGAAACAAAATACCGGCGAACGGAAAACTTCCCTGAATTGGAAGACGCTATCGTACACCGTTCGCCCAGCGATTTCGCCTACTTAAACCAAATTATAGTGGTAGCGAAAACAGCTGATATCATTTGGTCGCCTTTTAATTTGGGTGACTATATTTAAAAAAAACTAAATCAAATTTAGAAATGAGGAAATGATAACAAATATAAATGTAAAGCAAAGAGAAATTATTATAAGTTATTTTATTTTAAGCCAGATTTAACAAATCCACAATTGTGTTTTCCAAATAACAAAGTAATTAGTGTTTATGTTGTTTTCTTCTAAAACTTTGAAAGCAAAAAAGAAATACGGCCACGTATCGCCACGAAACGCCGTCGAGCGAACTTCGCATTTCGCTTTGGGTGTGTTCAATTTCATATGGCTGCTGGTGTTCTAGTTTTGATAGCGCGAATTTCGTTGTAGTGAGTTCGCCTTTCGTCGGCATTGTGTTTCAGCTATAAAATGATTGCGAACTTTGTGCTCATACGAGCGCCTTGGCATATGCAACGCATTTGTGCCCATTAGCGGCAGATTGGCATCGAGTACAGAAGAGCATAGTAGAAAAGTTTCTGCCATTTAAAAGAGGTTTGAATATCGAGTGGATGAAAGGATACACTTTTCTAAAGGCGACAAATATCTATAAGGTCATCTATAACACCTTATAGATATAAGCTCTCATGGAATCCCAAATTGGCAATATGTATGAAGTAATTTCAAACACATCCTAAAATATGCGACTCACTTTAGATGTAAGGGAAAGGAAATCTAGTCTACTCATGCCAAGCTCAGCAAACTTCAACGACCAGCATGCGTTTGCATCACTGTTACAATGGTGACGGTTTTCAGTACATTTTAATCAAAAAAGAGGTTTTACTATCTACAATAAGGTTCGCCTCAGGGAACAGTTCGGGGTATAAGCAAGTTATATACACACATCCCCAGAATAAGCATCTCGAAGCTATGCATTACGAGGCTAATAGGGAATTTACATGATTCAACTTTCACAGGCGATTAGTTGAACCAAAAGTTGAACGAATGTAGGGAGCCGACCAACTTCATTGTAAGCGATTAGGTGAAAGGCTGTTTACACCAGGCGATTGTTGCTTTCAACTTAAAATCGCCTGAAAAATCGCCTCATGTAAATTCCCTATTAACTTCACACATTACTTAGTATTTTTTCCCAAACACAACCAACTTGAATAACGAAAGACCAAAACCCCGCAAGGGTTCTCAAAACGCGTATACTGATTTCAGATTTTAATACTACTTTTCTTACTCGAGATTTAGGAATTTTGATATAGGACAGGAATTATGAAAATAGTGCAATCATGGACAATGAAGTGGTAAATCTTCCCACAGAGGATGAGCTACACTTGAATTCGTGGTACCTGATTCACCGAGCTTTGCTCGAATTGCATACACTTTTTAAGGTTTCAAGGTTTGGGTATCACACACTGGTCATTTGGATAGTCCGAAAAATAATATTTTGGAAATAAATAAAAAAACGACTTTTGATATCTTATATAGCAAGTAAATTTCTTACATCAAAAATTAGGTGGTAACCCTATTTTTGGAAATACGCTTGCATGAATAGTACATGTCTTGAGCAGATACGTATACATAGAAAAAAGCTTTTGAAAATTAACAAAATACAAATTGGTATTAAAAAAACGTGGCAACTCTCTGCAATGTTTCAGTTAAATTTGGTAGAATCGAAAATAAGTGGCAATTTTACATTAATAAAATAAGAGACGTTAGATACCTGTACTATGATGTTTTATTTAATTTGTAACAAATTTTGAATAGGTGGCAACCTTATACGAGTATCTTCGGTGGTAATACCTATTTAGACAAAGTTAAAATGCAAAACAATATCTGTATAAAAAATTTCATCAAAATCGAAAGCGGTTCCAAGTAACCTATGGATGTATATATGTATATGTAACCTATGTGTGTGTATATATATACACTTGTGATCAGCTAATTAAGCCAGCAATATTTTGATAAATTTGAACTATTATTCTTTTGTTTATTTAATTGTTATTATTTTTTCATTAAAGTCTAGCTCGTTATATATCAAACACCACACAAATCCAGATCTCAACCTTTGTGCAAAAATTATGAAAAATCTGCAAAGTTTCAGCCAGATTTTCAACTTTTTATTCAGATTTTTTAGAATTTTTTTTGAGTAAGCAATTTAATAGTCCATTAAATTCTATAATGTGAAGTCTTAAGTTGCTAAAGGATCGCGTTGATTTAAAAAATTTTTTTTTTTTGACTTCATGACGCATTTTTTTTCCATACAAAAAAAATTGTCGAATTTATTTTGTATGGAAAAAAATTTTAAATTAATTAGCAACTTTGAACATCGATTACGCAGGTTTGACCCCTGCTGAAGTCTAGAAAAAAAGAGTCTGATGAGGAGATGTGGTGATCTACGAAATAAACAATCGTGGTACAAATCTCAGTAAAAATATTAAAAATAAAATGTTAATAATCCACAATAACATTGACTAGATTTATATGGTTTTTTGTTATATAATGAGCTAGACTTTTATGGAAAAATAATAAACATTAAATAAACGAAAGCAAAATATCCAAAATTGATCAAAATGTTGCTGGCTTAATTAGCTGACCATAAATATATATATATATATATATATATATTCCTCGTTTAATTTAATAAGATATAATCCAGATTACTGTTTTCCGTTTTCTTAAATAAAATAATTCCAACTCAGTCTAAGCGCTAAAACAATCCTTCGCAACAACAAATTAATGCAGCTAACTGATGTTTACATGTCAACAGAGTCTCGCTTTACGCAGGCGTTTATGAAATAATTTCCCGCTTGGGATATTCCACCTGATTAGCGGCTTAGTTAGGCGGCATACGAACTGATGACCAAATGAAACAACGTCGCATAAAGAGCCTTTCGTTGGCATGGATGCCTAATTTATTTTGCAATTTTGGTTAAAAAGTAATTTTACACGCCGCAACTCACGCGCTGTATTTTAAATCCAAATTTATTTCGTGCAATCGCTGGCATGTTTTATGTATCCGTATGAGTACACTTTTTGGGAAAGTATGTAATTATTTTTGCGTGCATGCGTACTTACACATGTGCGTTTACATAGAAATATGCATACATATTTATATACGTACTAGGGTGTTCGATTATTCGCCTTTTTACAAAACCGGTTTTCGAGTTATTCGAAAAGCTGCAATTTGAAAAAACCGCTTCCCAATTTTGAAATTAATAAAAAAAACAGATAAACCGGTTTTCTATAACGTATATTTCATACAGTGAAAACGCTTATGTTGGTAAGAAGTCATGACTACCAATTACAATACAACTAATAACAGTAAATTTAGTTTTTTTTCTTTAGAAAAGAGCAAAGCAAATTATTTCCAAAGTTTTTCAGATCAAAAGTAAAATAAATACAAATTATGTTTGGTCTTATTTTAACTTATTTTTAATACTTTACTGCAGTTTTTTTGCCTTATTCAAATTGAGTAGTGGGGCCCAACAGCATTAAAGATAAAAGTTTTTCAAATATTTTTATAGCGGTCACCGCTCGGCAGACAATGGCAAACCTCCGAGTGCACTTCTGCCATAAAAAAGATTCTTCGGTGGTGGAGTAAAAGAGAAGATCTCTACATTTGTGTAGTAATATCAATAATCCGAGCACGAATTGAAGGAGAAGATCGGCCAAGAATTGGTATCAAATATGTATGATAGTTCATCCACAAATAGGATATAGTTTTGAAATTATTTAGGAGTTTCCCTTAAACTGAAAAAAGCCTTTAAAACTTCGAAAAACTTTGTATGAAATGAAAAAAAACCGGCTCGTGCGATAAAAAAAACGTTTTTTTCGATATTCGAAAAATCAGGACTTCAAAAAACGCCTATAGATATCCAAAAAACAGTGGAAACCGGTTTGAAAAAAACCGGGTCAATCACCCTAATACATACTGATACATATGTATGTAAGTATTATTACATATGAACTTTTGCAAGCGTATGTGATTGTTTGCTTTTGTAATGTTTATTTGAAATACGCGTGTCATGCTTTTGTTTCTGAATTTCTAATGGAATTTGGTTTCATGTGAAATATTACACTTCCTTGAATTAAGGGGTACTATATGGCAGAGTGACTTTGTAATATGTATATTGTTATGAATATTATTCGGTATAATTTTTGCAAATTGCATTACTCCTGAGCCTCTAAGTGGGTTGTAATACAAAAAAAAAACAAAATGCCAGCTCTTATACAGTGCGCCAAACAAATAACCGCACGAGCGTTATATCCGCCGGATCGATATGAAAATAAGAGAAAGGATATGCAATTTTTCAAAAAAGAGGACACAGATCGATTACTTGGTAAATTTCTTTAATGGTTTTAACATCAAAAACCCATGAGCAGATCTACTTATTTTAAATACACAATTTTATTTGCGCAGCTCCACGAATAATAGTTCAGCTCACATTGCTACTACTTAATATGTGGTATAAATGTGAAAGTTTATGAGTGAGTGAGTGTTTGAGTATGTTTGTTGCTCTTATACGCTAAACCATCGGAATATATTTCAATGAAGTTTACTACATAAATGGGATATAACCTGGATTAATATATACATATGTAGGTTAGTTTAGAAAAGAGATACGACCCCTTTTCAAAATTTAAAATCAATATTTACTACAATAATGTGGGTGGAAAACGAAGGGGCTCCAAAGCCATTTACTTTGACACTTTTTTAAGTGAGCTGCCACCTGTTATGTAAGTTAAAGTCAATTAATCAATAAGCTACATAAAATACCACAACAATAGGACTGTCGAACGAAAGAGTCCTAAAAACGTTTTATTTTGAAAATACTTTCCAAGATGGTTGCCACCTGTTCAAAAATTGATTTAAAAAACAACTTAAATGAAATATTTTAGTATGGGTGTGAACTAATAGAGCTTTAGAAAGCTTTATTTAAAAATATTTTTAAATGGTGCCTGCCGCATGTTTAGAAATTAAAAATCAGTTTAGTTAAAAAATCAAATAAAGAAAGAAAAATGACACTGAGGATGGCACAACGCCGAAACCGGTTTGTCTGCAAACCAAACTTGACAAGGAATGACGGAATTTTGTTCCAAAATAAATCATCAAATAAAAAACTTGTATATGGGTGTCAAGAGAGAGAGAGGTTTAAAAAAGTTTTATTTCAAAAATATTTTTAAGAGGGTCGCCACCTGTTCAAAATTCTAAAGTAAGACATTTAAATATGGGCACCAAGCATAAATGATTTAAGAAAGCTTTATTTCAAAAATACATACTTTTAAAAGCGCACTGCCACCTGTTTAGAAATTAAAAATTAATTTAATTCAAAAATTAAATTAAATATTTTTTATGGCTATTAAAAAAGAGAGGTTTAAGAAAGTTTAATTTCAAAAAAAAAATTCGAAGAGGGTTGTCACCTGTTCAGAAACAAAAAGTAAGACATTTAAAAATGGCCAATAAAAAGGCGTTAAAAAGCTTTATTTTTAAAACAATTTTAAGGGGTTGCCACCTGCTTAGAAATTCAAAATCAATTTAGTTAACAGGGTAAATTAAATATTTTGATATGGGTGTTAAGCGAGAGGCTTGGATTTAAATTACTAGTAAGATAAGTTATTTTAATATGGGTGTCAAAAGAGAGAGGTTTTAAGAAAGCTGTTGCTGAAAACATTGCCACCAGTTTAGGAATTTAAGATCAGTCAAGTTAAATTAAATCTTACTTATGTTATAAATGTGAAAGTTTGTAAGCGAGTGTGTGAGTAAACTCAGCATAGAGATAGCTTACGATCTGGATTAGCACGTAGCATATTTTTTAGGAGGTTTGCCGCTTGCTTAAAAAATTAAGTTTTATTTCAAATTATAAGTTCCACGAAATTTCACAAAATGAATGCCAATGAAGGAGATTTAAAAAAGCTTTATTTTTCCGGAGGATTGCCATCTATTTAAAAATTTAAATTAAATTTTATTAACAAGTTAAACGATTATTACAATTTGGTAGGCCAACGAAAGTGATTTAAAAAAGCGTTATTCTAATAGTTTTTTGAAAGTGGTTGCCACCTGTTTAAAAGTCTTAAATGTTTAAGAATTCTTTATTCCGAAAATATTTAAGAAACGGGGTATCACCGCTTTAAATGTTTTATTAAACTTAATCAATATGGATGTCAAACCAACAAAGTTGAAAAGGGCACCCACCTTTTTAACTGTTTAATTTAATTTTGAGAAATATTAAAATATGTATGATAAAGGTAAGGCGTTGAAGAAAGCTTTATTACAGCAGCTCCTACAGTTTCCCGAAATTCGTTGGCTTTAAGAAGATATTATATGTATAGTAAAACACCTTTCGATTCTTCCATGAAATTCATGTCAGTAAAGTAAATTGCTGATGGTGTTTACGCAGGCATATTTTTCGGAAGGCAAAAACTAAGTAATTCAGATCAAGGTTGTAGATATTTATAGCAGGAGAATCTGTTATTCACCTACAGCATTCAGCCAAAATGATTTGCTTTGCCTTCGGACGATATCCGTTTTCGATGCAAACGTCCTGCTTGCCTAAGGACTTTTTTTGCATATAGAATTGAATGTATCAGTGAAAATCATGTCATGCATGCATACAATTTAGTATGCAGGTATTTTAAAGGCTTTTGTTTTGTAATTTTCAACCGGCTTTTTTATTTTTCCTCAAAATTCATAAAATTTAATATTTACGTAAGTCTGAAAAAATGTGAAAAGGCGGGCGTCTTAGTGAAAGACTCTTAGAGAATTTTTTGAGTATGCATAAAAGTTGGATGCCCGATTTTTACTTTAAAAAAATTATGAAAATTAAAACAATAGCACAATTGTACCCCAACTTACTCAGCACACAACATTGAGTTATTTGAATTTTATTTGGTTTTTCAAATATTCACTGCTAGCTAGCAATGCCTCCATGGAGAAGTCATTCAAATTTTGCTGAACAAACAAAAACTACAAAGAGAATGAGTTTTTCAAGCACTCTTGTATACACCTACCAGCATGTAATCGAGAACCCTCATCGTTTTGCAACATCTAACTTCTGTGCAAAAAAATATAAAAAATATTGAGGCCGGGCTCATAAATAATCATAATTTCGTGCTGTAAGCTATGAAGATCTTACAGCTGGTAACTATGCGCTGTAAGAATAAAATTGCAGAAGTTGTATCTTTTTTACTGCGAAAACATATTACATTTCATACAAGGGGAAAAATTCACGAAAACAAATGAAATTTGCATACGTCATAAAGTACTCTTACTCATTGGCAACACAAGCGGCTAAAATAAAAACAAAGCATACAAGAAACAAAAAACTAAAACTACAACGAAAGCAAATTGAAAAGATGAAAAGACAAATAAAAGGAAGAAAAAGAAATTTTATATTATCATTTTGAAGTTATCTCCGACGGCGGTCGAATACATACCTTCAGCAGAATATGTAAACAAATATGTAATGTAATAGTATAAAGTAAATAAATAAAAAAGTAATAAAAAGACAGAAAAAAAAAATTAATTTTTCTTATTGATATTTTGTGTCCAAAAGTATGTATTTACAAGTTAGTTGACTTTTAATGCAGAGGTAAGCACCCTTGACTATTTCACGGCCATCGCCATAGAAATTCCTCAAAGAAAATATACGGATAATAGTGACCTTTACTTCCTTCCTAATCAACTTCAAGCTAACCTATAGTTAGATACATATTCCACAGGGTACATACAAAGTACATGTACAGTAATGTGTGTATTTTAAAGTGTTCCTGAATGCCCCTACTAACTATATCATTGTACATACCCTGCTGGAAATGGGACTAGTTTGTAGCTACCCACTAACTAACTAGCATTCGACTGGTGGAAACTATTTATTAACTATTTTCTTTGGGCGTAACTAACTACTTTTGAAGGGCGATAGCCGCAAAATAGTGAGAACTGGTTACCTCTGCATTAGAAGTCAACTAAATTGTAGCTAACTACTTTTGGATATGAATAAGAAAAACAAAATATTTTTTTTGCTTTTTTTACTTTTTTATTTATTTATTTATTTATTTGTTTACATATTCTGCTGTAGGTGGTCCGGTATTCGAACACCGTCAGACATAACTTCAAAATGATAATGTAAAATTTCGAAAAAGAATCTGCGAAGTTCAGAAAAAAAGTGCATGCAAAGTAGCTTTTGTGTGGATATTTAATAGAAACTTGTAAAGAAAATAATCTCCCGATAACGTCTGCACGACTTTACAACTAACTTAAAGTTAGTTTTGTCATAGCTAGTTAACAGTTAGTTATTTATCGAACTCCCCGAAAAAAGCTAACTAGAAGTTGGTTATTTTAATCAATTGATAATTTTTTCTGCAGGGTACCTTAAGTGCATCCTATGCGCATATGTGATTTCTCTGTCATTTTTATTACTGCTTATTCATCTATTTTTTATTGCCTTTTTGATTTGTAAAGAAAAATGTAATAGATAGACACATGGGCGTACGCAGGTACGCGCAGCCTCCTCCCCCCTAAGTTCCAAAGCTTCATTGCAAGTTTCTTTCAATGAATTCATAATCAACTTCCAATTCAAAAAATTTCGGTAGTTTTGGTAAACTGCTGGTTGTTCCTCGAAAATCTTATCAACTGTGAACGCCATTTTCAGCTTACTTTTATTAATCTGATAAACAGTCTTTTACGTAAAAAAAAGGGAAAATAATTATTATATTTTAATATTTTCTCTTAGTTTGTACTTGAATTTAGATTTAGGTATGCTTATCTCACTAAAACAATTTATCGATTTGTAGAAGACACTCTAAGACTATTGTTTAAGTAATTTTTTAGCAAAAACAGAACCGACTTCAATTCTCATGTAAAACTTTAAGATTACCGTTAACTTCTTCATGATCCAATAATCGGATCTAAACCAAATTTGGATGGGACTACCTCTGAGGTACCACCTTTAAGTTTAAAAAGAATTGTCGAAATGGTTTAATGTGGTCCAAATTTATGCGGTAACATACATATAAAAAAATTCCGATGAACTGATAACCTCCTCCTTTTTTTTGAAGTCGGTTAAAAAGAGAAAAATTAATGAGGTAAATTATTATAATTAGTTTTTAATAGCTATCTTTTAACATTTCTAATAAAATTTACATTAAAAAATATCTCGGGCCTCCGCTAAATTATGCTCTGCGTACGCCTATGGATACACATCTGCTAGCCGAACTAATCTAATACTGGATTTCTACTAGGCATCGGCTGTTGAGATAACTTGAATAAAAACATACTTGTTAGTTTCCGAATTTTTGTTTTGTTTGTGGCTTCAAAACTATCATCTGCTCGCTTACATTACGATGCATCTTTTCTGATCTTCTTAAACACAGTCTTGAAAGATTTTTTATTTGGACAAAAACCACGCGCTCTGGAAATATCACTAACTGTGCGTTTTCGAAAATTATCGTTTTTTACGTATACCTCTTTAAGATTTTAACGCAAATTAATCGCTCAAAAATTTATTGTTTCCTCAAAGGATTTCAAAGAATTGGGTATAAAGGTAATTTATTTTTGTGCGTTCAATTTAAAAATTTACATATTTTCAACATTGAATCATACGATTTCGAAAATTTGCACATATGCATAAAAATGGCTTTTCGTAGATTTAGTTGGGAAGTTAAAAAATAAAATGGCTGGAATGTACCTTCTAGGGTAAAATCCAAAATATTCGCAAATCAAGTACATTTAAAAGAAATTAACCAGTTAGAAAGCTAAGTTAGATATTAAAGAAAAATAAATATGGGGGGTCTACCCCCTTAAAGCAACAAAAGCCGAATCAAAATTTTTTAGAATTCTTGCCTGTTTGTCTGTCTGTATGTTTGTACGCGCATCACTCGAAAACTAATGTATGAAATTGAATGCAGTTTTCACCGGTATATTGCTAGAGGTCAATCTTAAGATATAGAAAGGAAAAAATTAGGGACCTGCCACCTGTTTGAAAATTGCAGTTTAAGTAAATTGATAAGATAAAGTAAATATTGCAATATGGCAGTCAAAAGAAAAAGGTTTCAGAAGGCTTAGAGCCGAAGATATTTTTATGCAAGGTTTCCACCTGTTTCAATTTTTTAATTTAATTTAAATTAATTTAATTTAATTATAGGTATCAAACTGAAGAGGTTCAGGGAAGTTTACTGACAACAATATATTTGAGAAGGGTTGAAATTTTGTATTCAATTAAATGGGTAAAATAATTGAAATTAATACTTTTAAAATAAATAAGGGTATAAAACAACACAAAAACTTTTAAGGCGCAGTGAAGCACGCCTAGTATTTGCTAGTACCTTTACAAATTTGACCTTCAGTAAAATTAAGCGAACAATTTTTTCATAAATCGTTT
The DNA here is from genome assembly GCF_013731165.1 of Rhagoletis pomonella. NCBI lineage: Eukaryota > Metazoa > Arthropoda > Insecta > Diptera > Tephritidae > Rhagoletis > Rhagoletis pomonella. Next base: position 50,960,828 of record NW_023458555.1, read on the forward strand.
CCAGAAATTTTCAGGCGCATGAGCTTTTGTTCTTTCTAACTACCTAAGTATCACTTCAGAAACTATTAGGAACTCATATTAACACCTAGCCTGTGCAAATGTGAGTACAATAGATGACCAAGTGCAAAGTTGTTGCTATTTAATTTGTTCACACACTCTCAAGAATTACATACATATATTATTTACAGACTTACTATTTATTATAATAATTACTAGTCAAGCGCTCATTTAAGAATTGTGTACGAATTAAAATATTAATTGGGATCTTTGTTTTAGGTAAATTAAAGCAAATTATTTACTTTTCCGTCTTAAATGAATTGGGAGGTAAATATTTTTAGTTTATTAGAGAATTTTTGAGAAATATGCGGAAATAAATAATTTTGAATGTAAATATGTATATGAGTAAATGACCTTACAATTGATGATCACGTGGTTATGAAGAAAGTCAAAAAAATACGTGTATCAGGCTCATAACATGTTTCTACCACATCCTCAGTTGACAGTAACGGGAACGCGACGTCGTTTCGAAATCGTACGAACAAGTGACGCCGCCGACCGCAAATGGTAGCATTTTGTAGATGTATAACTACCTGGGATCATCTGCTCAAGTTCGGCCATTATTTTAGTTAATAACTTATTAATAAAGCTATTCATCTAAAACTGCGTCTTTGCCGTAAAATGGCTGCCCCAGTAATTGACGAGCGAAGTTTCTTACGGTAGCTTCGATTACCGAATGTGGAAGTACAATAATTGGTTGCGGACCAGGTGGTGCGAGCCCTCTCTCACCAGATGATCTAATGTCTCATTACCAGGTACACCCGAGTGACCTGGCACACTGACTAAAACAAGTTCGTTTTGCTTTCCAAAATAATTTGTCCAATGCCTTGAGTTCAGCTTAGCTGTGACAGCAGACAAATAAACTCCCGCCTCTGCACCTAGCATGTAAATAGTCAATAACCTGCGGACTGTAAATACCGGGGCTTCGAATACCGAGGCTTATTCTCTAATAGAAAGCTTCAGCTTATCCTCATTATCTTCGATTCAGGCTCTTGATTTTGAACTAGTGTCAGTTTTGTAGACATCAGTAAAGAGTTGACAATGTGCTAGACCGGACTCAGCGCTGGGATTAAGCCCTCAACCTCAGGGTAATGGTGGCCGTACTATACTGGGACATTAAAAAGACACTTGTACTTAAATCTCTTCCACTAGAAATTTCCGCCTCGCTCCACACTCGATCATACCATAAAGGTGTAGATTTGGAGGATACCTCTTTGGTACGTTTTTTTTCAAATACCTATTTGCATTGCCTTTATGAAGCTCAGGCTTAGGCTTAGGCTTGACGTGAGACTTGCATGAAAGTTTGTCATCAAGTATTGCATCTACATATGTATATACTTAACTTCGGAAGAAGTCTGAGTTCTATTACGTGTGATGCGAATTAAAGTATCCAACCTTTTTCTTCTAGTAAAGAGCACAACACAGTATTAGCTGAGTTAACGAACAGTCCATACTCATTACACCCAGTCTCAATTATATTTAGGGTTCTTTGCGCTTTCCTGCACACAACGTAGAGAGAAAGGCTTGTGATGAGGCAGGCAACATTATCACTTTCGCGTTATCACTTCGCGTTATCGATTGTCATTGATCACACGCTGGTATACATGGCGTATGGGTAACAGTATTTCCTTCTCATCCAAATAACACTATCTATATATCTCTATATAAATAAAACTAAGTTGCGTAAAACGTATGACCGCACATAACTCGGTAGACTTTATATACCCGAGCGCACTTGTGAACAGGGGTATTATAACGTGTGAAACGGTTGCTTGTAACAGGCAAAATGATTCGAGTTAGATATAGAAAAATACGTACATAAATGGTCAGAATTAAAAAAGAAATCGATTAAGCGGTGACTGTCTGTCCGTCCGTCCGTTCGTCTGTCCATCTGTGCACACGATAATTCGAGCAAAAATTTAGTTATCTTAACGAAACTTGGTATGTGTACTTATTTTCAACGTAAGATGGATGGTATTGAAAATGGGCAAAATGGGACGATAACCAAGCCTACCTCCCATATAATGGTAGTTTTCAGAAATACGAAAACTGCGATATTTTAGTAACTACTGAAGATTATTTACTTAAAATTGATATTTACTACAACCATTTTTGGGAGAAAAATAAGAATATTATAAATTTTTGGAAAATGGGCGTAGCCACGCCCACTTATGATTTTACATGTGTTTATCTTGGGAACCGCTCTACCAATTTCTCTCAAACTTGGTACGGTTTTTGGTCTTGACAAAAGATAAAATAAGAAAATTTAAAAAATCGGACAATAACCCCGCCCACACCCCTTATAACGGTAATTTAGAGAAATACAAAAAGTAAACCCTGATGTTTGCAATAATTCTTTAGCAAAAAATACGCTTATAATAAAAGTTTGGAAAATGGTCCGTGACCCCGCCCACTTATGACCACATATCTGTATCTCGGTAACCGTTCTATCAGTTTGTACGAAACTCGGTATGGTTGTTGTCATTGAAAATTATTAAAATCTGACTAAAATTATGCCCAGTTTTCAATAACGGCAAATTTCCGATATCCTTGAAACTTCGATATTTCGAAATTTAAGGACGCTAATTTTACTCAAAATCTATATTAAAGACATTCCCTTGAAAAGAAGTAACATTATTATGGAATTTATCTATATAAGTTTATCTCCGTATATCTAACTGAACGTTCTATCGAAGATGTTTGAAATAGACGTAAAATCACTCCTGTTTTCAGAAGTGAAGTGCGCCGGGTATTTAATGTTTGGCTCCACTCGAACTTAGACTTTTTTACTTGTTTTTTGATAAATACACTCATGTGTATGTGCATATAGCATGTAAATTTGCAGCTGAAGCAAAAATAATTAAAAATCTACGCTGACGAACAACTCACTGCCCTTGTCTTATTTGTATTGTACACCTAAAATTATAAAACGTGAGGTGATTGTTTAAGATAACTGTGCTTATTTTAGGATTTATTAAATATTATACGTACAGATGCTATGTGTACTACATACACAAATGCAGACTAATCCTTTGTAATACAGGTTTATTGATATCGAAGGATAATTTGCATGCCGTTCATGAAGTAGCAATGATACTTATGTGAATATATACATATCTGTTTTCGCATGGAATAGTCGCTTATGTTGTTATGTTGGCTGGCTTTAGTATAATGCAGCCTTCCCTTTATTCCTTAAACCACAAGGAATTTTTTGATGAGACTTAATAAGAATTTGGTTTTGCTTGTATCGGGACTATTTCTTTCACGTTTATTTGCCAAGAGTTCTTCCATGGCTTGACGCTAGTGAGGTATTCGCAATCGTATGCTATTCACTATACCAAAGCCGGTCTTCCGACATAAGTTACTATTCCATACGAACACAGATATAAATATGTACATAAATATTTATTTTCGATTTGAGGTAAAAACACCGCCTGAAGTTTTGCACCAGCCACAGGCAAGTACCTAAAATTTGCACGAGCTTTTGCACAAATTGACGTAAGTGTATTAATGTATAAGAGTGTATGAAAGTAAATATATATAAATATATATAATACTGCGTCAAAATAAGTACCATGCGGAACCAGCTGTCAATCGAAATATCGTACAAAAACTATTTTCAAAAATCCTGCTGGTTCTTGCGCTTCTTGTTTGGCGCTTGGTATATCCTTCTAATACTCCTACATACATATATTACTAAAATTGGAGCTTCTGTGTATTCGTTGTAACTGGATGAGCCTGCGATTGTTGTTGCATGAGAATTTATTGCACAAGTTACAACGAATACACAGAAGAGCAAATTCATCTATTATAAATGTGAAAGAAACGGCTATATGGATTTCGATCATATTTGGCGCATAGATAGCTTATGGATTAGCATATAGGAACATTTTTGAAGAGGTTTGATTATAAAGTTTTATTTAATTCAAATTATAACTAAATTATAAAAAATTGTAAAACTAACGACAAACCAGGTTTAAAAAAAAAGTTTCTGCATATTGAGACAAACCTCTATATCCATATGTTATTCGATGTCCTGATTGCGAATCCGAGGTCTGTTAGCTCCATCACGTCAGGTTTGAGGAAATTTGAAGGTGAAGTAAGGAAACATTCAATGAATAAACTTAAAAATTCAATACGATTCTATTGAATTTGACCTTGGTATGACCTATAGATGACCTTGAAAAATCAATGGGGGTACCCCATAGTCGGATTAAGCGACAACAATAACAAATATATATATTTTTTATTGAATAAATTTCTTGTCCTATTTAACCCTCAAATGACCTCGAACATGATATTATGGAGGTTAAAGGACCTCGCATTCGGGTTCAGCGAGTCTAAAACCCGATATATGTATACGAATTTTCAGGTTTATTCAGTGCATTTTTCCCTACTTGACCTTCAAATGACCTCAAACCTGACGTGATGGAGGCTAAGAGACCACAGATTCGTAGTTAGGGCGTCGGATAACATAGGAATATTAAGGTTTGGTTCAATATGCAGAAACTTTCTTTTTTATAAACCTGTGTAAGTAAAAGAGCTTGTTGCTCCAAAAACATTTTTTAAATGGATGCCACCTGTTTAAAAACTAGAATTAAATTTTATTAATAGTTTAAATAAATTAGTGGTATTCTCGAAGTCTTGCACAGCCCTTGTACACGGATGCACGGATTATACGGTTTACAAAGCTGTCCCATAGGAAAAGCGGTTTCTACCATGCAAAGGATTTGCAAAACTTCGAAAATACCGCTATTACCACATAAAACAAAATACATAGCTAGGTTTTAGGGAAGACTTATTTCGAAAATATTTTTTAAGAGATTGCCACCTTTTTAAAAGCCAAATTCAGTTTTATTAAAAAATTTATAAAATATTACAATATCGATGTCAAACGAAAGAGGTATAAGAGAGCTTTGTTTCGAAAATATTTTTTAAAGAGGGTTGACACATGTTTAAGTGTTAAACTAAAGTTAAGCAATATGTAAAATGAAGTATTACATAATGCTTGTCAAACGAATCGTATTTGTGTTTAAAAGTTTATTGAATTTAATCAGTTCATTAATTGAAATATGACAATATGGTTGGCAAACGAGACAGTTTTAGGAAAGTTTTCTTTTGAAGATATTTTGAAGAAGGTTGCTTCCCCTATAAACATAAACCCTATTTTAATGAAATATTACAAAATGGATGTTAAACAAAGTAGGTTTAAGAAAGCTTAATTTCGAACATACTCGGAAGGTTGTCACCTATTTAAAAAAAAAAAGCTAAATGAAATACAACTATTGATATTGATATGAAAAAAAAGTGTTCAGACTCGTTTTGTGAAAAATTTCCACATAATAAAATAATTTTAAAAAGTTATATAAGTATGCATTGCAAGTATGAAGACTAGCTACAAAACTTAAGTGGTTTTTTATACTAAATGGCCCATATAGTTGAAAGAAACATCAAATTCAATTTAAGTGAACATTCGCAAAGACGAATATCTTTCGCCTTTAGAGCAAAGTGCTTCAATCTATGGCGAATTTTAATCGGTTTACTTGTTTAAGTTAACCTATCTAGCAACCAATCCGAAAATCGATCAGACAAAGAAAAAAGAAGTAAATGAAATGCGATTTTTTTACGTTTACCGATTCTATTTTCGAATACGACCCGTTTTCCCACAAAGGTGTCCGTTAGAAACGTACGTATGTATGTATGTACAAGCAAGTACCGAAAATTGTTGGGAAACGGGGACGTCTTTGGCTGTTTTTCTGAAATTTCTCTCATTAAATTTTTCATTCAATATGCTTTCCTTCTGCACTCCACAGGTGCTTTTTCAAAAAAAAAAAAAAACTAAAAATTAAGGAAGCGCCTGGCGAAATTCGAACCCGGCACATCCTTGAAGCTTACAAATAGTGGCACGCTCCTCTGCACGCTCAGCCACTGCCGACTACGTATGTATGTATGCTTTCAAATGTTCAGCTTTAACGAATTGTTGCTTTCAAATACTAAACATCATCTTCCGAGAACGCTTCGAGCGTTTCCGCATACAAAAATGCATGAGAACTGTCGCCGTTTTCTATTCGTTTCCGGATACTAACTTACAACTAACCAAAAACAGTTCGTCGTACCCCTCTGATTGTTAAATGATTTTGCAAGGGGGGTTGCCTTTTACACTTTACACCTGCATTCGGCAATAGTTTTTTATTTTATTTTTAAGTTACTGAAATTAGAGTACCACGTTAGGTTGGTAGAAACTGAGCTCTGGTGGATAAGTACTACAAGGGGTTGCTTGAGGTCAATGAACTTTGGATCACCCAAATTGTATCTTCAAGTTAAGAACAGCGATATGTAATAAGTATTTTAAGATGCGATCTAATGTGCTTGATACTTTCCTTTAGGTCATCAAAATAGGCGTTCATTTCTTCCATCGGCACAAGTCTCTTACCACCGTTTGTGCAGGTTTGGAAAAGAAAAATAATTGTAGGCAGCAAAGTCCGACGAAAGTGCTGGTGGAGTTCGTAGATCAGGTTTTAAATGTTTGCAATTGTGCACGAAATAAATTTTTTTACAGCAGGTGCCTGGCACTAATGTTTGTGCCAATGTTCATATTTCTGTAACTTGAATTCTAACTTTATTCCGTTAAATCTTTTTATACGAAAATCCTTTATGCCATTCGAAAATATGTGTCGATATAGTTATCCGAAATATTGGAGTACCATTTACTGGTAATTAAAATGATATTAATTCAACAAGTCTTTTAACTACTGTTCGCTTTTACTTCTTTTCCCAAACAATTAGTAATAACTATCTTTTTCCTATTGCCGACGTCAATAAACCTGTTTATGACTTTTTTATGACTTTGCACTAATTGTTTTGAGGCTATCGCCTAAGGCCCAATCAGTGAAGCTGTAAGCATGAAGAAGTCTAGTTTGCCGAAGTATACAATGAAGTATACAATTATGTCGCATAATTAAGTTCCATTGTCGACAAACCATTGACAAAAAAAAACTGCGCGTGCAGTTGTCTTTATTAACCGACTTCCAAAAAAAGAGGAGGTTATCAGTTCGTCGGAATATTTTTTTTTTTTGTATGTTACCGCATAACTTTGGACCACGTAAACCGATTTCGATAAATCTTCTTGCATCGGAAAGGTAGTGTCTCAGAGGTGGTCCCATACTAATCTGGTTGAGATCCGATCAGTGGATCATGAGATATATATATATATATTTTTTTTTTTTATATGGGAGTTGAAGTCGGATTTTTTTTTGCTAAAAATTACTTGTAATACATGCATATTTATGTATAGGAAGAAGAAGTATATATGCTTTGCCGATTCAATACGAGAGAGATAGAGGGAAGTGTGAGTGAGGTTTTTAAGATATATATATGTAGTTTGTAGCATTAATTTGATTTTGAAAAGTATTGCCGAAATCCGATTCTTAAATACATCGATACTGAGTACGCAAAACTACATCACAGTCATGAGAAAACGCATTCTGCTATTCTATCACTCTTGCTCAGTACATACTTTAAAGCTGGGACGTGAACCGGTTTTATATCGAATTAACCGTTTTTTTTTTTTTGATTAACAGAACCATTAACCGAACTGATATATTCCACAAATGTTTGATCCGAATCGAAAACCGAAACACTTTTTTTTTTAAGGTTTCATGCTCGTTTAAAATAACTTTTGAAAGACAAAATGTCCCCTCTTTTTGATTATTTCTTTTGGTAAATATGGTAATGCCACTTAAAAAAAATAATTTTTCTGTGTAGTCTAATCTTTTGAAAAAAAAAAAATTCCTTAACTTTTTTACGGGTACCACTCTCTTTTCTATTCTAATCTATATTATATTGTTTTATTCTTTTTTAAATCAGCGTGAAAGGTTTGCAGTCAAACTTATAACACCGTGCGACAAAATCCAAAAATGGAGTAATGTACTATACTAGGAGCTAAATTTAGTAAAAATGCATTTTTTCCTCTCCGGCGTCAGAATATTTTTAAAAAATATGATTGATAATCTTTTTTTTAATCAGGGCATGTGTTGTACATGAGTATCAGATTAAAGAAAAAATTCTTTAGAAATGAAAACAATTACATATTTTTTCGTGCACAAGGACGAATAGATATTGAAGATCTGCTTTTCTTTATATTTTTATCCTAACCTAAAAAGCTTGAAAGGACGAAATTTGAGCATGCGGTAGTCCTTAACTCATATCTTTTCCAAAAATAACTATTGGACATTGTTAAGTATATTCAAAGATACGGTTTGTAAAGGACATTTCCAATACGTATTTGCCCTTGTGCACGAAAAAATTAATATTTCCAATCCAATTCCACAAAATTTTCTCTTTCATTTGTTACCCATATTGTTGTTCTAAATTGGACAAACAAATTTTTACATCGTTTTTATACCCGAGCGTACTTGTGCACAAGGGTATATTAATTTTGTTCACATAACGGTTGTTTGTAACAGCCAAAACGAATCGAGATAGATATAGACAAATGTATACATAAATGCTCAGAATGAATAGAGAAATCGATTAAGCTATCCGTCTGTCCGTCTGTCCGTCCGTCCGTGTACACGATAACTCCAGCAATTATTATTGAAAATTGGTATTGAAAATGGGCGAAATCGGACTGTAACCACGCCCACATCCCATATAACGGTAATTTTCGGAAATACGAAAACTTCGATATTTTAGTAACTACTAAAGATAATTCACTCAAAATTGATATTTACAATAACTTTTAGACGAAAAATAAGAATATATAATATATATTAAAAAATCGGACAATAACCACGCCCACATCCCATATAACGGTAATTTAAAGAAATACAAAATCTTCGACAAATCAGTAAATATTAAAGCTAATTTATTCAAAATTGATGCTTGCAACAATTCTTTACCAAGAAATACGTTTATGGTAAAATTTTGGAAAATGGGCGTGGCACCGCCCACTTATGATCACATATATGTATATCGGTAACCGTTCTACTAATTTGTACCAAACTCGGTGTGGTTATTGTGCTTGCCACATAAAAGCAACACGTTGAAAATTATTGAAATCGGACTAAAATTACGGCCGCTTTTCATAAAACGGTAAATTTCAGAAATGCTTGAAACTGCAATATTTCGAAATTTAAGGACGCTAATTTACTCGAAATTGATATACCCCGGCTTACCATGTAGCGGTAGCTTTCGGAAAGGTGAAAAAATATGTATTTAATACTTGCGCCGGGTATTTAATGTTCGGCTCCACCCGAACTTAGACTTTCTTACTTGTTTATATTAATATCTTAAAAATTTGTAGACTTATTGAAAAATGATAAATGAACGTGAGGTGCTAAATTTAATAACCCTTAATTTGATATATCGTCCTGTTTATAACAATTAACGCATTCCATAGATATTACAAGCCAAAGTTTCATTTTCAAAATTCATACACTTTGATTCAATTGTGATTCAATTGCGCGGGCTAAAGATAACTTTTAAATTAATCTTTCTTGGCCAATAACAATTGGCTTAGACCTAAAACATCATAATATTACTATTACAATACAAAATCGACCCAGCATACATACATACATAAATATTCAAAAATAATGTTGTTGCACAACCCTCAATACAAATCGAATTCGATAGCGTAAAAAAAATATTCCGCTAGCTTAGAAAGAAAAGTTGCTAAGTCCCATTTTAAAAATTTTACAGGAGAGGAAAAAATCTTCCTATAGCCATTTTCTTTAACTATTTCGCAAGACTTTGAATCAAACATTTTCCATAAGAATCAGAAGGATTCGATATTTATTAAAAGATGTCGTATTATTTTGGCCTTATCGGATTTGTGGTGCTTCTTTGGGATTTAGTAAATTTTCCTTTTATTGCTTATGAAGAGGAAAAAATAAAACAAATACCTTTATAATTTTCGAAACGATGCGTACTCAATTTCTTTAGCCTCCTATATCAAAATATGAGTTTTCATAAAAAGTGGACTTAGCAACTTTTCACTCTAAGCTAGCGATTCATATTTTTTGGACTTATCAAATTTTCTGTGACTACTGTGGACTTAGCAATTTTGCACATCACGGAATAAAACGGGTAGAAATAAAACAAGTAGTTAGATCCTTTCAGAAACGGCGCATTTTCAATTTTCCTTGCTGTCTGCACCAAAAACTAATTGTTCATAAAAAGTGGACTTAGCAACATTTCACTCTAGCGATATACGAGAATGCCATCCAAACCGAAGAAGATTTTGCGTTTGGCCGCTACCTCTATGCAATTGCACCTGCTACCTTATCCAGTATGCTCATGCTGTACTATGAAAATAAATTCGATTTACTTTTACTACCACGAAGTTGAAGTATGTACATTAAAGAATTTTTCGACACATTTTGTCACCAGTTACTTAGAGCATATACGTGTGTAGTAAAGTTGTCCCAGAACATTATGTATGAGTTTTTTCTGAGACATTCGATAAGCATATCCTCTAATTTGTTTTTCCTTTTGGCCTAAATAACATGTCCCTGTATAAACTTTTATTGCTGTAGGATAACGACACGGATACCCACACGGTGCACCGCGATGCGATATAAAATGTAATTTCACATAAATAATCGGCATGTTTGTGGCACACACGCCACAGGTGAAGCATCTTAAATAAACGTGTTTAGTTTTAGGATAAAAATCACATGAATTGCCCAATTCAAAGCAGTGCTTCCAGATGGTTCACATTACGTCACCCTAAAGTCACTTCATTTCTCTCTAAACAAAACCCGTAAATATATGTATTCAAGGTTGGTTGCTAAATACTAATAATTCGGGTATCTAGCAGTGTTGGGCGTTAGTCAGTCCATTTTTCAATCAACTTCGATCAACATTTCAAAGCTTGTTATTGGGCTATTAGTCTGCCATTTTCGAATGCTGCAGTTAAACGTGCATTTTCAATAGTCAAGGATAAGCAACAGAACCGTATGTCTACTGCGATGTTCGAGGCGATTTAACGTGACCGCTGCACCTTTAAGCTGAATGTTGCAGATTTTAACCCACCCGTAGATGATGAAACGCTTCAACTCGGAAACAGTATAGGCTTTGTTGATGGAAGATGATGTCATTGTAATGAACTCCTCTTCTGGCGTTGATTTTGAATG
>NW_023458555.1:50972122-50995778 GCF_013731165.1 Rhagoletis pomonella
CATTCAAAATCAACGCCAGAAGAGGAGTTCATTACAATGACATCATCATCCATCAACAAAGCGTATACTGTTTCCGAGTTAAAGCGTTTCATCATCTACGGGTGGGTTAAAATCTGCAACATTCAGCTTAAAGGTGCAGCGGTCACGTTAAATCGCCTCGAACATCGCAGTAGGCATACGGTTCTGTTGCTTATCCTTGACTATTGAAAATGCACGTTTAACTGCAGCATTCGAAAATGGCAGACTCAATAGCCCAATAACAAGCTTTGAAATGTTGATCGAAGTTGATTGAAAAATGGACTGACTAACGCCCAACACTGCTAGATACCCGAATTATTAGTATTTAGGAACCAACCTTGAATACATATATTTACGGGTTTTGTTTAGAGAGAAATGAAGTGACTTTAGGGTGAAGTAATGTGAACCATCTGGAAGCACTGCTTTGAATTGGGCAATTCATGTGATTTTTATCCTAAAACTAAACACGTTTATTTGAGATGCTTCACCTGCGGCGTGTGTGCCGCAAACATGCCGATTATTTATGTGAAATTACATTTTATATCGCACCGCGGTGCACCGTGTGGGTATCCGTGTCGTTATCCTACAGCAATAAAAGTTTATACAGGGACTTGTTATTTAGGCCAAAAGGAAAAACAAATTAGAGGATATGCTTATCGAATGTCTCAGAAAAAACTCATACATAATGTTCTGGGACAACTTTACTACACACGTATATGCTCTAAGTAACTGGTGACTAAATGTGTCGAAAAATTCTTTAATGTACATACTTCAACTTCGTGGTAGTAAAAGTAAATCGAATTTATTTTCATAGTACAGCATGAGCATACTGGATAAGGTAGCAGGTGCAATTGCAGAGGTAGCGGCCAAACGCAAAATCTTCTTCGGTTTGGATGGCATTCTCGTATATCGCTAGAGTGAAATGTTGCTATGTCCACTTTTTATGAACAATTAGTTTTTGGTGCAGGAAGCAAGGAAAATTGAAAATACGCCGTTTCTGAAAGGATCTAACTACTTGTTTTATTTCTACCCGTTTTATTCCGTGATGTGCAAAATTGCCAAAGTCCACAGTAGTCACAGAAAATTTGATAAGTCCAAAAAATATGAATCGCTAGCTTAGAGTGAAAAGTTGCTAAGTCCACTTTTTATGAAAACTCATATTTTGATATAGGAGGCTAAAGAAATTGAGTACGCATCGTGTCGAAAATTATAAAGGTATTTGTTTTATTTTTTCCTCTTCATAAGGAATAAAAGGAAAATTTACTAAGTCCCAAAGAAGCACCACAAATCCGATAAGGCCAAAATAATACGACATCTTTTAATAAATATCGAATCCTTCTGATTCTTATGGAGTTTTGCTTTGCTTTAAACGCGCAAAATGTTTGATTCAAAGTCTTGCGAAATAGTTAAAGAAAATGGCTATAGGAAGATTTTTTCCTCCCCTGTAAAATTTTTAAAATGGGACTTAGCAGCTTTTCTTTCTAAGCTAGCGGAATATTTTTTTTACGCTATCGAATTCGATTTGTATTGAGGGTTGTGCAACAACATTATTTTTGAATATTTATGTATGTATGTATATTAGGCTGGGTCGATTTTGTATTGTAATATTGTAATAGTAATATTATGATGTTTTAGGTCTAAGCCAATTGTTATTGGCCAAGAAAGATTAATTTAAAACTTATCTTTAGCCCGCGCAATTGAATCAAAGTGTATGAATTTTGAAAATGAAACTTCAGCTTGTAATATCTATGGAATGCGTTAATTGTTATAAACAGGACGATATATCAAATTAAGGGTTACTAAATTTAGCACCTCACGTTCATTTATCATTTTTCAATAAGTCTAAAAATTTTTAAGATATTAATATAAACAAGTAAGAAAGTCTAAGTTCGGGTGGAGCCGAACATTAAATACCCGGCGCAAGTATTAAATACATGTTTTTTCACCTTTCCGAAAGCTACCGCTACATGGTAAGCCGGAGTATATCAATTTCCAGTAAATTAGCGTCCTTAAATTTCGAAATATTGCAGTTTCAAGCATTTCTGAAATTTACCGTTTTATGAAAAGCGGCCGTAATTTTAGTCCGATTTCAATAATTTTCAACGTTTTGCTTTTATGTGGCAAGCACACTAAAAATACCGAGTTTGGTACAAATTGGTGGAACGGTTACCGATATACATATATGTGATTATAAGTGGGCGGTGCCACGCCCATTTTCCAAAATTCTACCATAAACGTATTTCTTGGTAAAGAATTGTTGCAAGCATCAATTTTGAATAAATTAGCTTTAATATTTACTGATTTATCGAAGATTTTGTATTTCTTTAAATTACCGTTATATAGGATGTGGGCGTGGTTATTGTCCGATTTTTTAATATATATTATATATTCTTATTTTTCGTCTAAAAGTTATTGTAAATATCAATTTTGAGTGAATTATCTTCAGTAGTTACTAAAATATCGAAGTTTTCGTATTTCCGAAAATTACCGTTATATGGGATGTGGGCGTGGTTACAGTCCGATTTCGCCCATTTTCAATACCAATTTTCAATAATAATTGCTGGAGTTATCGTGTACACGGACGGACGGACAGACGGACAGACGGATAGCTTAATCGATTTCTCTATTCATTCTGAGCATTTATGTATACATTTGTCTATATCTATCTCGATTCGTTTTGGCTGTTACAAACAACCTTTATGTGAACAAAATTAATATACCCTTGTGCACAAGTGCGCTCGGGTATAAAAACGATGTAAAAATTTGTTTGTCCAATTTAGAACAACAATATGGGTAACAAATGAAAGAGAAAATTTTGTGGAATTGGATTGGAAATATTAATTTTTTCGTGCACAAGGGCAAATACGTATTGGAAATGTCCTTTACAAACCGTATCTTTGAATATACTTAACAATGTCCAATAGTTATTTTTGGAAAAGATATGAGTTAAGGACTACCGCATGCTCAAATTTCGTCCTTTCAAGCTTTTTAGGTTAGGATAAAAATATAAAGAAAAGCAGATCTTCAATATCTATTCGTCCTTGTGCACGAAAAAATATTTAATTGTTTTCATTTCTAAAGAATTTTTTCTTTAATCTGATACTCATGTACAACACATGCCCTGATTAAAAAAAAGTTTATCAATCATATTTTTTAAAAATATTCTGACGCCGGAGAGGAAAAAATGCATTTTTACTAAATTTAGCTCCTAGTATAGTACATTACTCCATTTTTGGATTTTGTCGCACGGTGTTATAAGTTTGACTGCAAACCTTTCACGCTGATTTTAAAAAAAATAAAACAATATAATATAGAATAGAATAGAAAAGAGAGTGGTACCCGTAAAAAAGTTAAGGAATTTTTTTTTTTCAAAAGATTAGACTACACAGAAAAATTATTTTTTTTAAGTGGCATTACCATATTTACCAAAAGAAATAATCAAAAAGAGGGGAAATTTTGTCTTTCAAAAGTTATTTTAAACGAGCATGAAACCTTAAAAAAAAAGTGTTTCGGTTTTCGATTCGGATCAAACATTTGTGGAAAATATCAGTTCGGTTAATGGTTCTGTTAATCAAAAAAAAAAAAACGGTTAATTCGATATAAAACCGGTTCACGTCCCAGCTTTAAAGTATGTATTGAGCAAGAGTGATAGAATAGCAGAATGCGTTTTCTCGCGACTGTGATGTAGTTTTGCGTACTCAGTATCGATGTTTTTAAGAATCGGATTTCGGCAATACTTTTCAAAATCAAATTAATGCTACAAACTACATATATATATCTTTAAAAACTCACTCACACTTCCCTCTATCTCTCTCGTATTGAATCGGCAAAGTATATATACTTCTTCTTCCTATACATAAATATGCATGTATTACAAGTAATTTTTAGCAAAAAAAAAATCCGACTTCAACTCCCATATAAAAAATACAATATATATATATATATATCTCATGATCCACTGATCGGATCTCAACCAGATTAGTATGGGACCACCTCTGAGACACTACCTTTCCGATGCAAAAAGATTTATCGAAATCGGTTGACGTGGTCCAAAGTTATGCGGTAACATACATACAAAAAAAAAAAATATTCCGACGAACTGATAACCTCCTCCTTTTTTGGAAGTCGGTTAATAAAGACAACTGCACGCGCAGTTTTTTTTTGTCAATGGTTTGTCGACAATGGAACTTAATTATGCGACATAATTGTATACTTCATTGTATACTTCGGCAAACTAGACTTCTTCATGCTTACAGCTTCACTGATTGGGCCTTAGGCGATAGCCTCAAAACAATTAGTGCAAAGTCATAAAAAAGTCATAAACAGGTTTATTGACGTCGGCAATAGGAAAAAGATAGTTATTACTAATTGTTTGGGAAAAGAAGTAAAAGCGGACAGTAGTTAAAAGACTTGTTGAATTAATATCATTTTAATTACCAGTAAATAGTACTCCAATATTTTGGATAACTATATCGACACATATTTTCGAATGTCATAAAGGATTTTCGTATAAAAAGATTTAACGGAATAAAGTTAGAATTCAAGTTACAGAAATATGAACATTGGCACAAGCATTAGTGCAAGGCACCTGCTGTAAAAAAATTTATTTCGTGCCCAATTGCAAACATTTAAAACCTGATCTACGAACTCCACCAGCACTTTCGTCGGACTTTGCTGCCTACAATTATTTTTCTTTTCCAAACCTGCACAAACGGTGGTAAGAGACTTGTGCCGATGGAAGAAATGAACGCCTATTTTGATGACCTAAAGGAAAGTATGAAGCACATTAGATCGCATCTTAAAATACTTATTACATATCGCTGTTCTTAACTTGAAGATACAATTTGGGTGATCCAAAGTTCATTGACCTCAAGCAACCCCTAGTAGTACTTATCCACCAGAGCTCAGTTTCTACCAACCTAACGTGGCACTCTAATTTCAGTAAATTAAAAATAAAAAAAAAACTATTGTCGAATGCAGGTGTAAAGTGTAAAAGTCAACCCTCCTTGCAAAAGCATTTAACAATCAGAGGGGTACGACGAACTGTTTTTGGTTAGTTGTAAGTTAGTATCCGGAAACGAATAGAAAACGGCGACAGTTATCATTCATTTTTTTATGCGGAAACGCTCGAAGCGTTCGTGAAAGATGATGTTTAGTATTTGAAAGCAACAATTGTATTTTATTCGTTAAAGCTGAACATTTGAAAGCATACATACATACGTAGTCGGCAGTGGCTGAGCGTGGAGAGGAGCGTGCCACTATTTGTAAGCTTCAAGGATGTGCCGGGTTCGAATTTCGCCAGGCGCTTCCTTAATTTTTAGTTATTTTTTTTTTTTAAGCACCTGTGGAGTGCAGGAGGAAAGCATATTGAATGGAAAATTTAATGAGAGAAATTTCAGAAAAACAGCCAAAGACGTCTCCGTTTCTCAACAATTTTCGGTACTTGCTTCGGATCGATTTTCGGATTGTTTGCTAGATAGGTTAACTTAAACAAAGTAAACTGATTAAAATTCGCCATAGATTGAAGCACTTGGCTCCAAAGGCGAAAGACATTCGTCTTTCCGAATGTTCACTCAAATTGAATTTGATGTTTCTTTCAGCTATATGGGCCATTTAGTATAAAAAACCACTTAAGTTTTGTAGCTAGTCTTCATACTTGCTATGCATACTTATATAATTTTTTAAAATTATTTTATTATGTGGAAATTTTTCACAAAACGAGTCTGAATAACACGTTTTTCATATCAATATCAGTAGTTGTATTTCATATAGCTTTTTTTTTGTAAATAGGTGGCAACCTTCCGAATATGTTCGAAATTAAGCTTTCGTAAACCTACTTTGTTTAACATCCATATTGTAATATTTCATTAAAATAGGGTTTATGTTTATAGGGGAAGCAACCTTCTTCAAAATATCTTCAAAAGAAAACTTTCCTAAAGCTGTCTCGTTTGCCAACCATATTGTCATATTTCAATTAAGGAACTGATTAAATTCAATAAACTTTTAAACACAAATACGCTTCGTTTGACAAGCATTATGTAATACTTCATTTAACATATTGCTTAACTTTAGTTTGACACTTAAACGTGTGTCAACCCTCTTTAAAAAATATTTTCGAAACAAAGCTCTCTTATACCTCTTTGGTTTGACATCGATATTGTAATATTTTATAAATTTTTTAATAAAACTGAATTTGGCATTTAAAAAGGTGGCAATCTCTTAAAAAATATTTTCGAAATAAGTCTTCCCTAAAACCTAGGTATGTATTTTGTTTTATGTGGTAATAGCGGTATTTTCGAAGTTTTGCAAATCCTTTGCATGGTAGAAACCGCTTTTCCTATGGGACAGCTTTGTAAACCGTATAATCCGTGCATCCGTGTACAAGGGCTGTGCAAGACTTCGAGAATACCACTAATTTATTTAAACTATTAATAAAATTTAATTCTAGTTTTTAAACAGGTGGCATCCATTTAAAAAATGTTTTTGGAGCAACAAGCTCTTTTACTTACACAGGTTTATAAAAAAGAAAGTTTCTGCATATTGAACCAAACCTTAATATGCCTATGTTATCCGACGCCCTAACTACGAATCTGTGGTCTCTTAGCCTCCATCACGTCAGGTTTGAGGTCATTTGAAGGTCAAGTAGGGAAAAATGCACTGAATAAACCTGAAAATTCGTATACATATATCGGGTTTTAGACTCGCTGAACCCGAATGCGAGGTCCTTTAACCTCCATAATATCATGTTCGAGGTCATTTGAGGGTTAAATAGGACAAGAAATTTATTCAATAAAAAATATATATATTTGTTATTGTTGTCGCTTAATCCGACTATGGGGTACCCCCATTGATTTTTCAAGGTCATCTATAGGTCATACCAAGGTCAAATTCAATAGAATCGTATTGAATTTTTAAGTTTATTCATTGAATGTTTCCTTACTTCACCTTCAAATTTCCTCAAACCTGACGTGATGGAGCTAACAGACCTCGGATTCGCAATCAGGACATCGAATAACATATGGATATAGAGGTTTGTCTCAATATGCAGAAACTTTTTTTTTAAACCTGGTTTGTCGTTAGCTTTACAATTTTTTATAATTTAGTTATAATTTGAATTAAATAAAACTTTATAATCAAACCTCTTCAAAAATGTTCCTATATGCTAATCCATAAGCTATCTATGCGCCAAATATGATCGAAATCCATACAGCCGTTTCTTTCACATTTATAATAGATGAATTTGCTCTTCTGTGTATTCGTTGTAACTTGTGCAATAAATTCTCATGCAACAACAATCGCAGGCTCATCCAGTTACAACGAATACACAGAAGCTCCAATTTTAGTAATATATGTATGTAAGAGTATTAGTAGGACATACCGAGCGCCAAACAAGAAGCGCAAGAACCAGCAGGATTTTTGAAAATAGTTTTTGTACGATATTTCGATTGACAGCTGGTTCCGCATGGTACTTATTTTGACGCAGTATTATATATATTTATATATATTTACTTTCATACAGTCTTATACATTAATACACTTACGTCAATTTGTGCAAAAGCTCGAGCAAATTTTAGGTACTTGCCTGTGGCTGGTGCAAAACTTCAGGCGGTGTTTTTACCTCAAATCGAAAATAAATATTTATGTACATATTTATATCTGTGTTCGTATGGAATAGTAACTTATGTCGGAAGACCGGCTTTGGTATAGTGAATAGCATACGATTGCGAATACCTCACTAGCGTCAAGCCATGGAAGAACTCTTGGCAAATAAACGTGAAAGAAATAGTCCCGATACAAGCAAAACCAAATTCTTATTAAGTCTCATCAAAAAATTCCTTGTGGTTTAAGGAATAAAGGGAAGGCTGCATTATACTAAAGCCAGCCAACATAACAACATAAGCGACTATTCCATGCGAAAACAGATATGTATATATTCACATAAGTATCATTGCTACTTCATGAACGGCATGCAAATTATCCTTCGATATCAATAAACCTGTATTACAAAGGATTAGTCTGCATTTGTGTATGTAGTACACATAGCATCTGTACGTATAATATTTAATAAATCCTAAAATAAGCACAGTTATCTTAAACAATCACCTCACGTTTTATAATTTTAGGTGTACAATACAAATAAGACAAGGGCAGTGAGTTGTTCGTCAGCGTAGATTTTTAATTATTTTTGCTTCAGCTGCAAATTTACATGCTATATGCACATACACATGAGTGTATTTATCAAAAAACAAGTAAAAAAGTCTAAGTTCGAGTGGAGCCAAACATTAAATACCCGGCGCACTTCACTTCTGAAAACAGGAGTGATTTTACGTCTATTTCAAACATCTTCGATAGAACGTTCAGTTAGATATACGGAGATAAACTTATATAGATAAATTCCATAATAATGTTACTTCTTTTCAAGGGAATGTCTTTAATATAGATTTTGAGTAAAATTAGCGTCCTTAAATTTCGAAATATCGAAGTTTCAAGGATATCGGAAATTTGCCGTTATTGAAAACTGGGCATAATTTTAGTCAGATTTTAATAATTTTCAATGACAACAACCATACCGAGTTTCGTACAAACTGATAGAACGGTTACCGAGATACAGATATGTGGTCATAAGTGGGCGGGGTCACGGACCATTTTCCAAACTTTTATTATAAGCGTATTTTTTGCTAAAGAATTATTGCAAACATCAGGGTTTACTTTTTGTATTTCTCTAAATTACCGTTATAAGGGGTGTGGGCGGGGTTATTGTCCGATTTTTTAAATTTTCTTATTTTATCTTTTGTCAAGACCAAAAACCGTACCAAGTTTGAGAGAAATTGGTAGAGCGGTTCCCAAGATAAACACATGTAAAATCATAAGTGGGCGTGGCTACGCCCATTTTCCAAAAATTTATAATATTCTTATTTTTCTCCCAAAAATGGTTGTAGTAAATATCAATTTTAAGTAAATAATCTTCAGTAGTTACTAAAATATCGCAGTTTTCGTATTTCTGAAAACTACCGTTATATGGGAGGTAGGCTTGGTTATCGTCCCATTTTGCCCATTTTCAATACCATCCATCTTACGTTGAAAATAAGTACACATACAAAGTTTCGTTAAGATAACTAAATTTTTGCTCGAATTATCGTGTGCACAGATGGACAGACGAACGGACGGACGGACAGACAGTCACCGCTTAATCGATTTCTTTTTTAATTCTGACCATTTCTGTACGTATTTTTCTATATCTAACTCGAATCGTTTTGCCTGTTACAAACAACCGTTTCACACGTTATAATACCCCTGTTCACAAGTGCGCTCGGGTATATAAAGTCTACCGAGTTATGTGCGGTCATACGTTTTACGCAACTTAGTTTTATTTATATAGAGATATATAGATAGTGTTATTTGGATGAGAAGGAAATACTGTTACCCATACGCCATGTATACCAGCGTGTGATCAATGACAATCGATAACGCGAAGTGATAACGCGAAAGTGATAATGTTGCCTGCCTCATCACAAGCCTTTCTCTCTACGTTGTGTGCAGGAAAGCGCAAAGAACCCTAAATATAATTGAGACTGGGTGTAATGAGTATGGACTGTTCGTTAACTCAGCTAATACTGTGTTGTGCTCTTTACTAGAAGAAAAAGGTTGGATACTTTAATTCGCATCACACGTAATAGAACTCAGACTTCTTCCGAAGTTAAGTATATACATATGTAGATGCAATACTTGATGACAAACTTTCATGCAAGTCTCACGTCAAGCCTAAGCCTAAGCCTGAGCTTCATAAAGGCAATGCAAATAGGTATTTGAAAAAAAACGTACCAAAGAGGTATCCTCCAAATCTACACCTTTATGGTATGATCGAGTGTGGAGCGAGGCGGAAATTTCTAGTGGAAGAGATTTAACTACAAGTGTCTTTTTAATGTCCCAGTATAGTACGGCCACCATTACCCTGAGGTTGAGGGCTTAATCCCAGCGCTGAGTCCGGTCCAGCACATTGTCAACTCTTTACTGATGTCTACAAAACTGACACTAGTTCAAAATCAAGAGCCTGAATCGAAGATAATGAGGATAAGCTGAAGCTTTCTATTAGAGAATATGCCTCGGTATTCGAAGCCCCGGTATTTACAGTCTGCAAGGTCATTGACTATTTACATGCTAGGTGCAGAGGCGGGACTTTATTTGTCTGCTGTCACAGCTAAGCTGAACTCAAGGCATTGGACAAATTATTTTGGAAAGAAAAACGAACTTGTTTTAGTCAGTGTGCCAGGTCACTCGGGTGTACCTGGTAATGAGACATTAGATCATCAGCAACCAATTATTGTACTTCCACATTTGGTAATCGAAGCTACCGTAAGAAACTTCGCTCGTCAATTACTGGCGCAGCCATTTTCGGCAAAGACGCAGTTTTAGATGAATAGCTTTATTAATGAGTTATTAACTAAAATAATGGCCGAACTTGAGCAGATGATCCCAGGTAGTTATACATCTACAAAATGCTACCATTTGCGGTCGGCGGCGTCACTTGTTCGTACGTTTTCGAAACGACGTCGGCGTACCCGTTACTGTCAACTGAGGATGTGGTGGAAACATGTTATTAGACTGATTCACGTATTTTCTGACTTTCTTCATAACCACGTGATCATCAATTGTAAGGTCATTTACTCATATACATATTTACATTCAAAATTATTTATTTCCGCATATTTCTCAAAAATTTTCTAATAAACTAAAAATATTTACCTCCCAATTCATTTAAGACGGAAAAGTAAATAATTTGCTTTAATTTACCTAAAACAAAGATCCCAATTAATATTTTAATTCGTACACAATTCTTAAATGAGCGCTTGACTAGTAATTATTATAATAAATAGTAAGTCTGTAAATAATATATGTATGTAATTCTTGAGAGTGTGTGAACAAATTAAATAGCAACAACTTTGCACTTGGTCATCTATTGTACTCACCTTTGCACAGGCTAGGTGTTAATATGAGTTGCTAATAGTTTCTGAAGTGATACTTAGGTAGTTAGAAAGAACAAAAGCTCATGCGCCTGCATATTTCTGAAAACGATTTATGAAAAAATTGTTCGCTTAATTTTACTGAAGGTCAAATTTGTAAAGGTACTAGCAAATACTAGGCGTGCTTCACTGCGCCTTAAAAGTTTTTGTGTTGTTTTATACACTTATTTATTTTAAAATTATTAATTTCATTTATTTTACCCATTTAACTGAATACAAAATTTCAACCCTCCTCAAAAATATTGTTGGCAGTAAACTTCCCTGAACCTCTTCAGTTTGATACCTATAATTAAATTAAATTAAATTAAAAAATTTAAACAGGTGGCAACCTTGCATAAAAATACCTTCGGCTCTAAGCCTTCTGAAACCTTTTTCTTTTGACTGCCATATTGCAATATTTACTTTATCTTATCAATTTACTTAAACTGCAATTTTCAAACAGGTGGCAGGTCCCTAATTTTTTCATTTCTATATCTTAAGATTGACCTCTAGCAATATACCGGTGAAAACTGCATTCAATTTCATACATTAGTTTTCGAGTGATGCGCGTACAAACATACAGACAGACAAACAGGCAAGAATTCTAAAAAATTTTGATTCGGCTTCTGTTGCTTTAAGGGTGTAGACCCCCCATATTAATTTTTCTTTAATATCTAACCTAGCTTTCTAACTGGTTAATTTCTTTTAAATGTACTTGATTTGCGAATATTTTGGATTTTACCCTAGAAGGTACATTCCAGCCATTTATTTTTTTTTTTAACTTCCCAACTAAATCTACGAAAAGCCATTTTTATGCATATGTGCAAATTTTCGAAATCGTATGATTCAATGTTGAAAATATGTAAATTTTTAAATTGAACGCACAAAAATAAATTATCTTTATACCAAATTCTTTGAAATCCTTTGAGGAAACAATAAATTTTTGAGTGATTAATTTGCGTTAAAATCTTAAAGAGGTATACGTAAAAAACGATAATTTTCGAAAGCGCACAGTTAGTGATATTTCCAGAGGGCGTGGTTTTTGTCCGATTAAAAAAATCTTTCAAGAATGTAAGCGAGCAGATGATATGTAGTTTTGAAGCCACAAACAAAACAAAAATTTGAAAACTAACAAGTATGTTTTTATTCAAGTTATCTCAACAGCTGATGGCTAGTAGAAATCCAGTATTAGATTAGTTCGGCTAGCAGATGTCTATCCATAGGCGTACGCAGAGCATAATTTAGGGGAGGCCCGAGATATTTTTTAATGTAAATTTTATTAGAAATGTTAAAAGATAGCTATTAAAAACTAATTATAATAATTTACCTCATTTATTTTTCTATTTAATTAAAAAAAAGGTTATCAGTTCATCGGAATTTTTTTATATGTATGTTACCGCATAAATTTGGACCACATTAACCCATTTCGACAATTCTTTTTAAACGTAAAGGTGAAACCACAGAGGTGGTCCCATCCTAATTTGGTTTAGATCCGATTATTGGATCATGAAGAAGTTAACGGTAATCTTAAAGTTTTACATGAGAATTGAAGTCCGTTCTGTTTTTGCTAAAAAATTACTTAAACAATAGTCTTAGAGTGTCTTCTACAAATCGATAAATTGTTATAGTGAGATAAGCATACCTTAATCTAAATTCAAGCACAAACTAAGAGAAAGTATTAAAATATAATAATTATTTTCCTTTTTTTTACGTAAAAGACTGTTTATCAGATTAATAAAAGTAAGCTGAAAATGGCGTTCACAGTTGATAAGATTTTCGAGGAACAACCACCAGTTTACCAAAACTACCGAAATTTTTTGAATTGGAAATTGATTATGAATTCATTGAAAGAAACTTGCAATGAAGCTTTGGAACTTAGGGGGAGGAGGCTGCGCGTACCTGCGTACGCCCATGTGTCTATCTATTACATTTTTCTTTACAAATCAAAAAGGCAATAAAAAATAGATGAATAAGCAGTAATAAAAATGACAGAGAAATCACATATGCGCATATGATGCACTTAAGGTACCCTGCAGAAAAAAATTATCAATTGATTAAAATAACCAAGTTCTAGTTAGCTTTTTTCGGGGAGCTCGATAAATAACTAACTGTTAACTAGCTATGACAAAACTAACTTTAAGTTAGTTGTAAAGTCGTGCAGACGTTATCGGGAGATTATTTTCTTTACAAGTTTCTATTAAATATCCACACAAAAGCTACTTTGCATGCACTTTTTTTCTGAACTTCGCAGATTCTTTTTCGAAACTTTACATTATCATTTTGAAGTTATGTCTGACGGTGTTCGAATACCGGACCACCTACAGCAGAATATGTAAACAAATAAATAAATAAATAAATAAAAAAGTAAAAAAAGCAAAAAAATATTTTGTTTTTCTTATTCATATCCAAAAGTAGTTAGCTACAATTTAGTTGACTTCTAATGCAGAGGTAACCAGTTCTCACTATTTTGCGGCTATCGCCCTTCAAAAGTAGTTAGTTACGCCCAAAGAAAATAGTTAATAAATAGTTTCCACCAGTCGAATGCTAGTTAGTTAGTGGGTAGCTACAAACTAGTCCCATTTCCAGCAGGGTATGTACAATGATATAGTTAGTAGGGGCATTCAGGAACACTTTAAAATACACACATTACTGTACATGTACTTTGTATGTACCCTGTGGAATATGTATCTAACTATAGGTTAGCTTGAAGTTGATTAGGAAGGAAGTAAAGGTCACTATTATCCGTATATTTTCTTTGAGGAATTTCTATGGCGATGGCCGTGAAATAGTCAAGGGTGCTTACCTCTGCATTAAAAGTCAACTAACTTGTAAATACATACTTTTGGACACAAAATATCAATAAGAAAAATAAATTTTTTTTTTCTGTCTTTTTATTACTTTTTTATTTATTTACTTTATACTATTACATTACATATTTGTTTACATATTCTGCTGAAGGTATGTATTCGACCGCCGTCGGAGATAACTTCAAAATGATAATATAAAATTTCTTTTTCTTCCTTTTATTTGTCTTTTCATCTTTTCAATTTGCTTTCGTTGTAGTTTTAGTTTTTTGTTTCTTGTATGCTTTGTTTTTATTTCAGCCGCTTGTGTTGCCAATGAGTAAGAGTACTTTATGGCGTATGCAAATTTCATTTGTTTTCGTGAATTTTTCCCCTTGTATGAAATGTAATATGTTTTCGCAGTAAAAAAGATACAACTTCTGCAATTTTATTCTTACAGCGCATAGTTACCAGCTGTAAGATCTTCATAGCTTACAGCACGAAATTATGATTATTTATGAGCCCGGCCTCAATATTTTTTATATTTTTTTGCACAGAAGTTAGATGTTGCAAAACGATGAGGGTTCTCGATTACATGCTGGTAGGTGTATACAAGAGTGCTTGAAAAACTCATTCTCTTTGTAGTTTTTGTTTGTTCAGCAAAATTTGAATGACTTCTCCATGGAGGCATTGCTAGCTAGCAGTGAATATTTGAAAAACCAAATAAAATTCAAATAACTCAATGTTGTGTGCTGAGTAAGTTGGGGTACAATTGTGCTATTGTTTTAATTTTCATAATTTTTTTAAAGTAAAAATCGGGCATCCAACTTTTATGCATACTCAAAAAATTCTCTAAGAGTCTTTCACTAAGACGCCCGCCTTTTCACATTTTTTCAGACTTACGTAAATATTAAATTTTATGAATTTTGAGGAAAAATAAAAAAGCCGGTTGAAAATTACAAAACAAAAGCCTTTAAAATACCTGCATACTAAATTGTATGCATGCATGACATGATTTTCACTGATACATTCAATTCTATATGCAAAAAAAGTCCTTAGGCAAGCAGGACGTTTGCATCGAAAACGGATATCGTCCGAAGGCAAAGCAAATCATTTTGGCTGAATGCTGTAGGTGAATAACAGATTCTCCTGCTATAAATATCTACAACCTTGATCTGAATTACTTAGTTTTTGCCTTCCGAAAAATATGCCTGCGTAAACACCATCAGCAATTTACTTTACTGACATGAATTTCATGGAAGAATCGAAAGGTGTTGTACTATACATATAATATCTTCTTAAAGCCAACGAATTTCGGGAAACTGTAGGAGCTGCTGTAATAAAGCTTTCTTCAACACCTTACCTTTATCATACATATTTTAATATTTCTCAAAATTAAATTAAACAGTTAAAAAGGTGGGTGGCCTTTTCAACTTTGTTGGTTTGACATCCATATTGATTAAATTTAATAAAACATTTAAAGCGGTGATACCCCGTTTCTTAAATATTTTCGGAATAAAGAATTCTTAAACATTTAAGACTTTTAAACAGGTGGCAACCACTTTCAAAAAACTTTTAGAATAACGCTTTTTTAAATCACTTTCGTTGGCCTACCAAATTGTAATAATCGTTTAACTTGTTAATAAAATTTAATTTAAATTTTTAAATAGATGGCAATCCTCCGGAAAAATAAAGCTTTTTTAAATCTCCTTCATTGGCATTCATTTTGTGAAATTTCGTGGAACTTATAATTTGAAATAAAACTTAATTTTTTAAGCAAGCGGCAAACCTCCTAAAAAATATGCTACGTGCTAATCCAGATCGTAAGCTATCTCTATGCTGAGTTTACTCACACACTCGCTTACAAACTTTCACATTTATAACATAAGTAAGATTTAATTTAACTTGACTGATCTTAAATTCCTAAACTGGTGGCAATGTTTTCAGCAACAGCTTTCTTAAAACCTCTCTCTTTTGACACCCATATTAATATAACTTATCTTACTAGTAATTTAAATCCAAGCCTCTCGCTTAACACCCATATCAAAATATTTAATTTACCCTGTTAACTAAATTGATTTTGAATTTCTAAGCAGGTGGCAACCCCTTAAAATTGTTTTAAAAATAAAGCTTTTTAACGCCTTTTTATTGGCCATTTTTAAATGTCTTACTTTTTGTTTCTGAACAGGTGACAACCCTCTTCGAATTTTTTTTTTGAAATTAAACTTTCTTAAACCTCTCTTTTTTAATAGCCATAAAAAATATTTAATTTAATTTTTGAATTAAATTAATTTTTAATTTCTAAACAGGTGGCAGTGCGCTTTTAAAAGTATGTATTTTTGAAATAAAGCTTTCTTAAATCATTTATGCTTGGTGCCCATATTTAAATGTCTTACTTTAGAATTTTGAACAGGTGGCGACCCTCTTAAAAATATTTTTGAAATAAAACTTTTTTAAACCTCTCTCTCTCTTGACACCCATATACAAGTTTTTTATTTGATGATTTATTTTGGAACAAAATTCCGTCATTCCTTGTCAAGTTTGGTTTGCAGACAAACCGGTTTCGGCGTTGTGCCATCCTCAGTGTCATTTTTCTTTCTTTATTTGATTTTTTAACTAAACTGATTTTTAATTTCTAAACATGCGGCAGCCACCATTTAAAAATATTTTTAAATAAAGCTTTCTAAAGCTCTATTAGTTCACACCCATACTAAAATATTTCATTTAAGTTGTTTTTTAAATCAATTTTTGAACAGGTGGCAACCATCTTAGAAAGTATTTTCAAAATAAAACGTTTTTAGGACTCTTTCGTTCGACAGTCCTATTGTTGTGGTATTTTATGTAGCTTATTGATTAATTGACTTTAACTTACATAACAGGTGGCAGCTCACTTAAAAAAGTGTCAAAGTAAATGGCTTTGGAGCCCCTTCGTTTTCCACCCACATTATTGTAGTAAATATTGATTTTAAATTTTGAAAAGGGGTCGTATCTCTTTTCTAAACTAACCTACATATGTATATATTAATCCAGGTTATATCCCATTTATGTAGTAAACTTCATTGAAATATATTCCGATGGTTTAGCGTATAAGAGCAACAAACATACTCAAACACTCACTCACTCATAAACTTTCACATTTATACCACATATTAAGTAGTAGCAATGTGAGCTGAACTATTATTCGTGGAGCTGCGCAAATAAAATTGTGTATTTAAAATAAGTAGATCTGCTCATGGGTTTTTGATGTTAAAACCATTAAAGAAATTTACCAAGTAATCGATCTGTGTCCTCTTTTTTGAAAAATTGCATATCCTTTCTCTTATTTTCATATCGATCCGGCGGATATAACGCTCGTGCGGTTATTTGTTTGGCGCACTGTATAAGAGCTGGCATTTTGTTTTTTTTTTGTATTACAACCCACTTAGAGGCTCAGGAGTAATGCAATTTGCAAAAATTATACCGAATAATATTCATAACAATATACATATTACAAAGTCACTGTGCCATATAGTACCCCTTAATTCAAGGAAGTGTAATATTTCACATGAAACCAAATTCCATTAGAAATTCAGAAACAAAAGCATGACACGCGTATTTCAAATAAACATTACAAAAGCAAACAATCACATACGCTTGCAAAAGTTCATATGTAATAATACTTACATACATATGTATCAGTATGTATTAGGGTGATTGACCCGGTTTTTTTCAAACCGGTTTCCACTGTTTTTTGGATATCTATAGGCGTTTTTTGAAGTCCTGATTTTTCGAATATCGAAAAAAACGTTTTTTTTTATCGCACGAGCCGGTTTTTTTTCATTTCATACAAAGTTTTTCGAAGTTTTAAAGGCTTTTTTCAGTTTAAGGGAAACTCCTAAATAATTTCAAAACTATATCCTATTTGTGGATGAACTATCATACATATTTGATACCAATTCTTGGCCGAGCTTCTCCTTCAATTCGTGCTCGAATTATTGATATTACTACACAAATGTAGAGATCTTCTCTTTTACTCCACCACCGAAGAAGCTTTTTTATGGCAGAAGTACACTCGGAGGTTTGCCATTGTCTGCCGAGCGGTGACCGCTATTTAAATATTTGAAAAACTTTTGTCTTTTATGCTGTTGGGTCCCACTACTCAATTTGAATAAGGCAGAAAAACTGCAGTAAAGTATTAAAAAGAAGTTAAAATAAGACCAAACATAATTTTTATTTATTTTACTATTGATCTGAAAAACTTAGAAAATAATTTGCTTTGCCTATTTCTAAAAAAAAAACTAAATTTACTGTTATTAGTTGTATTGTAATTGGTAGTCATGACTTCATACCAACATAAGCGTTTTCACTGTAGGAAAAAAAACGTTATAGAAAACCGGTTTATCTGGTTTTTTATTAATTTCAAAATTGGGAACCGGTTTTTTCAAATTGCAGCTTTTCGAATAACTCGAAAACCGGTTTTGTAAAAAGGCGAATAATCGAACACCCTAGTACGTATATAAATATGTATGCATATTTCTATGTAAACGCACATGTGTAAGTACGCATGCACGCAAAAATAATTACATACTTTCCCAAAAAGTGTACTCATACGGATATACAAAACATGCCAGCGGTTGCACGAAATAAATTTGCATTTAAAATACAGCGCTTGAGTTGCGGCGTGTAAAATTACTTTTTAACCAAAATTGCAAAATAAATTAGGCATCCATGCCAACGAAAGGCTCTTTATGCGACGTTGTTTCATTTGGTCATCAGTTCGTATGCCGCCTAACTAAGCCGCTAATCAGGTGGAATATCCCAAGCGGGAAATTATTTCATAAACGCCTGCGTAAAGCGAGACTCTGTTGACATGTAAACATCAGTTAGCTGCATTAATTTGTTGTTGCGAAGGATTGTTGTAGCGCTTAGACTGAGTTGGAATTATTTTATTTAAGAAAACGGAAAACAGTAATCTGGATTATATCTTATTAAATTAAACGAGGAATTTATATATATATATATATATATATACATTTGTGATCAGCTAATTAAGCCAGCAACATTTTGATCAATTTTGGATATTTTGCTTTCGTTTATTTAATGTTTATTATTTTTCCATAAAAGTCTAGCTCATTATATAACAAAAAACCATATAAATCTAGTCAATGTTATTGTGGATTATTAACATTTTATTTTTAATATTTTTACTGAGATTTGTACCACGATTGTTTATTTCGTAGATCACCACATCTCCTCATCAGACTCTTTTTTTCTAGACTTCAGCAGGGGTCAAACCTGCGTAATCGATGTTCAAAGTTGCTAATTAATTTAAAATTTTTTTCCATACAAAATAAATTCGACAATTTTTTTTGTATGGAAAAAAATATGCGTCCTGAAGTCAAAAAAAAAAAATATTAAAAATCAACGCGATCATTTAGCAACTTAAGACTTCACATTATAGAATTTAATGGACTATTAAATTGCTTACTCAAAAAAAATTCTAAAAAATCTGAATAAAAAGTTGAAAATCTGGCTGAAACTTTGCAGATTTTTCATAATTTTTGCACAAAGGTTGAAATCTGGATTTGTGTGGTGTTTGATATATAACGAGCTAGACTTTAATGAAAAAATAATAACAATTAAATAAACAAAAGAATAATAGTTAAAATTTATCAAAATATTGCTGGCTTAATTAGCTGATCACAAGTGTATATATATATACACACATAGGTTACATATACATAGGTTACTTGGAACCGCTTTCGATTTTGATGAAATTTTTTATACAGATATTGTTTTGCATTTTAACTTTGTCTAAATAGGTATTACCACCGAAGATACTCGTATAAGGTTGCCACCTATTCAAAATTTGTTACAAATTAAATAAAACATCATAGTACAGGTATCTAACGTCTCTTATTTTATTAATGTAAAATTGCCACTTATTTTCGATTCTACCAAATTTAACTGAAACATTGCAGAGAGTTGCCACGTTTTTTTAATACCAATTTGTATTTTGTTAATTTTCAAAAGCTTTTTTTTATGTATACGTATCTGCTCAAGACATGTACTATTCATGCAAGCGTATTTCCAAAAATAGGGTTACCACCTAATTTTTGATGTAAGAAATTTACTTGCTATATAAGATATCAAAAGTCGTTTTTTTATTTATTTCCAAAATATTATTTTTCGGACTATCCAAATGACCAGTGTGTGATACCCAAACCTTGAAACCTTAAAAAGTGTATGCAATTCGAGCAAAGCTCGGTGAATCAGGTACCACGAATTCAAGTGTAGCTCATCCTCTGTGGGAAGATTTATCACTTCATTGTCCATGATTGCACTATTTTCATAATTCCTGTCCTATATCAAAATTCCTAAATCTCGAGTAAGAAAAGTAGTATTAAAATCTGAAATCAGTATACCCGTTTTGAGAACCCTTGCGGGGTTTTGGTCTTTCGTTATTCAAGTTGGTTGTGTTTGGGAAAAAATACTAAGTAATGTGTGAAGTTAATAGGGAATTTACATGAGGCGATTTTTCAGGCGATTTTTAGTTGAAAGCAACAATCGCCTGGTGTAAACAGCCTTTCACCTAATCGCTTACAATGAAGTTGGTCGGCTCCCTACATTCGTTCAACTTTTGGTTCAACTAATCGCCTGTGAAAGTTGAATCATGTAAATTCCCTATTAGCCTCGTAATGCATAGCTTCGAGATGCTTATTCTGGGGATGTGTGTATATAACTTGCTTATACCCCGAACTGTTCCCTGAGGCGAACCTTATTGTAGATAGTAAAACCTCTTTTTTGATTAAAATGTACTGAAAACCGTCACCATTGTAACAGTGATGCAAACGCATGCTGGTCGTTGAAGTTTGCTGAGCTTGGCATGAGTAGACTAGATTTCCTTTCCCTTACATCTAAAGTGAGTCGCATATTTTAGGATGTGTTTGAAATTACTTCATACATATTGCCAATTTGTGATTCCATGAGAGCTTATCATCTATAACACCTTAAAGATATTTGTCGCCTTTAGAAAAGTGTATCCTTTCATCCACTCGATATTCAAACCTCTTTTAAATGGCAGGAACTTTTCTACTATGCTCTTCTGTACTCGATGCCAATCTGCCGCTAATGGGCACAAATGCATTGCATATGCCAAGGCGCTCGTATGAGCACAAAGTTCACAATCATTTTATAGCTGAAACACAATGCCGACGAAAGGCGAACTCACTACAACGAAATTCGCGCTATCAAAACTAGAACACCAGCAGCCATATGAAATTGAACACACCCAAAGCGAAATGCGAAGTTCGCTCGACGGCGTTTCGTGGCGATACGTGGCCGTATTTCTTTTTTGCTTTCAAAGTTTTAGAAGAAAACAACATAAACACTAATTACTTTGTTATTAGGAAAACACAATTGTGGATTTGTTAAATCTGGCTTAAAATAAAATAACTTATAATAATTTCTCTTTGCTTTACATTTATATTTGTTATCATTTCCTCATTTCTAAATTTGATTTAGTTTTTTT
This sequence comes from Rhagoletis pomonella, assembly GCF_013731165.1. Lineage (NCBI taxonomy): Eukaryota > Metazoa > Arthropoda > Insecta > Diptera > Tephritidae > Rhagoletis > Rhagoletis pomonella. The sequence goes on from NW_023458555.1 coordinate 50,993,434, forward strand.
TAAATACAGTCACCCAAATTAAAAGGCGACCAAATGATATCAGCTGTTTTCGCTACCACTATAATTTGGTTTAAGTAGGCGAAATCGCTGGGCGAACGGTGTACGATAGCGTCTTCCAATTCAGGGAAGTTTTCCGTTCGCCGGTATTTTGTTTCAAGCATTATATGGCAGAAAATGTGCAACACCCTCCACAAAAAAAAAAAATTCTCAAAAATCAACGGCAACTTTTAGCGACTTAAACTTGCACTTTATTATACTAAAATAGAATGGGCTACAAAACTGCATACCCGAAAATCTTATAATGATTAAAAAGTTCAGAATCCTGGTGAACATTTTTTTAAGTTTGATGAATTTTTGTGAACTTTGTGGACGCTTTTAAAGTTTTACTTATGTTGCTTTTGTTATTATACAGTAGATGGAACTGTATTTTAAATGAAAATTATTAAAAATAAATAAACAATTTTGTATTTTTTCTGCTTTTATTTCACTCGAAGATGTACATAAATAAAAAGATTACGAAAAACATTTAACATGAAAAACGTTGGTAATATTTGAAAAAAAGAAATCACTGCATGCACATTTTGTACATATGTAATTTCAATTTGCATGTATTTTCATCCGGTAAAATTAAAAAAAAAAAATACTTATAAAACCTTAGCTTCCTGTTTTCTATATTTGTTTTACGCCCTATTTTTTTATTTTTATTTTTTGTTATTTAATGTTTATCACTTTTTTTTAAGTGTATTCTGTAACTAAAACCACATAAACTCTAGTTTCAAACTTTGTGCAATATTTAAACAAAATTTAACAAACTTTCGTAAAAATTTCACGTTTTTTATCGGAATAATAAAAAACTAAGTATACAGTTTTGTAGACCATTCACTTTTAGTACAATAAAGTGCAAGTTTTATGTTGCTGAAAAATCGTTTGAGTTTTTATCGAATGTTGTTAGGGAAACGTTTACTGAATAGATAAGTTGATGAAATTGCCGTTATTGTTGTGTTGTTAAAATATCGCAGTGAATTGTACTACAGGGCTAATAAATGTAGGATCATTTAAGTAGTTTTTAAAATCCGTCCTTATGGGATCTCATGTGAACCAACCAGGGTGTGGTTGGCTTAGATTTTGGTGGCTGCTTTCATCCAAGCCAAACCTAAACCTAAACTGGGCCCATAGTGGCACAGGTCTCTTCTGTTCAACGTAAAAAGTTTCTGTGACGGTTCTACGTTTATTCCGGACAACGAGTTTTGTTTTACAGAAAATGTTTTCACGCTTCTTTAAGAGATGATTCCCTTATAATGAGCTTGCAGGTACAAAAGTGAAACGGGCGCGTCCATTCTCTTACCGTATAGGGATCTGCAGTAGTCAGCTACTGTTCTGTTCTCACATGCTACCACTTTTGATGGTCCGCTTGAAGGACTCTAAAACGGTCGGTCATACGGTTTGACAATCAACATCATTATTCAAAGGAAGTTGGTTTTGAAGTAGATTGTTTTTATTCGTAATTACAGCCATGATAAAAACAGAGTAAGGTAAAACTATTCTCTGAATTCGTCGGCCATGATTTTTTTTTGAAGTTTGCCAACATTTTAAAATCATATAAAATTGCGAGTAAAAAAAAGGAATTGTTCGAAGTTGTTGTTGTTTGAGATGGAAAATGAGAATGTGTGTGTGATTTTGTGTGTAAAATTTCAAAATTAAATTGCTTGCAAACGTCAAGAATTCGAAAAATACCTCTCAGCGGTTCTACCTTCCTATTTTTTTTGTCATGATTACAGCGATAATAGTGTTTACCACGGACCGGAAACAACATTTTTTTGTTAAATAAAAGTCATTGCCTGATAATAAACCAAACGCTTATCCAAATTCTCTTTTATTTGATACCTAATTTGTTTTATTTGGATAAGCGGTTTGTTTATTATCAGGAAATTACTTTTATTTCAAACTAAAGAAATATTTGGCCAAGTTGACTTAACGAAAAAAAAAATAATAACTGTTATTTTCGGTCCCTGCTTTTTATTCCCAAGGTTCTCAAAATATTAAAAACATTTACATATGTTAGTGCAACTGCCCGTTATAGTTCGAGCCCAGTCCATCCAACCATCCACGTACGCTATGGCTTGGAAACCCGTGGTCTTTAAGCGGAGTAACGTGTTAGGCTCCGTGGGAGAGAGGTGGGAAACGCCCTTGCCACGTTCTTCTTGCGGCATTTCTGGTGACTGATTTTTCTGCCATCTTCGGACATATTGCTCTTTTGCCAAGAAGAAGGCTAATATATTTTACTAGAGCATCTTCAATATAAAACAAGTAAGAGCAGCGCTGTCTTCGGCTATGCCGAAGGCTTC
>NW_023458555.1:50995788-51030648 GCF_013731165.1 Rhagoletis pomonella
AATAACGTTTTTATTTTAAAAATGTCTAGTTTAACTTTGCTTGTTGAAAATTGTGTCGCACTACAACTTGTTGGGACAATATTCTAAAATGTTTCATTTTAGTTTTTAAAATGCGCATTTTTGACGCTATTTCATTAATGTCGTGTGTTCTCCTCAGTAAAAAAGGCAATATATTATAACGACCGTTTTAGTTTTGCGAATGTTTCGTTTTAAAGTAGTAAGTACAAATACTGTATTTCTTATTTTGTATGAAGTGAAATTATATCAAAAAATTTAATTTTACAATTTCTTTTAAAAACTTGCGTTTTACCTGTATCATTTTCTCTGTATACGCTAGATTCTTATAAAGTTCGATCAAATGTGGGAATACATGGCGTATGAGTAACAAAACACCCTGCTCATATTTTACACAATGGCAGCCGCTGTTGCTGAGTGGTGGGAGGTGCATACTACCACACCGTAGGACCTGGGTTCAATGGATGGTCCGAGCAATTTCTAATTTAGGAAAAGTAGTTTCTAACAGCGGCTGCCTCTCGGCAGGCAATCGCAAACCGCCGAGTGTATTTTTGCCATGGAAAAGCTTCTCATTAAACTATTTGCCGTTTGGAGGCGGCGTAAAATTGTAGGTCCCCCCATTTATGTACTAACCATAAAGCTCCAAAAAATTATTATTATTATTTCATACATAAACAAAGTTAAGTTAATTTAACTGACTGGTCTACACTCTTTATACATATGGGTGTTTCCATAAAAATTTAATCCGCAAATGCAAGTAAGTGAGTTCAAACGGCTTTATAACTTAAAATTTTGTATTCAGATGGCGAAAAGGGTTATGAAAACGCGAAATTATGGAGAGGAGAACTGAAAAATTTAAATAAAAAATCAAATTATATATGTATTACTATGTAGTAAAAATCTTGTATGAGAGTAAAATCTGTCACGTCCGATATGCCCCGTTCGTTATCACATTTTAATTTAAAATTAAACCAACAACTAATTGCTTCTGATTAAAAATGAATTGGTTGTAATATTCCCTAATTGACTTTATTTAAAGAATGTCTAAGAAAGGAAAACCTCACAGCAGTCGCAGAGTTTTGCTTATTTGCTAAACAACGGCACATATTTTTTATAACTTGACGTGACTTCCGTTTTCGTAAGATAAATTCAACTCTAAAGTCTTTTGAATGTCACGTTCGACATCATGGAAACTCCTATAAACAAGTGTACTAAATTCGAAGGGAGTCATCGAAATTTCGTATTTACATACATATTTGTTTTTATAAACCAATTATCTTAGAGAAATTCACAAATCGATGGATGAGACCATCAGCAGAAAATGAAAATCAATTTTATATGTAAAAGAGAAAGTGTAGATACTCAAAGAACGATGGGTGCGATGAGCGGAAAAATGTTCTGCCAAAAAATAACAAATAAAATAAACATGGCCGCTTGGCAAAATTACTAATTTGTATTGACATGAAGAAACGAAAGCGTCTGGCCACCCAGCAGCGAAAATGCGATTGCATGACAACGCCACCAACTCCATATTCTACTCCAAAATAATGCAATCGCATTACAAAAAGTATGTATGAACTACTTCTCAAGTCTAAATAATTCCCATGTATCAAATACTACATATATATTTTGTTTTTGTTATTTTTTTGGCCTTTATAACAATTATATTCAACAATTTATATTGAGCTCGAAAATATTGATTTAAAACGGCCTCGAGCTTAAATTAATATACCCTTGTGCACAAGTGCGCTCGGGTATAAAAAATTAACGGAAATTTTTAGCTATATTTCTCTAACAGAGTTGAATGCAATAATGCTTGCTAATGACCTACTTACAAACTCGTTTAACTATGACCACGTTGAGTAGAAGTTTACAGGTTCAAAAATAATAATGAAGTAGTAGAAAATACGAGAAAAATCTTGTCCCGGCAGAACATTTCAAATTTAATGCAAAATACGGGACGACTCGGCAAATACGTGACATCTGGCAACGCTAATAAATACACATGAATACATTTACATATGTAGTTATGAATTAATGTATGTATGTATGCATTTACATATAATCCTCAGACAAATTGTGTCCGCACGCGATGTTTTTTTCGCATCACTAAATAAATATGTAAGCAACAGGATGAGCCCTTCATGGCCATGCAATTCACACGAAATGGCTCGTGAATAGTTCGCTTACATACATATATACAAACAAAGCTACTTGAGTGTTCAGTTGCAAATATGTATGTATACATACATACGTATTTACATGCATCCTATCTCTGCAGACAGAAATTTGTTTTATTATTACTATAATTATCCTTAAATTGGTTTTCCCTTCGTAGCATTCAGTAGATATTGTACATATGTATGAACTTATGTACATACAATCCGCTTTTTATCCTGGTCGCACAGTGCGTATGAGCAACTTATTGCATGGCAAATGCTTGCTGCTGATTGAGGTCCAACTAATCAACACACAAGACACATATGTATGTATGTATGACAGACAGCACTCAAATATTCGTAAGTCCATATCAGGCGCTTAAATTGAATTACATACTTTGTTTATTTTCCCCCGATTGGGAAGCCCTTGTATTTGTGCCCTTGGCATTGTCGGCCATACATATAGTGAATATGCTTAGCCTTTATTGAAATTGATAGAAAAATAAGGAAAATATATATAATTTATTAGTATCTCTACATACTTCCTAAGAGCGGATAAAATTGTGACACAAAGCAGTTGCTTATTCTGATGAGGATTACGTACACTGAGGGAAATATCCCATAGTAAAAATGAGTAATTTATATTTGATTATCGTTTAAAAATGTGCGTATTTAAAAATTATATTTTCATGTAAAAAATATATGTAAATACATATCGATACCTTAATTCACAGAGTCCTTAACCAACGCTTTTTCGGAACTGCGTTTTTCACAGATTTGGGTAGGATGTATTAAAATGCACCTTGAATAAAAATTTTAAACTAGTAGTACCAAGAACAACAACATGCTACCTGTTTTTGATACTCATTTTATAATGTTTTTTTGGTTCTCCTGTAAAACAAAAATTTGTTGGTTAGGGCCTTTGTGAATTACTTCTCCGGTACGTGTGTTTATGAGTGAACCCCTCCTAAATGCCCGATTCGATTTTAATAACTTTTTTTTTATGTGTTTGAAGTGGTCCTTGTATAATTTAGGCTCACAGCTTGAAACGCAAGTGGCGCTGGAATCGAGTTATTACTAAAAAAAAACATATTTATTGTCCGATTTGGAGATATATAATGCTAACGGTAGAGGCAATATGTCCTATTGCACAAAAAGAACTGCAAGGTGGCGCTGGAGTCGAATTATTGGTAAAATTCGTAAAGTGGAATCACTCGGAGACAACAAGGACCAAAGTTAAATTACCACCGTTAAATCAACCACCAGAACCATTGTGGTCCTTGCTTTACGGCGACTAATCTTTATCGATTTTTTCATTATTACCGATATTTTTAATTTTATACCAGGGAGCGTATATAATATATATTAAAGAAAACTTAATATGGGGGCATTTATTAGAGCAACCGGAGCCAAATCAACAATTTTTTGATGTTTTGTCTGCTGCAGTTTAATAAATTGATAAGATAAAGTAAATATTCCTATATGGCTGTTAAAAAAAAGGTTTAAAAAGACTTACAGCCGACAATACTTTTGTGGAACGTTGCCATCTGTTTGAAATTTTTAATTTAATTTAAGTGTTAAGATAAATTGAATATTGCAATATGGGTATCAAACTGAAGAGGCTTAGGAAAGTCTACTGCCGAAAATATTTTTGAGGAGGGTTGCCACCTGTTTGAATATTAATATTTGGTTTTGTTTTAAATTAATTTTATTTTTGCTTTAAGATTTTATTGTTTTAAAAACAAAAATATATTTTTTTATTTTATTTCGTTTTTAGGACCTTTTTTCAAATTTAAATTAAATTTTCTAAAATTTCTACATTTTGTTTTAAAATAAAAATAAAATTTATTAAATTCATTTAATTTTTGAGTACTATTTTCTTCTTTTTTGATTTAGTTTTTTTTCTTATTCAATTCTCATATTTGATTGTTTTAAAAAGAAAAATATATAAATTTTTTAATTTCATTTAATTTTTAAAAATATTTTTATTTATTTATCTTCCACTTTCAGTTTATTTTATTTTTATTTATTTTTTAATAAAATTTTAATTTGTTTATTAGTTTTCATTATTTTAAAAAATAAAAATGTATTTTTTTTGTAGGTTAGTTGAAGTTTTAAAAACTTATTGCCAAAAGCCAAAAAGCATAACGCTTATCTTTCAATTAGTCTTTCGAAAGACAGTAAAGAGCTCTTAAGACAGTTGTCAGAATAGACCATTGTCTTACGAAAGACTTTTGTCGATGCACGATGCTATACTTTATTAAATAATTTTTCCCCGCCTTTCAAGTACAGTTATTGAATTTTAATGCAATTCGAACTTCAAAGTTCAAACAGCAATAATAATACTTTTGCCGCTAAAATCAGTGGCGCAGCCTTTCCGAAATGGCCAACATGGCAGCAATGCATGACAATGTCGGCCGCTTTCCCCAATTCTCTTAAGTGCTTCACCAATGAGCTACTTTTATGAAGACACTATAAAATAAACGCACCGCCACACAGTGCTTCCCTTCTATATAAAATGTGGGCAAAAATAGAATTATGGACGGATTTAAATGAAAATTCGCTTCTTAGTAAAATTGACGTTATCTTTAAGCTAAAACCTTCTTAAACCTCTTTCGTATGGCTTCCTTATGGTGATACCTATCTATTTCAATTACCTAATTCCTTTAATTCAAGTGGAATTTGATTTTTTAAACCGGTGGCAGCTCTCTGCATGTAGCTAATACACATTTCGATTGATACCCATATCTTAATAATTAATTTAACTTATAAAAAAATGTTTATCTAACTTTTAACAATCTAATTTTTTAACAGGTGCCAACTCTTTAAAAAAAAATAAACCTTCTATTGTCCACAGGTCAAGCTTTTTAATCTGACACTTCATTTTTGAAAATGGAACGAATCGTGGAGATCTCAAGGCACTGTCAAAAAATGAAAAACTTATTTTATTCATTTGCGAAAAACGCATTACTTCAGAAAGTGCAAAAAATGAGCATGTTTTTATTTCTTCTTTTGAAAGCTAAAAGCCCGTACTATTTAATAAAATAATAAAAAATAACCTATTTTTACATATATTTTTTGTTCATTCCATTAAAATTTAACATTTTTTGAAATTTTGTTTAAAAAAATTGTTTTTTTGGAACACCGACGGGACACCCTGTGTTTAATTTTATTTCAAAATTTTAATTTCTGTAATTCTCTACTATCTACATGGAAACAAGAAACGTCAAACCAACCTTTTATTTCAATGAATATATTTTTGACATTTTTTTCTGTGAAGAGCTTACGCATGGCTATGCTCTTATTAAAATTCTTAGTATAAAATTTGTCGACTTTATGGCTTCCTGGCGGCATATAATTAATTTTTTAGGGAGATGACTGTTTAATTCTTTTTAGTGGATAAATTGTCTTTACAAAAATACCAAGCAAGTTCACATTGCAGACAACGAATTTTTCGATTTTTGCCCACAGTTTGTTTTCGCCAATCTAGAAACGAAGGTGAACGCGAAGGACAATATTGTATTTACTTTAGCTTTGGTTGCGATGGAATATTTTTCCGTAGTTTAATCCGCAGATTTGAAGCTTACCAAATAAGTGAAAGATACCGCATCTCGCCATGGTCGACTGTCAATACCATGACGTGTCCGAAGGCGGCGGACCGGAAAGTTTGCGTAAACGTTGATTTCCTTTATTATTACTTTTAAACACTCACACATTTATTTTGCGACGTATTTTCCTTCGTTCTAAACTCAGGAGTAGCCAGGTACTAAGTAAATAGGTGAACTTCTTTTCTCCAGTTTATTCATTTCACAAAAGTGTTTACACATTTCCGTTGTGCTATAAATGTTTCAATCGAGCTGCAGAAATTAAATTTGTAAATATGTACGTATGTATGTATGCATAAAATATTTATCCGGAAATGGAAGTCTGCGTGAACGTCATTACTGTTACGCCAGCTCATTACCACCGATTACCTGATTTCTGTTTGTTTATTCTTTTTTCCGCTCAAAGGATGTATTCCTTTTTTATTTTTGTTGGAGTTTTTTTTAATTTTTTTTATTTTTTTGGTACTGGTTTCTCTTGAAAACCTTATTTAAATAGGTGAATACAATCATGTGCAACCACGTGCATACAAATGTACCCAGTGGGAAAAGTGGTAATGCATTAGATGCGTGATAAATAGTTTAAGGTATTTCTTATGAGTACTAGATTATATAACTGTTTAATATGTAATCAGCATTCTAATGTATCCAAAACAAAAAAATTCCCCACTTCTCCTAGGACATCGCCGTGGGAAAAAAGTGTTGTTTTACTGATTATTTTTTCGATTGCTATACATTACATTTTCCCAATGGGAATGTATATGCATTTAACCATGTGTGCGTGTGTACATGTTCAAGGAAATGCTTCACAGTAAGAGCGAAATAAAATAGATTAATAACCCTCTTAAATAAAAAGTAATGGTGAGAATGTTACTATAATGACCGAAGGCACTATAACATTTTTATAAGGGTACCCTATGCTTTCAACATTATACTTATTAAATTGTAAAAATTTACGGGAGACTTTTTACTATCAGTTACCAAAAATATCTAATTCTAACACCCAAACTCCCTGATTAAGCCCTTTCACTTTCTACATTCAGGGCCTGATCAAGCTATCATACGACCCGTACCAAGGGGCATCCTTATTCAAGGCAATTCACCATAATACTAGGTTTACATATAATTAGATTACACCCATTTTCGAGCTTAACTCCCTAATCTGTAATTAGAAAAAGAGATTAGCCATACAAAATTCTTCCGTCTTTAATCTGTAATCATAAAATAATCTCAGATTAAACCGATAACATTTCGATGTCCAACCTAGTTTTATCGAGTGAAGAAGAGGAGAAATGCCAAATCTAAAAAAAAACCAAACTGGACGCTAGAAAGGAAAAGATGTTTGTAAAGGTATTGTTAATAAAAAAATTAAGTTAACATACATATATTCAAATTGCTTAATATATCAGAAAAAAGTGATCACGGTTGCACAGAGAAGACACATAACTTTTGCCTGAGATGTGGGAATAACAAGCCCGACAAATTTGACGGCTAATTATCTGAGATTTGCCTGTGTAAACGAGGTGATTAAAAACGAGCTTTGTGATTAAATTTATATTTATGTATATATAAACATACTTTAAAGCCCAGTCGAGAACGGAATACTTTGGACTCCGGGTGACCTCATAAGCTACTCAGTCTTACCCAGTTACAGAGGATCTCAGTGCGAATGGAACTTTCTATTATCGCTACTCTTATAACTAGTAATGGATGCAAATGTAAAAGCGTCCCTCAATAAAGACTTGGAGAAGCTCACAGCCCTTGAATATTTTCAAAAATATTTTGGATAAGGATTAACACCTGTTTAAACAGACAAACTAAATGTGATGTATAAAATTGTATGAACCCTTTTGCCCAGCACAGAAAATACGATAAGTGTAGCGGATCAAAAGGAAAAATGTCGATGTAGTAAAAGATAAGTTCGCATATAAATTTAAGTGAAAGTTCCTACCTTCTATTAGCCATCCCACACCGCCAATGAGAGCTTAGCTTCGAAGCTCTTTAAGTTTTGTACGAGAATGAGGCTTTCATATGCGCAACAGTGCCACTATTACTCGTTTTTTCTGAGAAATTATTTAAACTGAATAATATATATAAACTCCACGCTACCATTTGGATTTGGATTTTTTCCTAGCCTAGAAAAAAATTAGCGCATATTATGTGACAGGCGCATCAAAATAAAAAAAGGAATTAATAGTCTGATCCACAGAATCCAACACTTGTTCTTGTGGCGAGGGAATCGAATACTTTAAACGATTAAACTTTTGTGTTTGTAGGTAATAGGAATCTTAATCCCGGGGTCCCGGACTTTTTTAGGTTCCAAAAATCCTGTTATTCTTGGAAATAATCCCAAGATTTTCGGGATTTGTAATTTGCACTGATGGCAATAATAGAAACTCCTTTTCTTGGCCAGTATTGGCTATATCTCTTTTTTTATTTAATAATTAGTATTTTTTTATGAATGTCTAGCTCGTTATACATATAATACACACAAAAATCAATATAAATATTCGCGATACCATGTGCCAAATATAATAAAATCGCGTTTTTAGTTTTTCACTTTGACGTCAGTAATTCAAAAATATTTAAGGCATCAAATTAAAGAGGAAATTCTGTAGAATTTAATCAGATTCAATCTTTTGGTGCATAAGTACTGGTAAGTATTGAAAATGTCCTTTTAAAATTGTATCCTTGTATGTAAATAGAGGAAACAAATGCTAAAAGCTCGAGCTAACAACTGGGGCATTTCAGCGCCAATCGAGTAGAAAAGCGAGGCGTAGCAATAATGAAGATAGAAACAAACTACCAAATTTATCTGGCTGTGACTAAAACTGAGGATTATTTCAAAAATTGTATAAAATACTTAACTCGTTCTTTTATCAAATGTAAAAATATGCAATATACCTTAATATAGAAAAGCCCTATCTAACATTTGTATTTCTTTACAGGACACGGTAGTGACAAAACGCTATAAAAACTAAAGTTTTTCACTACACTAGGCGACAAAGGAAAGTGTACACCCTGTTCTAATATAATTCATGAACAATTTTTGCATTAATTATTTAGGAAAATATAGTTCATTTTATAATATAAATCAAAGTTTAACACTATATAAAGCTCACAAAAATTAAAAAAACTTCATCAGAATTTTCAACTTTTTATTCAGAAGTGTACAGTTTTGTAGCCCATTCAATTTTATTTATTTTTTTTTTGAAGTGCAAGTTTGCATCGACTAAAAAATACCGTTGATTTTCGACATATTTTTTTTTTGGAGACGGATTTTTGCACATAAGCGTTTTCTTGCACTTCTTTTGACTAAATTTGAATGGGCTACAAAAGTGCATACTCGAAAACTTTCTAGAAATTCTCAATAAAAGTAGAAAATTTTGATAAGATTTTTTGAATTTTTGTGAACTAAATGTGAAATTTTGATTTATATGGTATACATCAGGAATGTGAACCGGATGGAAAACTTGGTCTGTTCGGTTCAGCGGTTCAAACCATTTCAGCACTTTTGGATTGGTTCGTCAAAGCGGTGTTTTGGTCTTTGAACCGGGGTTTCGGTTCGGTTCAACGGTTCGGAAATAAAAAAAATAAAAAATAACGCGCAAGTTTAAGTGTCAAGTGTAAAATGCAACAACGCGCAAGGATAAGTGTCAAGTGTCTGTTAAATGAGACGGGTTGCCATTATATTTGATATTGTCAAATGGTATGTATTACCATTTTTATCAAAAAGAAAAAATTGGTTAATTTTTTTCTATTTACGATTGGTTGAAACGTACCTTTAAGCCTTTATAAAAAGTGGTTCGGTTTGCGGTTCGTATCAAACATTTGTGGAAGTTCGGTTTATGGTTCAGTTAATTAATAGAAAGAACCGTTTTCCGGTTCAAAACTGGTTCGGTTCAAAACTGGTTCACATCTCTGGTATATATTCGGCCTTATCACGAGTTTCATTTTCCCCGAACCGGTTCACTTTTCACTTTTGGTTTCCATGGTTTTACTATGGGCGGATGACAAATTTTTCGGTGAATTGTTTTTCAGGCGAAACTCAGGATAAGGCAGATTATAAAATAAATGAACTATATTTTCAAAAAAAATACAGGTTTACAAAAGAAAAATTTTATACATATTAAACCAACTCTATATCCCTATGTTATTCTAGGCGCTTAATGCGAATCCCAGGTCTTTTAACCTCCATCACGTCAGGTTCGAGGTCATTTGATGGTAAAGTAGGGAAAAATTCATTCTCTGAACCCGAATCCGAGGTCCGTAAACCCCCATAATGTCAGGTTCGAAGTAATTTGAGGGTCAAATAGGAAACAACTCAAAACCTGTTGGTCGGAAGACATTTGCCTAGAAACCTCTATTTTTTTAAACGTCATATTTTTTTATTTTCTATGAAATATCTATAGATTTTCAGATAGAACAGAGAAAAAAAATATCGCCTAAAAATTAAACACCCTAATGTACATGTACATGTAAGTACATATTTGTATGCTTAAATGGATAAAAGCTGTATTATTGCCAAAACAATCAAATAAATGTCGTGGAGAATCCGTCTACTCATTTCATAATTTTGTATGTACATAAGCGATACACATTCAAACATACATGCAGATATCCATACATATCGCACACCATCTTCAAAAGAGGCACAACTCAAAAATCAGATCCGAAAATATAAGTGCTTGTGTATGCTGCAGATTCAACGCAACTGATACAAAATCAGGCATAACAGTAGTTTTCAAGTTAGTGAATATAATCATGAAGAAAAAGTATTTGCATTATTTAGAGATAAACCCTACAAATTAATTTATGTAAAAAAAATTGACCGATTTTTTGTTTTTTTAGTTGCGCTCCTTTTGAAAATGGTGTGCGATATGTAGATGCTATGCGAAAATGAAATCATATGTATTGTACATATAAATTTACTTACGTTTGTAACCAAAAGTAGTCATGGAATCGGAAATTTTCTAAGAAGAGGTTTATTTAGTTAAATGAAATGCAAACTGATGAAAGCGTGACGAGTATATTTTTTCCCAGAAATTCATGATAAATTTTGCTAATTAACATATGCCTTTTAGTGGCAGAGCCCAAGCGTAGAATTGGGGATTCGCTTGAGGTCGGCAAAATTAACATATAGGCAGCCTACATATTGAGCCAGCCACCAAAATCATATTATGGAGCACCACGAACAGGGCATCGAGATGATTTGTCTGTATAAATATCGGACCACCCATTCCACTCATTTTGGGACTTTTCCGTACCCCCGTGCACCATGCGAAGTATTAAGATCTGACGAACCCGAGTATTTCCATGTGAATAAATCCCGATTAAGCATCGTGGGCTCCCCTACTTGTATTAAGTTTTGTTTCGGTTTCACAATGTCAGAAAAGTTCAAATGCAAAACAAGGAGTAACTAGTTTCGGTTATTGTGGTGACTAGCGAATATCCGTTCGCTTTGCGGGTAATTTACATGAGGCAATTTTACAGGCAACTTTTAGTTAAATGCAGCAGTTTCCTGGTGTAAATGGCCTTTCAGCTAATCGCTTTCAATAAAGTTGGTCAGCTTCTAACTATTGTTCAACTTTGGATTAAAATAATCGCCTGGCAAAGCTGAATCATGTAAATTCCCTATGGGCCAATTTCCGATTAAAAATTAAATGCATATAATTGAATATGAATTCTTATTCAAAATCAGGGTAATATTTTCCATATTTAACTAACAATAAAATGTGTCAGATATGCATGCTGCAGCACACTCTATCAAGCCTCCTCTCTAGTTTTCATGTAAGCCTTGATATCTCGACTCCAGCGCCAACTATTGAATTTTTTTTTTTGTGGAAATTGCTCTTCAAACTTTGCTAAAATACATTCCTATTGGAGTAGCACCACCTAGCTCTTTTTTTCCAACGTATTTTGTGAGTGGTTAGAGAAACGCGTTACCACTCAACAGGGCCTAGGTTCGAGTATTATAAATACACATATTGGTCGAAATTATAGCCACACCACATATTGACAAGTTTAGACAAGTTTTGTTTATTTTTTTGTATATTTTCTGTTCATTCTTATTAAAAACAAATCTTTGTTATTTATTTTAGTTATTTTATTTGTTCTTTAACAAAAGCCGTGCAATATTTAAAAAGAATTCAACGAATTTTCGTAAAAATTTTGAGTTTTTTAATTATACTTTTCAGGAGAGTTTTGATTATGCCTGCTTTGAGAAAACTATAAGGGTATTTATCAAACCTTATAAATGCATTGTAAACCGTATAAACTTATAATTGTGTAAACCTTATAAATGAACTATCAAAATTTGTATGGAAACTCGTTTACACATTTCTGAAAAATTTCTCTAGCGATTTCACTGAATAAACTTGATAAACTGAAGTCAATACAACTCTGTCGCAACTCTACCTATGTTTTCTTAGGTAATAATCGAGATCCGCATAAAAATTTTGCACGCAAATTCAACAACAACGTTGTGATCCTGACAGAGATCTGGTTCAATTATTATACGTTCTGTTTGTTTTGTTTCACTGATAATTTGGCCGCAAAGTTTGGAAGCTGTGACAAATTGATTCATACACAAACAGACATTCTGCCATTGTTTCTTTTAACTTTCTTCAAATTAATAACCTTTATGTTATATATATATATTTATTTAAATACATATTATCTCGTAAATATAATTTTTTCCCATTTAGTGTGTTAGTTTCAATAATTTCTTTATCCTCGTGCTAGTAGTATAAAGTTAGTGATACTGAGCTCTATAACCAAAGAAAACACGACTATTGTTGCATGTGTAAACGAAAAGAGAGTGTGGGTCGTTCATGTAACAGAGTGCGTAAACTTATAAGATTATCTGCTTGATAAAGTTATCGGTTTAGATGAATACCACTTATGTGTCTAAGTGACGGATTCACGAATAATTTAGGTAAAACATGATTTTTTTCTTCTGTCTGTTTTCAATTAAGTTAATCAAGAACTCTAAGGAGGAAAAAAATTAACGTAGACTGGAAAAAGCTGAAAGCTTCTCACCAACCTAGAATAAGTTTGGACCCATTTACAAACATAACTCTGGCATGCAACGTTGAACTACACACATCCTATGTATACTGAAGTTTAGAAAGAAGTCTTTTGAGGAGACTAATGTTAGAAGTGGTTTGCTTGGTTTTGTTTGAAATGAAACACTTTTTTGGGTGTTGAAGCTTCCGACACGCTGGGATTATGATGTATTTTAGAATGAATTTCCTTCATCCCCTGTCAACTTTGGTTTGGAGACAAACCGGTTACAGCATTGTGCTGCCTTGAGTGTAATTTTTCGTTCAAACCAACGTTGGTTCGTCACAATGCCGAAGCCGATTTTCTTATCAACAAAAATTTACAAGAGATAACAGAAATTCGTTCTAAAATACACCATATTTAGATGAAATTATTAAAAACATTATTTTTGTATTTGAAATATTTTTGATTAAATTTGTATAAAAATATACATATCGCTATTTACTTCAATTGTATCATGATCGAAAAAAAGAGTTGGTTATGCAGAAGTTATCGTTACCTATTCTTATATGTTGTGCAAAAATTTCTCAGTATTTCACTACAACAAAATATGTATGCACTTCTACTATGGGCGTTTATATCGAGAGTAGCTTTTTTGAGTTATGGCGCTATTGAATTAAATGAGTGACATGTGGATTATGTATATCCCGCAAACCATTTTTTTGTCTCTAAATAGTAGAAAACTCTTGAAGAATTCGTAAGGAAATCATTTTTTTCTCATTCCAATTTTTTGCTGATATTTCTAAGATAAAATGTACCAAGCATACTTCGATTCTTTTACAACAACTTTGGTTTGCAGGGTACTTTCTTCCGCCCAATATATCAATAAATTTTATCAGTTCATGCACAAACAAATATACTTACATATCTCACTTTCGCTGCGTATGCTGAAAATGTCTACACGTGCATTTGGAAGAAAATCGCATTGTTTCATTATATTTATTTATTGTTTTATGCAAATCCACACAATTCTTCATACACATATACATATGTATATGATTGGATTTTTATTACATGCTTACATTTGTTTTCTATACAAAAAAATGTACCAGTCACAGTATATTAGATTTACTCTTCGTTATACTCAAAAAATTGCTTTTTTGCACGAATTGCATACCTTTCATATACATATTTATGAGTTATACTAAATATACAGGGTGTGCCAGCCGGGAGCTTGCTTTCTTCTCAATGTACATACATACATATACATATATTAGAGCAGGTCAATTTTTTTGCATCCAAGGCACATCTCGATTATTGTTATTTGGGTAATTTCAAGTATTTTTGCCCAAGAAACCATAGGTCTAAAATGAATTTCGATCCAGCGATTTTTATATCTAGTTTCTTTTTTTTTCAAATAGTGGCTCACCTGTTGAAACGGCTGTAGTGAAAACTAGCCAAAATGTGTATCTGGGGGTTTTTGGGGTCGAGGAACCCATTTATGGCATTAAAGTTTTTTTTTTTAGTGCCACCAGAGGGCGCTGACGTACCTTTTTTATGGATTATAACGCCTTTTTTCCGAAAATCGACAACATTGTTGTGAAAATCCACGAAATGTGACTTTCTCATAAAGCAATTTCAATTTTTAAATAGCCTAAAATGTTCAGCGTTGAAAATTAGGGGGAAGGGAGGTATATTCATGTTCTCTGAATTTTACAAAACAATTTTTTTCTCATTTTAATATTTTTTTTTTTCCAAAAATTCAACTTGAAAGATAAAAACATGAAATGTAAATGAAAAAAAAACATAAACAATTTATAATGGCTGCGTTTCTTTATACATTCCGGATAATCCCATTTCACAGCCGGAATAAACAGAATGCGTTTGAAATATACGTTAACATATCATCAGGAACGTTCTAAAGAATAAGTAAACAAAAAAGTTTATTCCAAACGTTTAGAATGAATAAAGAAATGCAGCCAATGTTTCAATATTTAAATACGTATAACGTATTTTTTTAATATTATGTTGGTAATACTGTTTATCGACATATTGTATGACAAATGACATGTGTGACAGCATGCTTTTTCATTTTCATACTGTGCTTTTTCATTTTCATACTGTGTTTAATATGTAAAATAAAAAAAAAAATAATAAAAATAAAAAAAAATTTAAAAAAATTTCAATGCTGAACATTGGAGACTATTTAAAAATTTAAATTGCATTATGAGACAGTAAAATTTCGTGGATTTTCGCAACAATGTTGTCGATTTCGGAAAAAAGCATTAAAATCCATAAAAAAAGTACGGAAGCGCCCTCTGGCGGCCTTAAAAAAAAAAATTAATGCCAGAAATTGATTCCTCGTCCCCAAAAACCCCAGATACACATTTTGGCTAGTTTTCAATACAGCTGTTTCAACAGGTGAGCCACTTTTTGGAAAAAAAAAACTAGATAGAAAAACTCGCTGGCTCCAAATTCATTTTAGACCTATGGTTTGATAAAAATCTTGATAAAATTTCTTTACAAAAAATTTATCAAGGAAACACATTATTGGGCGGTTAATCTGCGTGGGACGAAAGTGAGACAAATATATGTAAATTTACTAAGCGAGTTACATTTCTGTGCCAATTTCGACATTCATTTATGTATGACTTGGCGTATGAGCAACTAAATAATATGTACTTAGCAAATACGTATGTATGTATGTATGTGTGTACGTACCCAGCCAGCAGAGAAACGCAATTTTTGCTGAAATTGCAGTTTTCGTACATTTTTCGTATCCGGAAATATTCAGAAAACAATTTTCATATTTGTTGATTTTTCGTATCCGAAAAATGTCATCATCTTATTTCAAAACAATAATTTTAAAATATTTGTTCAAACTGAGCATTTGAAAACATGTATACGTATTCACCAGTAGCTGAGTGTGCAGAGAAGTGTGGTACTATTTGCTAGCTTTGAGGAGGTCCCAGGTTCGAATTCCGTCAGAAGCAACACATTAAAATTGTTTATTCAAATTTGAAATAATTGCTGAATCTTAAAATGGTTTTTTATTTGGTTTCCGGCAACTATGAAAAAGTTTCTGTGAAGTTCATAATGAAATCGTTTTCAGCGAAAGAAAGACAAATTTCAGGAAAATAGTCGAAAGCGCATCCGTTTTACAACAATTTTCGATAGTTTTCTGCATATACGTTTCGGATGAACACTTTAGTGGGAGAATTGATCTGAAAAACGTCCGAAAATGGAATCGGAAAACGGATGAAACATCAGGTTATTATAAGAAATTGTTTCCATTTTCGGATACGTTTCCGGATATTTCGCTGGCTGGGTATGTACGAGAATTTCTGTGTAAGCACAAACGTATCCATTATGGATGCCAAAATATGCGGAGAATTGTGATCCCGGGATTTCGGGATATGTTTTAAGTAATCCCGGGATTCACATTGACACATAACTTTTATGAATATGAGTAAAAGTTCAATAACTGAAGGCAATCAAACATACCATGAAATAAAACTATTTAACATTTACGATAAACTGATTGTAAAACTCGCATATTTATTAATACAGACAAATCTTAAAGTAAAACATTTTTAAAATTGTATTTAAAAAACCATGTGATAGAGGAAACCCTACACTGGCGATCAAAAGTGGGTGCATGGTGTTTCTTTGTCAAATATTTGCAATGTTTTCCAAGCTAAAATTTTTTCCTTATTTTTTTATAAAAATAAATTTAGAAAACCTCTTATCTAAATATTGAACTTTTCAATCTGAATTTTTAGAAAAATTTTGGGTATGGAGGTAAATAGGCTATGTAATAAAAAAAATTAGGAAAATTAAAACAAAATTAAAAAATTTAAAAATTAATACATAAGTCAATTAACAAATTTTTTTACTAAAATTATAATTATCTCTCGAATTAGGCTAAACAAATTTGTTTGAACTCATTTAACTTTAACGTTCTTGGGCGTGCCGAAGATATTGACGAAAATTTTTCATCTTTCGCACAGAGTTTTTTCAGAACATAATGAACCATATATTTGCTATTAGCAATAGAAGCACAAAAAAGCGGATTTTCGGACCATGCATACCCAAATTTTTTCTAAAAATTCTGATTAAAAGTTTCACAATTTAGATACAAATAGTGATGATTAATAAAAGAATATTTAAACAAAAAAAAATACAAAACAGGTTTATTCTACTTCATAAAGAAATGGCACGCCTTTTCTTCCATAAAAATTAGTTTTTTATATGGAAAAGAGTGCATAACACCGTAAAAAAAAATTATCAAAAATCAACACGATTTTTTAGGAACTTCAAACTTGCGCTTTATTATACTAGAGTTGAATAAGCTATAAAACTGCATACCAAAAATTATTTTAGAAATAAAAATTAAAATGCTTGGAATTGGGATGAGATATTTGTGGAATTTTTATAATTTTTGTACAGTCTGAAATTTAGATTTATAGGGTATTTGTTGGATGAAGAGCTATACTTTTATATAAAAGTAATGAACCTTAAAAACAGCTAAAGAAAAGTAGTCAAAACTGGTAAAAATCTTGATTTGCTATCTTTTGTGGCAGGGTGTACATACAAAAACCTTCTGATGAAAAACATCTTTACATCTTTTAGGCTGAACTGTATAAAGGTAGTCATAAGCCATTTGAAGATAATGCCACCTATCTCCCCCATTACAAAATATTTCAGCCTCTTTTACCAGCACGACGGATAAATTATAAATTTTTCGATTTGAGAAAGTTGGAGTAGAGTGATTTAAAAAATTATGTAAATTTTCCTTAAAACTTTCTGTTTCATTTACATTAGCGACGCTATAAATACATTCAATTAATCTTTTTCAAAAAAGGCTCAGGCAGCAATTTTAAAATTACAGTTTCAAGCTTTTTGTTAATTGTAGTTAAAACGGCATTTTACTAAAATCATAATTCAAATTCTTAAACAAGTTCTTACTATCAATTCGATATTTCACATTTTTCGGGATCCCAGAATTAGCGCAAGCAGATCCCGGGATTTTCGGGACGTCGAAAATACCGGCATGGGCATCCCTAGTATCCATACATAAAATTGTAAATAAAGTGTTTTTCTTGTATGATGTGATCAAATATTTTATGACTTTAATTAATATTCATTAAAATATGAAGCTATCAAATGAACAGCTACAGCCATATTTGTGTATGCTAGGACTGTATTCAATCAATATACATACATATATACATAGGTACGTAAAAGCAAACCACGATAATTTTGATTTAATTAGTTTAATATTGCCCTTTTCACAAAATCTTATTTGCATTTTCAGTACCTTGAAGAAATCATATCAATAAACCTTTTAAAATTGTTCAGCATTGGACGTCTTAAATTCACTGTTCGATATTCATGCATACAAATATTGTTCTGTTGATTGTTGTTTCAATAGCTTACCTAAAAAGAAAAGAACACAGAAATATAAGATATTGAAGCAAATTTTAAAATGATGTTAATTTTAAGGGCTGCGTGAAGTTATGGATATAGTGAATATTTCATTGAAAAATATTGTATGAGGAATTATAGTCCTTTCAGCGTTTTCGAAATACGGGTTCGCCAAATGTACCAAGTCAATTAATTACAATACATAAAAACGCCATGGGGTATTCCCTTAAACACGAAAGAGCTTACAAAAAAAAAATCGAAATATAAAATGGCAACTGAAATATGTTACCCTCCTTTTGAATGGCGTTTATTGGATATGCAGTTAGGTAAGGTTGATGTAGCAGTCGCTACAATGCCTTCTGACAGAAAACAAGGAATAGGCGGTCACGTCGTAATATGAAACTTATAGGTGAATAAAGTGATGGAAGCCTGATATGAGGTGGACGCCTAAAAAGCGTTTTGTGGAGTTCTAATATTATGACAGCTGTCGCATCCTGATATCAAAATCGTGCCGGCCATTTCAGGCCAAGTAAGGAATCTATGAATCGGAAACACGCGTACAGTTTTTGGACGTATGTATTTACGACTCCGATCGATATCTTTTTGCATCCAATATGCATCTCTGGGCAGCAAAAAAAAATTATCGTCCATCAACGCAAGGAAAGCTCTACTCTCGCCCTTGCATAAGCGGTATTAGCTCTTAAACGTCGCATATAATGTTTTAACGAGCGCATTGTGTAAAAGGGTAAAGTCGACCGTCAACAAACTGGTTGAGTCTTATCAGTGTGGCTTTATACCACATGTGTACCATATACCAAATCTTGGAAAAGACTTGGAAGAGGAGGATGGGCACACATCGTCTACTTATTGACCGGCTTCAGAACCGCTTTAGACAGCAAGAAAAGGTGATACGTATATGCCGCGGAACTCATGGGGTTACTTCAGAATTGAAGAGGGCCTCCGAGCAATTTAATACTAAACGATGTTTCAGACAGGCAGACTCTCCAGCCTGCGACTTTTTTAATTTGATGCTGGATAGAACAATATAAGGTCATGATAACCGGCAAGCTGTTTTTGTACATTTGAAAAAAATTACGATTTCACTATGCATTCTTCGCAAGCTTACTTCTTGATAGTATCCTAGGAATCGCACGGCGCATCATCACCTCGCCAGTAATTTCGATTATTCGTCGGTTGTGAATTTTAATATCGTTAATTTTGTTATTGCAGGTTTAGTGTTGTAAACAAACTGATGAGCAAAACATCGAAGTAATGTTGTTTTTCATGTGCATCCCTGCTCTATAAGAAGCATGTTCAACGATGAGGGGGGTCTTGGAGTAATCAATGAAAATATTTTGCGAAATATTTGGTAACTAACCGAAATGATGTGTTGAGAGAAATCTTTTTAGTTGACATAACCAATTTCTTTTCTTAGTGCAAAAAAGAAATGATTGCCGTTCTTTATAAAACTCGTTCAAAATCGCTTAGGCTATTACAGCTCCAAACAAAAAAAGAAGAGAAAAAAGACAATTCACACTGGAAAAATGAGACAGCAATTATTTGCGTATATATATACATTTTTTTTTTCAGACATACTCAGTTGAACAAAGCGTAAAAGTTACCCAAACTTTTTACGGAATTGGTCGTTCTGCAAAAGGTAGATTTCGTGCATTTTCCAGTCAACAATCAGCCGCTTTATGCAGAAATTACAAGCCACTGGGACGGTGCAAAACGTGACAATACCCGTGCATCCAAAAATATTGATGCAGGGTCATCGAACCGTACTGTTATGGCGAACGGTGAACACGATTACAAACGTTTTATGGCCCGAAAGGGATGATATGGGCTTGGACAATAGCGCCCTAACGAAGCTCCCAGGACCCACTAACTCACGAAACAACGAGGTAAAACGGCCCCGAGATCTTCCGATTTAACACCATTGCACTTCTTTACCTGGAGTTACGTGAAAAGTGTGGTCTATGTCAATAAGTCCGAGATGATTCCAGAGCTGAAGAATGAAAACAAAAGCGTTATAAATGATATACAACTCGAACTATGCAAAAACGTCATGGAAAATTCTTATATGTATGCGCATCCTATGTTGCCGCAGGAGTCGTGATGGGCGTTTAACACATATGCCATAGACTATAAAACATGATGAAATAAAAAAATTATTGAGACAAATTTTGTTGTGTTTTATTTATAAAAGAAAGTCTGCAGTCTTATTGAATCACCCTTTGCATTCATATTTTATGAAACTCCACCTAAATATTTTAAAAAGCAGTTCCGAAACATCATTGTAAAATAGCCTTAACTTAATAAATCAAATAACGTTTAAAGTGTATGTAAACGCAATTTTATTATTTGCTATTCTTACATACATACACATGTACACACATACATAATAGCTTGCACGTTAATTGAAAATTTAAAACAAATCGAGAAATATAATTTTACTTGAATGAATTTCAAAGATTTGCTTTGTTATTTTCAAAACTTCAATGGGTAAAAGTGGTCCGAGCACCCGTTAAGTAGACAGAAAAGCGACAGAAATGTTCTTTTGTTCTCGTGAACTGAGTTACTATCGATTTGATAACTTCCAATAGTCACTAAGAAGTGGCATCGTGGCGATAGACAAAGAAATTCTTTTCCAATTGCTGGCAGGGTACATACACTTGTATGTATTTACGTATCGTCGTCCGTATGCCAAAAACATGAATATGTAAAAATTTAAATTTTGGGGAATCAAGTTTGAAAGTTTTTTTTTTACGAGACTTAACTCTATATATTTATGCAATTGAAATCGTAAATGTGCGCGCATGGTATTCTGGGTTTTGCTGTAACAGAACATCCAAAAGTTAATCAAGTCAACCCAATAACTCAAAACTGATAAATTTGCAGATTCATGCTTGTGGCATGAGGGCGACGATATGAACTCGGTTCCGGAAAATGGTGTGAAAGAGCGCAAATCACGCTGTGTCTATAAACAGTGTGTAGTAATTTGATATTGGAGGAAGGATACGCTATTTATGGTGCAAAACACTTCATTGATATCCAAACAATACCCAATGGGTGGTCATTTCGAACAGCTGGAACTAAACAAATAAATAGGTGAATAGGAAAATTCAAAGGCGAAAGTGCTAAAGTGTTAAGGCCAAAGTTGGTTTGCGGTAACTACAGCATTGTCATGTATTTGTATATACATACGTATGTATGTATATGCCTTCTATATATGTATATAAGAACACGAATGTGAATGCTCTTACTGATTGAAAATAAAACTAATGTGGATTAAGGCCAAGTGTGTTATGCAAGACGCAAAAACACAAATGGGTTCAAGGTAAGTCAGTCAATTTTTGCCAGCTTACCCGGGAATTCTAAATTGTTCGTGACTATGTGAACTTATGCATATATTGAAATAGAATCAAGCATCCTAAGTAGACAATTATGAACGACGCAATAAGAGGATAATAACTAAGTATAACAATTATATGGTGCATTCCAGCCCAATTCGGGCACCATTTGGCCTTTTCATCTCCGATTTTCTTTTCATAATGTCACAATGCCTGTTCTGAGGTATGTCGCAGAAACGTGGTTGATGTCGAACAAAGATGAGAAAGCTTTGGGTGCTTTCGAGAGAACTATTCTAAGTAAGATCTACGGATCTGTTCGCGTAGACGACGGGTATAGAAGAAGATGGAATGACGAACTGTGTGAGCTTTTAAACGACATGGACATGGTTAAGCGCACAAAAATTCAGCGATTGTGCTGGCTTGGATATTTTGTACGCATGGATGACGACGCTTCGGTGAAAAGATCCGTCGACTCCGCCCCCATGGGTGGACAGCGAAAGCAAGGGCGCCGATGAACAAAATGGAAAGACCAAGTGCAAAGGGACCTGGCTGCAATCGGAATGAGCGACTGGCGCAAATACGCACAGGAGAGAGGCAATTGGAGAAGATGTTCGGTCTCGGACCGAACCAACAAACGGTTGTAGTGCCAAATAAGAAGTAGAAGAATATTTAATGTTATAGTTCCAGGCTCCCTTGTCTTATAAAAGTTTTTTTTGTCCAGCCATTTTTGAGAAATCGATTTTTGAAAAAAAAGGGTTCTTCTCTTTTAAAGGCCCATAACTTTGCCAAAAATTAACCAATTGGGGCAATTTTTTTAAGTTTCAATTTTCAAACACTTTGGAATATGAAATCAAAAAAAAATTTCAAAACCATGTTTCTATAAAATTCTCACATTTTTAATATAAAATGTTGATTCCCAAAAAGCACACACTGGTCGTTTTATTTGAATTTTTTTCTAAAAAAGTGATACTCATTCCGCAACTTTTAAGCTAAGTCCGATAATAGCATAACAATGGTATCAGTTTTTTTTTATTTTTAATTTAACGGAAAACTAACGAATTTTGTGCAGCTCAACTTCAGAAACTCTGAATGCATCAAATCAAATGCATTAATTAAAAATATAAAAATAATTACAGTAAAGAAAGAAATTTTTGAGCTAGGCTTTAAAGTTACGGAATGAGTGACGCTTTTTTAGAAAAAATAGATGAGTACTTTTTTATACTAAAAATTTGAACAGTTCATAAAAGTCTGATATGAAACATGGTTTAAAAAATTTTTTCGATTTCATTTTCCACAATTGTTTTGGAAATTGTAATTGCCAATTTTTCACAAAATAATGGGCATTTAAAAAAGAAAAGTGTCTTATTCGAGATTTTAAAAAGGCTGGACGAAAAAAATTAAAAAAAAATCAAGGAGGTCTCTCTCAATTGTTAACATAATAAATAATAAAAAAATTGGAGGTGCAAAATCCAAATGGTGTCCGAATAGGGCTGGAATGCCTCATATATGTATGTACGTTTATATGTTTGTAAATAGAAAAAATTCAGAGCTTCCGTCATGCGAAAGAGTCGCCAGAAGCATAGCCATCAAAATAGTTACATATATATATTCAAAGCTAAAAAGCATTCAAAACACAATAGCCTTACTATATCAACGCTCAATAAGAGAGAAAATGAGACATATCGCTCACATGCTGGAAGAATGTCATAACTCAAAAAATAAAATAAAGCGAGTAAAACGGCTTCGAAGTGTTTTGCCATATTTTCCATTGGAACTCAAATAAATAACAAGCATTATCCTAAAATATAATCCAGTGTATAAAGCTTTCATAAAACCACGCTTTGATGCCTTAATTTGTCAAAGACTTATTTTTTTATTGTTATAATTAGACTGCGGATTTTTATGCAAAATACGGAGCCTAGAAATATGTACCACATAACTATAAGCAAAGTGTACATATAAACAAAATGTATACAAATTTATACACTTTGCTTATAGTTATGTGGTACATATTTCCAGGCTCCGTATTTTGCATAAAAATCCGAAGTCTAGTTACATATGTATAATTGTTGAACAATTATTATGCGCTACAAATAAAAAATATCGTCATGAATTTTGTACACAACATAATTTTAAGAAGGTCTTGTACACTTTACTCAAAAATATAGAGGTTGTTCACGCTTGCCTGGTTATCAGGTTATCTAGTTAAAAATTATTGTTGTGTAGCGTATTTTATTGTTGTAAGCTGAACAAAAAATATAACCACATAAGCTGCTAACCAGAAAAGCGTGAAACACCTCGTATATTTTTAGTATTACGACATTCTTCCAGCAATCGAGCGATATGTATTTACATATTGTGTTACTTATTTGTTTTCTATTTTCGTTAATTTTTGATATTTATTCTCTTTTTGTAATCCTATTTTATTGGTTTGTTGCTGAAATTGGGTAAGAGCTGTCGATGCTGGGCCACTTTTTATTTCATACGTGATCAGCATGCATTAAAATAAAGTTAAATAAAAGGAAGCGTGTTCAAAACAAGGCAACATGCACAAACAAATAAAGGATACCTACCAAAAGGTCAGAAAGTAAACTTTGTTTTTGGTCCGGTGGTAAATTTCCTGGCATTCAAGCCTTTTTGCTTGGCCAAGAAAAGTTGTTAGAACACGCGCACCTGGAAATGTGCACAGTTTTAGTTGCCACAAAGATAAGTTATTGTCATGTTTATGTGCATAACAAAAACAACTTTTGCAGGGTCGCTGAAAAGTCTTTAGGATACCTAAGAAAAAACTAATTTTGTCAGTAAAAATGGTCTTATTGGTCTTCAAGATTTTCTTCAGCATGATTTACATACTCGTACATATGTTTGTATATACTTTTGCTTGCGCTCAAACTAATTACTGAAACATTTTTCCCGCAGTGAAGTCTGCACCTCAAATATGGTGATTGACTCGGTTTGGCAAGTTTTTTCCAAAAATTTTGGATGGCTTTTTTGAAATGGGGAGCTTGCGCATATCGAGTAAAGCGCAGTTTTTTATCGAATTAACCAGGATTTTCATCTTCAATGTATATTAAACTGCATATTAAAATTCAGTGTAAATTCATTAGGGCTGCTCAGGATATTGTGGAAATGTTCTTGTATTTGCATTTGCAAGTTTTATGCTTGCTACCATGAAAACCGTTTGCATTTTATTATTGTGAATTTACAAATGCAGCGAAATATGCAAATTCAAGATCATTTGCACAATAGCTTGAACATTATTAAGTATATTTTCTACTTTGTTGAAACCGCAAAAAGCACCTTTTACCAATCTTGCTCTTAAATACAATCAAGTATATAGTACGATTTTGGCCGAGTCCAAAACAGCATGCCATTCGTTTTTCTTGTGTCCCAACTGAGGCGAATTAGAAATGCCAAGTGAAGCCTGGTTTTCCAACACAGAGAAAGCTTCCCCTGTTACCAGCATCGCGGCCCGCGTTGTATACTTTCAGAACTGGAACGTTTCTCCACAACAATAATTATTAAAAATTTAAGCTTATTTAATACCACAATATGGGTATCACACGAAAGGTGTATGCATAAGCTTTGGACTAACACATTTTTAAATAGGCTTGCCACCCATGTTTCCTAAGATATGTAAGTTAAGTGAAATGATTGGATAGTTTGACATGGTAGCGACGATATATCGCACTCATTTTAACTTTTTAGATAGGTGCCGACTCTATCCAGAAATATGTAGGGGTTAAATAAAACTTCGCTTTAACACCTCTTGTTTGTAACTCATATTTTACTTAACCGCATATAGCATGATTAAAAAAAAAAATGTATTATAGGTAAATGGCAACCCTATCCAAAAAGAAAAGTGAACTAAAGCATTTATTTTCAAAAACTTTGCCGGGAGTACATAAACCTTCCGTCTGATACCCATATTTTGGTATTAAGTAAGCTTAAATTTTTAATAACAGTTGTATTATTTTTTGAAAAGTGGTAGCGCCGTACAAAAATGTTTTTTAAATCTCTTCGAACACTTTTAGTTTTGATGAAAAAACTTACTTATTTTATTGAGCCTTTATATAATTTTAAATTTTGAAATATCTGGCAACCCTATTTTTCAAAATTTTTTACCACATACCCGTAGAACTAATCGAGTAGGATGCAAAAAATAAACAAACACATCCAATGAGCTCTTCCTGCGTGATGTAGTTAAGAAAACATAAAATAACAAATTTTTTTATATAACAGATAGGATTATTGGTTAATAAAACACACTTAGTAAAATTTTCAAGTTAAATAAGCATCATGGTGTTATTTTTTGAAGACTTCTGAAGGGAAATGGTCTTATTCGAACAAAAAATAACAGAGACCGAAAATAACCGACCCATTTATTGTTGTGTCACAAGTTGTCATTTATTTCTTGCTATAAAAAATAAACCACTCATAATAACTTTTATAAAAAGTTTTTGACTTATCTGTAATGGTTAGACTTTTGTTTGATTTGATGTTTTTGTTTACGTTTCGAATTGACTTTTTGTTTTACTTTTTTGTTTTAAATGCAACGGTAAAAATACTGAGTGAAGTGCTTCGGTAGTTTGCTTCTAGTTAGTATAGTTTATTTATTGAAGCGAAGAAAATGGGTCGAAAATCAATCGTTGAATTCCGCAGCTTTTTTGACTTGGATACGAGTAGTGATAAAAAACTTTATAACGGTGATTATTTGAGCGAATAAAAATAGTTTACTTACTATTCTTTATAGTTTGTTTTATTTCGTTGCATTTTTATCATATAGTATTTTCTCTGCACCATAATTAAATTAACTACCTCACCTTTTCAACAAAAAAAAATAAATTGCATCAATAACTGCGGTTGGCCTCTATTTTCGTTAGCGAATCCATTTCTCACAGTCATTAAAGCTTTGGTCTCCTCGAAAAGCGGTGCCGTAAAATTACGACCGTATCATATCGAACGCCATTCTTAACGCTAATAGCGGTACCGCTTTTATGTAAAGCTAAATGGACGTAACGTAACTTTGCGCTTTTATGTTGTATATGCATTATTCATTGTTTTTCACAAAGTTTATTAGGACTTCATCCTCTTCGGCCATCCATGCACTTTCCACTTTATTATTCAAAAATCATAGAAATGTATATTTAATGCTTTTATTTTGGTCAAAAGAATTGTAAACAAATTTTCTAATACACCGCTACAAATATGACGTTGCCAAAAAACGTTGATAAATAGTTATACACCGTCACTGTTTGCCGTCAGAAATATTACGGTGCCGTCAAATTATATAACGGTGTGTATTGCCGTCATCTTAGTTGACATCTTGTATTATTTACATGACAACGTTTTTGGCAACGTAAAGTTGCGACCGCTTTTTTATGTTACCGCTTTTGAGGAAACCAAAGCTTAACCGTAAGCTGCCCCGCATAAAACGATTTCACAGTGATATATCACAAAAAGTAAAAAATAAATGGTTAATGATAGAAAAAGTTACAATGTGTTTAATTTGGACCAGTTATTTTCGGTCTCTGAAAAATAATTAACGATTTTATAGCAATTCTACGAAAAAATGTATTTTCTCCATGTAAAATACATGGGAAACTTCAAAGCCCCGGCGGCGAGGGTAAATAATAACCGATTTCAAAAAAAAAAAAAAATACGTGTCTCCTTATTTTTAATATTCTTCTGGGAGGTTCAGCAGGAAATATCGAAAAAGTTGATTTTCCCACTTATTTTTGAGTCACCCTAATGTAATTAATCCCCGACTCATCTATAACAGGTACTATTAAGAATTTAGTCATATGTACGCACTTACTCAATGAAATTTTATGTGTGGCGTTGGCACAAAACTGTGAACCCCGGTTCGAATCGCAGCTGGTGCAAATTTTTATTTTTTTAAATTGACTAGTCGCTTTTTATACCTGCTCGAAAAAAGCGAACAGTTCAACCCACCTAAAGAGATCAAAAGTGGTATTAGTCGCATGTTCCTTTGCGATTGCTCCCGGAGTCATCCC
This sequence comes from Rhagoletis pomonella, assembly GCF_013731165.1. NCBI lineage: Eukaryota > Metazoa > Arthropoda > Insecta > Diptera > Tephritidae > Rhagoletis > Rhagoletis pomonella. The sequence goes on from NW_023458555.1 coordinate 51,023,367, forward strand.
TGAATAGTCGCATTTTTTGCAGGGTATGTACATACATACACACTTAAACATATGTGTACGTATACAGAAAGTGAAATTGTTTAACTTTAAATTTTATCCCCAGGCAGCAATTTTCCAAAAGTTTGAGCCACATACATTTCTTAAACGTGTTTAATGCTTGAGTAGTCTTGTTGTAAAACCGCAGGCTTGCATTAATAGCAAAACATCAAATATTTGTCTAACCACTGTGTATATTTAATTTGCCATTACTTACGAGCAAAATTGATTGACTAGAAAAGTTGTACTTCAATTATAAGTTGAGTGCCTTTTTAAAAGAAAAGAGGAATACTTAATATGTACATATGTATGAATTGCGAGCATCAGCAAATTTTAAAGGTTACTCCCCTTTAACGAATAGGCAATTGAAAATTTTAGATTGCATTGCAAATTTGCCACTCTGAGGCTAATAACTTTGTTACTTAATTGGTCTGAGCTCCCTCCGTGTAGACTGTTGATTGTTGACCTGTTGCCTGTTTCATATTTAAACGCAAAACCACAACAACAATTCTGTTCAATATTTGGTCGAAGGGCAAACAAATATTTTATTTTATTTTTTGCACATTAAGCATGCATTTAATCGTAAGGTCTTTAATGTTTATAGACCAGGCATAGAAAAGGTAATTTATTTATGCTTAATACATTTAAAGGCTAGGAAAGTGATTGCGTTAAATATATTTACATGGAATTTCATTACAAAATTTCGAATACGCAAATCATTTCAAATAAGCTCGAATGGACAGGTACGCCTCCTCTGCGTTGGAAAGACCAGGTGAAGAAGGACTTTGCTTTACTTGGCATTTTTAATTGTCGTCAATTGGCGCAGAAGAGAAACGACTGACGTGGTGTTTTGGACTCGGTCAAAATCGGTTAAGCTTAGTATCCATCTCCTAAGAAAACGGTCAAGAAAAAATTTTAAATTATTGCTTTTGTGTGTCCATGAAATTTTGACATCTGATATTTCACAACCTCACGAAATAATGGAACGGGCATATATATGTTACAAAAAACTTAAGAAAACCGTAGTGGAGAGCGCAACAAATTTCTTGCAGGATATAAGAGAATTTTTTTGCCATTTTTCTGCGTTTTTTATATGGCGCTTTTGCTTTTCTTGAGCGCCGTATACTAAGCTTTAGCTGAGGAAAAAACCAGCATTACATTAACTTCAAAGAAAAAAAATTCTGTAGGTCAACTCAGAACTCCATAACACGTAAACGTACGTACGTACGGAATTTCAAGTCAAAAACATCAAAACTAATGAGGTATATGTGAGTCGGCCAGATGGGGTATATGGCGACTAAATGATATAGGGCCTCGAGCCGAACAAAGTTTGGTAGGTCAACTCAGAACTCTATAACACATATCTAAACCGAATTTCGTGCTGATATCTTCATATTTATACTTTATGCCGAAAAAAATCAATAGTGCAATGTACTCTACGGGGCCGATTTTCGGTTCTGTACGAACCATTTCCGCTTCTTTTCAAATATTTTTTCATTTCTTTGGACTTTTTTTTCGGTTTTCCGAACTTCTTTTCGGATAAACTTCGAATTCATTTTAATGAGAAGTTACATCAAACATAACAATACAGGTGCCAAGCGGAAGATGCTAAAGAAAGCTTTTTCCCAAAAAAGCTGTTTAAAAGTCAAATTTAATTTTGTTAATTGAAAGATTACATTGAGGCTTCTCAAATATGTGCAACAAATTATTTTGAAAGGATTTGGTAAGAGAGCTGCCACATTTCTAAAGTGTATGTATCTACATACATATATAAATCAATTTGTTTCGTTTATGTTAAATCAAGTAAATAATTATAGCGATTTGGCATTGACATGAAACTAGGTTTATATTTATGTTATATGTACAGTAGTTGAAGTGGTCAGAGGTGCATAATACCTGCACCTGGGAATGATCCCTTGCCCGAGTAGCATCAAAAAAACTTTGGAAACGTTTTTTTCTAACTGCGGTCGCCCCTCGGTAGGAAATGGCAAGCCTCCGAGTGTATTTCTGCCATAAAAAAGCTTCTCATTTTAACCATTTGCCGTTACGAGGCGTCGGAAAACTGTAAGTCCCTCCATTTGGATTATAACATCAGGATACACACCATAAATCGGAAGAGAAGCTCGGCAAAAATGTATGTAAGTGCCAAAGTGACTATCTTCGAAGATCAGTTGTTCTTCATGCTGAATTGGCTGATTTTGTTTAAAATTAGCACAAACCTTGGCCATGCCCTGAGATATAATTTGTACCCTAGAACTCCCAGGAAAGGAAACTATCGCAACCGGCTCGATTAAGATAACCATCTTGTTAAGAGCATCAAAATAATCCGGATAATTCTGTAGCATTCGATATAACAGACCGAAGTGCAGCAGAACCATTTGAAAGCACAAGCTAGTTATTAAAATATTTTCTTTAATTATTTGCACGTGCATTGTAGTGAGTTCTCTCACGCTAACCAATTTTCGATATACATACAGAAATATAAAAACCATTTAATTTTTCTATACTTTGCACCTAAGCCAACTAACTGCTGAATGTGAGTTAACTCTTTACTTTGAAAACGGCCCGGAAAGTTTTTCAAAAACTTTCTTAGCAAGAGAAAACACATTTCACAATTTGGGACAAGAAAACTAATTAAATTTGCAACAGATCCGTGTGTCTGAGAGGGAACTACTATGTATAATGTATGTAAGCGCATAAAATATATATATAATTAACGAAAAAAGTGCAATGCATATCTAAAATCGTACAGATACAACTGGTATCTGCTCTACAGTAGCGAAAGTGAATGTCTTTGTTCGAAAGGAATGTGCCAACAATTTTTGTATGTTTGCATGTACACATATTTCTTATTAAAATATCTTAAAACAATAAAATATGTATTTAAATAAGTACCGTGGCATCATCTTCTATTTCATTCTCATCTTCATCTTCGTCATCGTCTTCATCCTCGCCGTCTTCTTGATCAGTGTCGTCCTCCTTGAGAATATTTTGCATAGCGGTAGCGGAAATGCTTGACATGGGTAGCGCGGAGGAGGCGAAAGTACCGTTGCAACTGCGGCTGTTGTTGTCCGTCAGCATGTTGCCTGGCATGTGGTTGTTTGTAGATTTATAAGTGATTAATGATTGCTGTTTGGCGTTTACCAGATGTTGTGGTTCACTGGGCCTATTCTGGTTTCTTTCAGAGATTTTTGTTCTTTTCGTTATTGTAGTCGTTGTGGTTCGGCATTAGGTCGTTAGGTTTGCAATAGCAGCGATTTATTTACGTTTACTTAACTAGTTTTGGTACGATTTGAAAAATTTTCAGCGATTATATAGCAAAGAAAAATACTCAAGCTACTCTTACATATCACCAGGAGCTGTTTCTTATCTTATTTATGATTTTATGTAGCAGTATTTTATTTTTTTTACGGTATGCATACTTTACTTTTTTACTGTATGAAAAGAATTTTTTTTTTTAGTTTTATTTACATGAAAATTATTTGTCTAATGGTGGAAAATATGTTTGATGTTACACTCAACCTATAAAACGTGCATGTTTTAAATACTCTCTCTCTGTCTAGATCACGCATTTCATAATATTGTCGTTTTAGGCAACCATCTGAATTCTCCCTTGAAAAAGCTTCAAAGGGCAGAAAATGTGGAGCTTACAGAAGTAGGGCTAGATTGCTGCATCCGGCCGCGTATCCTTTCACTGTTAAGGGGTAAAGTAATTTATGCTAAATTAGGTTGCCACAGCAAGTTCGTATACGCGGTGAGAGGACCACGGGCTACTCCCTACTACAGAAAGGGTACATAACGGGATCTATTCCACAGATTGAAATATATTAGAGTTTTTGTGGATCGCAAAAAGAATGCCAACCAATAAATGAGGTTTGAAGCCGAGGCTAAATATAGTCCGGTCATTGATTTCAAGTAGGGCGCTGGTCTGGTGGCCAGTTCTAACTGAGGGTTATGTCGCTAAAAAAAAGTAGCACAACTAAGAGATCAGCTACTGTAGGCTCAACGGGTGCAATAAAATCCTGCCCAACCGAGGCTCTAAATGTTCTGCTCACAAAAGCAAAGAAATTTTAAAACACACGAAAAAATCAATACACTCGCAATACTAGGGGCGGAGTAAAGTACAACTGCCTTTCTTGTTTTTCGCTTCAGTGCATTGTAAAATAACAATTCGGGAAAATTCTGTAGAAAATAAAATTTGTTGGGTCGTAAGGAGAAATAGATATTGAAAAGGGCATTTTCATATTTTTAGCTTTTTAAGCTAATAAAGTTAGAAGGACGAAATTAGAGGATGTATTAAGGATGTTCAAGGATGAAAATATTAAAAGGATATTTTCAAAACCTTTCTCAGTTATACTGAAGTCATTTGGTAGCCATATTTCTATTCTACATTGCACTGCATTTTTCAATAATACATATCTTTGAAATTTCAAAGTTCTTTAAAAAAATCTTAACTAAAAACCAAAAATGCAGTTTTCCTATATTTGACTTCAAGTTTCGAGAGCATGCTGATTTCTATTTGTGCGTAAAATTTACTGTCGCATCTTTAGATATATTTCGGAAAGAAAGGTCACTCAGGCACAGTGCCATCCTAAATATACTGCCATCTGATATAAAATGGTTGTCTATCGCCTACATCATATCTAAAACCCCGGACAAACCATGCTATATGCAGGGATTTTGTTTGTTTAACTCAATCAGTAGCTCTCTTTTCGCCTATCAGACCACGCAGGAATTTCTTAGACGAAAAAGTTTGCTACCAAGGAAGCAGTAAGGTACATCCACACGTGAGAATGCAGGTAACCATTTCTAAGACAGTCAGGCACCAAATATGATGCTCTTCTCTTCCTCGGTTAGGTCGCAACCCTACAATTGTTTTCAACTAGTTTTTATTATGTTACATTTATTAACTGGAACTGGAGAATCAAGTTTCTTCAAAATGTCCTCTTTTTCTGCACTTTGCACTAAAAAATTAATACAAACAAACAAAAATTCAAAAATCGGGCTCAACTGGTCTCTTCCAAATTTTATTAGCTTTCAAATTAAGTAAAAAATAAAGGCTCCAGTGAATTGTGAACACGAAATGCCAATTTTGAACCACTGTGCAATGGGCCTATGTGGTTTCTGAGTGAACTCTTAACAGAGCTGCCGTGTAACGTAACGTTTTATTATTGTTTCTTTTAATTTAGTTTGTTTTATGTTCATTTAATTTTATTTCTGTTTTAATATCATTTTCTTTATTTGTATTTTGTTATATTTTTAAATATTTCGTTTTTATTAATTTGTTTCTTTTTCTCTGCTTTTTTTATCGTATAGGTATTGTTTTATTATATATACATATGTATATGTATTCGAGTGGCCTTTTTTGGTGGATTTTCAAGAACCGAAAGTTTTCGCACGAAAAAACATGAGGTTGGCAAGGAAAATAAATATGAAATTTGTTTTTTCCGGATCCGGAAATTCCGAGTGGTTCCGGGTTGATAATTTTGATTTTTTAATGGGAAATATGTTGAAATTGAAATTATTATTTTAAATTTTTAGCTTTTACGACCATGAAACCCAATTTTTTATGACTGAACTGTTTTTTATTGAAAACTGAATACATTTACCTTTTTAAAGTGCTCAAAAAGTCTGAAATTGATTGAAAAACCATGGTACACGATAATATTAAAGCCGAGAAAAATATGAAATCATCATTTATATCAATACTAGCAATTACCCGGCGTGCTTCGCTGCGCCTTAAATGTATTTTTGTGTTGTAACTCTCCCCCTAAGCTCTTATGGCCTCATTTACAAAATATTTTAAAGAACTTTATGAAGTTAGATTAAAAAAAAATCGATCTATGAAGCATTGTTTATCTCTTTTTTTTTGAGTTAATATATTTTCGAAGGTAATTAGAAAATATGTAAAGAACCGACTTTCTCTTGGAAATTTAATTTATAATCTTATAACTGGAGTCTACTATCGCACCCTTTCCTCAAACGTGTATTGATTCAATATTCAAATAACGTATATTTATATAATTTGAAAAAATCTCCCTACTATACAAATATGTACAGCAATATTAACTAATATTTTCAAATGTTGTGAGAGGGAGTAACAAAACAAAATTACTTTTAAGGCGCAGCGAAGCACGCCGGGTATTCGCTAGTGTCACATGAAATTAACTGAGCAAAGTACAATGAATAGCTGTTAAACAATGTTTCACGCACCGGCACCATCTACTTTAAATGAAACATAGAGTGTGTTTGCATTGTTCAACTTTGCATTCAAAATTTGCGTTCAACTCAGCGCAGAGTTGCACGAAAAAAAAGTTGAAGGGCTAAAAATATCAAGCTATGAAAAAATATCAAAATTATCGCAATAAAAATGTGTTTTTATGGTTCAACTTTGCATTCAACTTATGGTTGAACGGAATTTCAACTAATCGCTTTCAACAAAGTTGGTCGCCAGCCAACTTTTGCCATTCAACTTTTTTTCCGTGCAACCCTGCGTTGAGTTGAACGCAAATGTTGAACGCAAAGTTGAACAATGCAAACACTGCTATACTTATTTTCGTGAGGGATACTCACACACCATATACTTTTCTATTGAAATTTCTCCTGAATTTTCTTAGCTCCATGGAATGCAAAACCGTGGAAATCGGTTCGTGCGTTCTGGAGTTATAGCGTCAGGAAGGAAAACCCTACTTATTTTTATATTAAAGAAGATTAAAGAACTGTCCGCATTACACAATTTTATTTTTCACAAAAACGGTATTCATGAATTTTTTAATTTTTTTTATTTGCTTCCGCATATTTTTGACATAAAAGCTTTCATTTTATGCCCATTATAAACAAATACAGCCTAAGTTTACCCGGGTCCACGTTTTGGTCTGTATCTCGAGACCCTAGTCACCCAGCTATATGAAAAGTGCCCAATCTTAAAGCATTCATGAACAGCTTTCATTTGATACCCATATTAAACAAATACAGCCTAAGTTTACCCGGGTCCACGTTTTGGTCTGTATCTCGAGACCCTAGTCACCCAGCTATTTGAAAAGTGCTCTATCTTAAAGCATTCATGAACAGCTTTAATTTGATACCCATATTAAACAAATACATCCTAAGGTTACCCGGGTCCACGTTTTGGTCTGTATCTCGAGACCCTAGTCACCCAGCTATATGAAAAGTGCTCAATCTTAAAGCATTCATGAACAGCTTTCATTTGATACCCATATTGAACAAATACACCCAAGGTTACCCA
>NW_023458555.1:51030658-51049031 GCF_013731165.1 Rhagoletis pomonella
GCTTTCATTTGATACCCATATTGAACAAATACACCCAAGGTTACCCAGGTCCACGTTTTGGTCTATATCTCGAGACCCTAGTCACCCAGCTATATGAAAAGTGCTCAATCTTAAAGCATTCATGAACAGCTTTCATTTGATACCCATATTGAACAAATACACCCAAGGTTACCCAGGTCCACGTTTAGGTCTATATCTCGAGACCCTAGTTATTTTTTTTTAATTTTCTTTGCTACAAACCTCACGGAGCCCGAGCCCTTTCCAACGAATGCAAAACCGTGGGAATCGGTTCGGCGGTTCTTGAGTTATAAGATTACCAAGGAAATGTAACTTCTTTTTATATATATAGATATCATTTAATATCTAATAATAATAATATTTAATATCATTTTAAATAAAGCATAATGTAGAATTTTTCTAATATATACTTAAAAAAAAAAAATGCCAAATAAAAGAAATTGGTGTAATTTCGACATTTTTGGTCGAAAAAGCTCAACCCGGAACCTCTAGGAATAACGTGAAGGCTTTAAAACTAATTACGTATTTATTTATATCCCCAACCTCACATTATTCTGTGCGAAAACTTTTGGATTCATGCATTTCAAATTTTTCATACAACAAAAAGGCCACTCTAATATGTATTTTATAAATTTTACTTCATTTTATTTGCACTTTATTTAATTCAACTTTATTTTATTTTATTTTATTTTAATTTATTTTATTTTTATCTTGTTTTAATTTGTTTTTATTTTACTTAATTTTTATGTATTATTTGCTTTTTTATTTAAGTTGATTTATTTTATTTTATTTCTTCAACCTATTTGGGTTTACTTCATTTATTTGGTTTCATTTTATTTTATTTTTTTAATTTAATTTTTTTAATTACATTTAATTTATTTTATGTTATACTATTTTATATTTTTTTTATTTTATTTCATTTCATTTTATCTTACCTTATATTATTTTAATTTGCGTCATTTTATTTTATGTTTATTATATACATATATATCCACGTTGTTTCATTTTATTTCTTTTTTTAATTGTTGTTTTATTCAGTTTTATTTTATTTAGTGATTTTATTTTCTAATTAATTTTATCTTATTTGGTTTGGCTTTCTTAATTGCTTTTACATTTTTATTTGATTTATTTATTTTATTTGTTGTATATTATTGCATTCTAAATTTTTATTTTTTTGTTGTAATATGTATTTTTGTTTCACTTTTGCAATGTAACCTAAATTAGAAATTAGAATCGCGCATTTTCATGGGGTGCATTTTAAGCTTGCCCTTTATTAATCAGCTTTAAGATTTTAAAATCTCGGCACGTACAATGGCGTGTGGAAATTTTTAACTATACCCGCTTATTAACTTCGTTTACATAACTCAAAAGGGCATTTTATTCGCCAACAGTAGCGTGTCGAAAGTTCACCGGACTACTTCGCTTTCGCATAGACTATAACTTTTCACTATCAAAGTTATGTTTCAATAAAACTCATCTTAAGTGAAAATGCTTTTTTTTGTGGGTTTTCGTGTAATAAATTCTTCATAGCACTCGCATATCTTTCATTTATAACACATTGTCCTGTCAACACTTTGTCACACAACTCTCCCCACACCTAGCATGCGGCACACACATAACTTCAAAGCCACTGCTTCGTTACGATTCCACTAGGCATTCTGTGTGCGTTTTCCCGCTCAGCTTATTTACCGCAACTTTTCGGCACTTTCATTGTTACACAACTGACTTGCGGGTCGATTGCTCGCATCCTGAGATCATTGCTGTCACAGTAGTTAGCTTAAGTTATTACGGTAGGGAATGGAGTAACCTGAAAGCTTTCGGAGGCAAACAAGCAAAATGAATAAAAAAGAAAACAAGCAAATAGGCAGCCAACAACAACAGCTCGTTCGCCACCAACTTCACTGATGATTTTCGAAGTAGTAGGGATCAGGGAATTGCGTGACCGAATATCTACAGTGTGAAGCCCCAAAGTTAGAGCTGAGCGCGAAGTTTTAATATAAAATATACGTTTTTGTATAACTGTATATACCATATTTGTACATGTGTAGATATGTATGTACACATGTACATTCACACTTTGAGACATAAACAAATATACAGCCGCTTCAACTTCAACCGCTTTTACTTGGTGAAAGTTCCAATTTGAAAGTCACGTGCGCGTCACCCGGATTCCGGATTGCCATCCAATTACTCTTTCCCGTTGTAGCTACACAACACATGGAACATTAAAAGCTTTTAGGCAGAGCTTTTTTTGTCGGTTTCGCATTTGCCACAACGACCGACGACAGCTATCAGCTGTTATCGCCACCCTCGAGGGGCCAGTACCTACATCAACATCAAGTTTGGCTATGAATGTTAAGGTCGTTCGTCGATTGATTCGCTTTCTTGCTACACATTCCCGAGCTTCTCTTACTCCAATATCTGTTGCTACACAAACTTTAGTGTCGTCATGTACCACTTTCGTCATCGTTGGCAACGAAGTCCCACGAATTTGTTCTTGTTTTCTTTTTCTTTTTTTTGTTGATGTTTTGCGCGAAATTTCGTGACGGTGTGTTATTGAGCTTTTTATACACATACGATGTGCATATGTATGTATGTATGTGTATTAGGGTGGTCCAAAAATTCATGCGAAAGGTAAAGTCGAAATGTTAATGCTTTCACTCCATTGGATTGTCTGATTGGAAGGTGTTGAGCGTGGCCAAGTCATTGTCAAATGAGGGTGGCCAGCACTACATCCCCCAGATAAATAAGACGGCCGAGGACATCCTATATGCTCGATTCAGTAATATGGCTTGGGGCGTAGATAGTGTTTACCTTCGCAAAAAAAAAACGAAACCATGTGGACAACAACCACCAAATGCTTGAGGCTGGGAAAGTGGAGAAGGATATCGGCATCGAAGAGATCCTAGAGTCTTCTAGACTAGAGACGGGTGAACAGGACACTGCATCCAACCCTGAGAAAGAGCCTAAAGGTATTGCTTAAGGACCTTCAAATATATATCCATGAAAGTAAAATCGCCTCATCCGAGCGTTTCCCAGGTGTTTTTGACGTCGCGGAAATCCCGGGATTTGCTTTCATTAATCCCGGGATCCCAAAAATTTTGAAATATCAAATTGATAGTAAGAATTTATTTATGAATTTTGAAGTATGATTTTTGTAAAATGCCGTTTTGACTGCAATTAACAAAAAGCTTGAAAAGTACAGTTTTAAATTGCAGTCTAAGCCTTTTTTGAAGAAGATTTCAATGAATTTACTCATAGCGTCGCTAATGTAAACGAAACAGAGAGTTTTAAGGAAAAGTTAGATAATTTTTTAGATCAATCTACTCAAAACTTCCTCAAATCGAAAAACTAAAATAAGCAAATGGATGTATAGAATTGACAACAACAACCATGCTGTCGAGTTTAAATAGCGGCAAACCAGCTGCACTTGATAGTAGTTTGTTGAATAAGGAAAATGAATTAGCAACAAGAGTTTACGGGATGTACATAGCTCAGTGGTTAACGCTTCTGACTTTGAACATCGATTACGCAGGTTCGATCCCTGCGAAAGTCTGGAAAAAAGAAGTCCGATGAGGAGATGTGGTGATCTCCGAAATAGCTGCTATAACTTCTACCGCTTAGACTTTGTTGCTTTTTAAATTTTTCCTAATAAACAATCGTGGTACAAAGCTCGATAAAAATATTAAAAACTAGCAAATGCCTGGCTTGCTTCGCGACGCCTGATAAGAACTTTTGCGTTGACCAATACAAAAATAGGTTTGTAATGCAAAAAGGGTTTATAATGTAAACACTATTGGCTTCGGTTGAAAGGCTAAATCCTGCTCAAACGGGGTCATTTATGTTCCACTCGTGTTCTTTTTAATTCGTCCCACTTCTTCTTGATATACCCATGGCCTGCTGTTGTGTGTAGGACATCTGAGGCGCCTTAAAAATTTCGCGCTTCTTTGTATTCATACTTAAAGGATGGGGCGCTATCTTTCGGCACAAATTTTTGCAAAAGTATATTTTATGATGCAGAGATAGCGTCATTCATGGCAAACAAATAAAAATATATCCTTACAGAAGAACATCGTCTCCTTTGCCGCAATTATATTGGCCATCATTTTCTTTACTAAGAATCTTGTTTCATTATTAAGGTTAGGTCGATTAGAGTACCTAAAGAAGAATGAAATGCGCTTTAATTTTTTATTTATATTCTCTGAACGTAGACGGCATGCGTAGTGTGAGGTGCTGCGACTTCTTGCAAACTCTCATTCCTGTTTAGTTTACAACAGGTCATTCCGTTCAGCTGTCTTTTTGTAATATGTCCTAGGTTATGGTTCTCTGAACGTACTCCATCTATTGGAGGTGCAACGCCCCTGTCAAACACTCACTCTCTTTCAGTTTACTATAAACGCCACACCCTCCCCCACGCATTTGTATATTTTACTATAGATCTTCTCCCCAAATTTCAAAGTCATGTGAGTTGGGGGTCCAAAGATGTGAGATTTCACGGCTATGGAATGAGCCATGACACCTTATGCAAACTCACTAATATTTACATCGCTATAAGCGACTACTTTATTTATGTCTTCACACTAAATTTTGAAGTCATGTGAATTATCGTTCCGAAGTTATAGCTGATTAAAATTTTACGACTGTAAAATGTTCCACGCCCCCTTTTACAAACTTATTATATATATGGATACTTAACTTTAAACATCTATCATAAATCTGTCTTCACACCAAATTTAAAAGTCGTGTGACTTACGGTTCCGAAGTTATTGCGGCCCCCATATCAGATCCAATTTTTTTATACCCTAGTTAAAACCCCATGATAATCCATTCAGTAGTTCCGGAGATTAGTGAGTTCAAACAGACAAACAAACAAACAATTTACAGTTTTATTATAGTATAGAATAGAATATAGAAGTTGTATATTTCATTGATATGTACATATCTCTCGCTCATAGGGAAAGCACTTATTGAATTCTGTTTTTCGTTTTGCGCATGCATTTTCTTTTTACTTTAAAATTTCAATACTTCACACAAATTAAAAACACGTTTTTCTCGATAAGTCAATGCTGAAACCACACGCTTTATTTCCTTTTAAATAAATTTCTTTTAATTCCGCAAATTAGAAATTCGCTAGAAATGTAAATACATAATTTATTCCAAATGTCAATTCTTGACTCAAGGGAATGCTTCGAACTATATCCGCTTAGTTCACAGAACATGCTTTTCGTGTGAGCGTTTTCAAAATATCTAATTAATTTGTATGTACAAAACCCCATAGTGATACACAAAACACAAAGAAATTTAAATTAATCAGTTTCTACCAACCGATTATCTTTTGACTTACGGATTCTTAGAAACACACCACTCTTGTAAGACACAAAACTCCGCGAGAAACGTTTAACCTCGTATGTATCTATGTTCAAGAACGTTTTCAATATGTACGAACGGCATTAATTACTATTTCAGTTGAAAAAAATATCAATAACGAAAAATAAACACTGGCATATCTTGATGCCGTTGAAAAGCAAAATTGTATACAAAAAGAATTTGGTGCAAAGTAAATTTTGTTTTCAAAAATTGGTATATCTATTTTGTCCACATTCCAGTTTTGATAAAATATAGCCTATGTTACGTCCGAGGTCACTGTCTAGATACCAGTTAAAGCCCCAAGAAAATCCATTCAGTAGTTCCGGAGATTCGTGAGTTCAAACAGAAAAACAATCTACAGTTTTATTATAGTATAGATTATGTTTGGATGTTTGGGAAATCATCACGCGGAAACGACTGCACGGATTTGCATGAAATTTTGTACGCAGATAGCTTATGGGCTAGATTGGTTAATAGGCTATCCTTTTAAGACTTGCCACCTGTTAAAAAAGTTTGATTTATCTTATTAATATTATAAATGTGTAAGTTTGTATGTTTGTATGTTTGGGGAATCATCACGCAGAAATGACTGCACGGATTTGCATGAAATTTTGTACGCAGATAGCTTATGGGCCATATTGGTTAATAGGCTATTTTTTTAAGAGTTGCCACCTGTTAAAAAAGTTTGATTTATTTAATATGCGGGAACGACTGAATGGATTTGCATGAAAATTTGCACACAGATAGCTTATGACCTAGAGTGGAAAATAGGCAAATTTTTTGGAAGAGTTGCCACCTGTCAAAAAAGTTTAATTAAATTAATACGCGGAAACGACTAAACGGATTTGCATGATATCTTGCACACAGATAGCTTATGACCTAGGACAGAAAGTGGGCTACTTTTTTAATGAGTTGCCACCTGTTAAAAATGTTTAATTTAATTAATACGCGGAAATGAGTGAACTGATTTGCATGGAAGTTTTCACACAGATAGCTTATGAGCTAGGTTGAAAAATAGGCTACTTTTTTAAGAGTTACCACCTGCTAAAAAAGTTTTATTAAATTAATACGCGGAAAAGTCTGAACGGATTTGCATGAAATTTTCAAAGCAGATAGCTTATGACCTACAGTGGAAAATAGGCAATTGTTTTGGAAGAGTTGCCACCTGTTAAAAAAGTTTAAATTAAATTAATACGCGGAAACGACTGAAAAGATTTGCATGACATTTCGCACAGAGATAGCTTATGACCTATGTTGGAAAATAGGCTACTATTTTAAGAACTATCACGTATTAGGAAAGTTTAATTAAATTAATACGCGTAAATGACTGAACTGATTTGCAGGAAAGTTTGAACACAAATAGCATATGACCTAGACTGGAAAATGAAATTTTGCTCAAAAATGGTGTATGACTTCCTTAAACGGTTTTCCGATCTGAGCGAAATTTAGTACACTTACTACGGATTTCGGAAGGATGGTCTTAGACTGAAAGTAAGTCCGATAACTCAAGGCCCCTCCCATACAAATTGGAATTTTCGTATTACATACATATCTCTGGAAGTATTTGTGGGAGAGAACTGAAACTTGGTATAGTGATATGTATGTGAAATCAATGTTGGCATTAATCTATTGATGTTTTAGTTAGTTAGTTAATTCGATTAAATTCAATCTGATTACAGTTAATCACAGGGACGTGAACCGGAAAAATATGGTCGGTTCGGTTCAGCGGTTCGAACCGTTTTTGCACTTTTGGATTGGTTCGCCAAAGCGGTTTTTCGGGTCTTTGAACCGGGGTTTCGGTTCGGTTCAACGGCTCGAAAAACAAAAAAAAATAACGCGCAAGTTTAAGTGTCAAGTGTCAAGTGCAACAACGCGCAAGGTTAAGGGTCAAGTGTGTATCAAATGGGATGGGTTGCCTTTACATTTGATATTGTCACATGGTAAACAAATATGGTAGGTGTTACCATGTTTAACAAAAAGAAAAAAAGTGGGTCCATTTATCTATTGAAAATTGGTTGAAACAAACCTTTAACCCTTTATAGAAAGTGGTTCCGTTTTCGGTTCTGATCAAACATTTGTGGAAAATTTCGGTTTGGTTAATGGTTCAGTTCATTAATAGAAAAAGCGGTTTTCCGGTTCAAAACCGGTTCGGTTCAAAACCGGTTCACGTCCCTGGTTAATCATGATTAATTTTAATCCGACTAAACAGTTAATCGTAACCGCGATTAAAAAAGTAATTTTTAATCATTAACTCTTAATTTGATCAAGTAGGTTTGGTGATTAATTAGGTTCTGCTGGAATTTCTCTGTGCACACAAAGCAAGTTAATCCGGTATGGCTAAGTCGGGTTTCCTCATCAATCTAAGCAATTTGGTGTGCATTTTCATTAAGATATATACCAACAAACGTTTTACAAACTAGGTTTGTAAAAGTTCCCAGTTTATGTATTACTAATAACAATTATTATAATTTTTTTATATTATGTGCTTTTAATACACAAAATAATTACTATAACTGGTGTTTGGTTTCAAGCTCGGACAAACTAAACAAATTAATCAGATTTTATTTTTAATTGGATTAACGATTAATGTTTTAAATTAATTAAACGTAATCGCAGCCAGCGATTAACGATTAAAAAATGTTATCATTAATCGTACAGTTGATTACGACTAATTAATTTTAATCGTCAAAGGCGATTAACATTTTAATCGTTAATTTTTAATCGTTAATCAGATTAACAGTTTGCCAACACTATGTGAAATCATGTTCATATTCACGGAGAAAAATGGACGTTTTTGGAAAAGATGCGTAGCACCTTCCATACTGACTGAAATGTTTGGGGTAAAGCACTCAAGCTTGGTATGGAAATACATAGAGAAAGTTATTGGAAAAGGTGGTGTGGCAACTCCCATGCAAATTGATTTTTCTATGCTGCATATCTCTGGAGGTGTTTATTGCAGAGGACTGGAACTTGGCACCGAGATCTGTATACAAAATTAATTCCATACTCATGGAGAAGAATTTGCGTTATTCCAAAAAGGGGCATGATTCCTGCCGTACAAATTTACTGTTTTATACTGCTTATCTCTAGAGGTGTTCATGGTAGAGTACTGGGACTTGGTACTGGGGTATGTAAAATCAATTCTAAATTCATGGAAGAAGATTAGGGTTATAAGAAAAAGGGGCGTGGCACTTCCAGTACAAATTTACTTTTTCTTGCCACATATCCCTGGAATACGGTTGCCAGACGTACTGATTTTATCAGTACAGTACTGATTTTTACCCAAGAAATTAATACAACGAGAAGATCAATAGTTTTATTGGCATATCGACGGGTCGTTACGTACCAGTTGCGATAATATGATGGAGCTTAAATTTTTTAAAAATAAGGCTGACGTTTTTTTGTCGAGTGTTGTTAGTTGTCTCGAAACTAACTTTCAGTTTAATAACAACAAATTTGAATATCCGAATGGCTTTTGCCTATAACTTACAATTCTTTTTTCACAACTTACTGACATTGTAAACGAGTTTTGTATACAAGACAAGGAGTTAGATACACTTTTTAGAGACTTCTTAGTCTTTAAAAGTTGTTGCGTAGTTGAAAAAATAATTTTAAGCCATAAGGAATTATAGATGAAGTCCCTTAATAGTGGTATTTTACCACAATTTGAAAAAATATGTAATTTTTTTTTTTTTTTTTTCAATACCACACTCAAACAAAGCAACTGAGAGAGGATCTTAATTATAAAGTTTGCTTCCTGGCGCAAAGAGAGAAACCGGCTTCTGATTAAAATTTTTTAAAGTGAACTGCAAATTAAAAGTAAGTTTTAAATGAAATGTATAGAATTCTTTGGCTACTTAAACACTGAAGATGGAAATCTCATTATGACTATTCAAAAATGTCATAAATATAAAATAATTTATTGGCTTCTGCGTACAATGATGTGTACACTCAAGTGAATAACACTTTTATTTTTTATAAACGATATTTTATTCATATACCAAAATATTGTTAAAAACAAGTATTCTGGCGTTTTAAAGTATTATCCATGATACAAAAAAGGAAGTAGTTCCATTGTCGCTTTTTCGTCGCCATATTAACAACCAGACAATTAAGTAGATTGTGACATTTCGTGCTACCGTATCCAATATCTAAAATCCTTCAAATTTTGTTATTAATTTATTGTTTATTTACAAACATTTTGTTCTTATAATCGAAATTTGAACAAACAAAAGGTACATATTTTGCTGGGTATGGCTCGGTTATTTGTACAAAAACCATTGCTCAAATAACCAAACATTTCCCCTTTTGTTTTTGAGAGAGGTCTAATGCTCAATAAGTTGATAATTGTGTTTCTAGTTTTCATACTAACAATAAATCAACAAT
Source organism: Rhagoletis pomonella (assembly GCF_013731165.1). Lineage (NCBI taxonomy): Eukaryota > Metazoa > Arthropoda > Insecta > Diptera > Tephritidae > Rhagoletis > Rhagoletis pomonella. Next base: position 51,040,430 of record NW_023458555.1, read on the forward strand.
TTTGTTTCACATCCCCTCTAATATTGAACAGTAAAATATATTTATTTTCACCCAAAAAACCGACTATATTGTCGAAACATACTAGAATTGGATAATACTCACTTCTCTGAACGTCACGAGGCCTATGGGTCCAAGGTAAATTCCGTTTTGAAGTTAACTAAAAATTTTCAAAATATTTTCACTAAATTTTATTAACGTAAAAATAAAGATTTTGGCAAGTAGTTATCGAAGTTAATGTAAAATTTTAACGTATATAAGATACGATATTAATTATTTTTAAAAGGTAAATGTTGATACAACTATTTTATTCATACTCCCAAGTTTAGGATATAAAATCCCCTCCACCAAAAAACTTAAATCGGGTAACGCCGCTTCAATTTTTTTGCAATTGAGCAATTGTTAAAAATCTCCCTTTTAATTAAAAAGTTATTTATTGAAACTACCTTCTTTTTTGTACCATGGTATTATCTGTTACTTACATTCATAGCTTTGCTTTGAATAAAAATGTACTGAAAAGTACTGATTTTTTTAGCATGAAAAAGTATAACGTACTAATTTCGCGCATAAAAAATCTGGCAACCCTACCCTGGAAGTGTTTGTGGAAGAATACTGGAACTTGGTATGGAGTTGTGTATACAAAATGTATCAATTGCTCATGGAAAAAATGTGAGTTATTAAAAAAGGAGGCATGTCGCCTCCCATACATACTAAAACTTCTTAATACATATCTCTGGAAGGATAGAAAATCTCTCGAAGTATTTCAAACTTGTTATGGAGATTTATTTTATAAGTGCCGTACTGACAGAATAAATTTCATTAAATGGAAAAGGGAGAGCCGGGTTCGGCCTTATAATATAAAGCTCTCGTAAGGCATTTGCTACAGTAATGAGAAGTGGTATTTTATCAGGGCCAGGTTACTAAATTTGAGTTGGAAATATTAGAACTCGCTGTGGCACATCCAAGAAGGTTACACATTCACGCGTCGTATACCTGGAAACATTTTAAGGTAAACTTACCTTATGCCTAGCGCGCAAACGAGATTTTATAATTCCATAGTTTTAAACGGCCTAAATACCTTAACTCGCTTAAAAAATAACGAGCTAGAACGAAATGGGCGCAGAAATAAAATCTAACAGCATTAAATTATTTTTCATATTTGTCTAAAAGCGCGGGGTGAAACCCGCGGGTATAAGCTGGTACATAATATAAAGGAAAGTCGAGATATTTGTACGCGCCAATCTCGAAAACTACTGAAGGGATTTTGACGAGATTTTCTCTAATACAGCAAAACCCGCTTAAGTACCTCATGAAAAATGTCAGCTTTTTGAGGTACTTAAGCGGGTTGGGTACTTAAAAGAACGCGCTTCTTGTTAACATACATAAATACTTGATTAACAACATTTAATGAAGTTTGCATAGTTTAAAATCAAAATCGTAGCATTTTTCAAACACATAAACAAGTAAAGAGAAACTTTATTAAAAAAATATTTAGTGCAATGGTATGTCATTTTTACAAGAATTAAATTGTTTAAAAAGTCATAGTTGGACATATCATTTTGTACTAAATTCAAATGATATTGTTTGCCACTTATGGTTATTTATTAATTTTTAAGGGTTTTCAATCAATTAAAATGCAGTTCATTCCCTAACAAACACGATATAAACCTAAGCTTAAGATTTTCTAAAACACTTAAAAAAAAATTTATCATAATTTCAAACTTTTTTTTCAGAAGTATTTTTTAAGTATACAGTTTTATATCCCACTCAATTTTAGTGTAATAATGTGCAAGTTTCAAGTGGCTAAAAGTTACCGTTGATTTTTTAGAATTTTTGTACCAAAAAGTATGTAGCGCTGCTACTGAATTTGAAAATACCTAAATATTTTAAGGGATTTTAAAAGCGCACTTAAAAGGGGAAAATTAAAAGTAAAATTGCAATGGAGCACGAAAAATTGAGGTACTTAGACGGGTTGGGTAAATAAGCGGGGAGGTACGTAAGAGAGGGATTTTTTTCTGATTATATTAAAAAATTCACGGTGTCCAAAAATGTTGGTTACGTAAGCGGGTTAGGTACTTACGCAGGGGGGGGGGGGGTACTTAAATGTATATCGATAGGAGAGTGACCTTTTTAATTTAGAATTTTAATAGGGTTGCCACCTGTTAAGAAAATTACTATATTCAATACTAATAAGCGTAGGCGTCAGTTCTGCACCGTCTCTGTCAAATGAAAAGACTTAGCCTCTGGATATGTAATAATGTATTATTGTTCTGAGTAGGGTTGCCACCTGTTTAAAAACTATAAGATCTTCAACGCCTGTTGGATAAAAAAATGAGGTACGAAATGAAAGTGCATGGCCTTCGCATGTGCAAAAACATTAAGCGTTTTGAGTAGGGTTGCCACCTATTTAAAACTATTATCTTCTATACATAGTATAAAGGAGGGGCGAGATATTTTAACCACGGTACTGAAGTAAATGATGACATATGATTTCTTTCTCCAAATACGTAAATGTACATACATATGCATAGATTGTGGCAAAGTCTCGCGCATCCGTGACCGGCTAGTTATATAATAAAAATGGAATGATTTGCCACTGAAACATGGATAGAATACAACGTTGCAATCTGAGGAAGTCCTTTACTCCAGTATTTTGCTCAGTTCCTCTCGTATGCCTGTTTAATTTTCTCACATATGTACTTGCAAAATTCTGCCTTTATTCGCTCCGGCTTAATACCGCTTTCTTATAACGTTTTGTTTATTTTACACATGATTTTTCAAAAATTATCTTTTATAGCCATCTAGTAAAATGCGGAGCGCTCTAAATATGGATTAAAAAAGGACTCCCACAGCAACACCTGGAAGGATCGTTTTCGGAGCGCTCTGAATATAAAGTGAAAGAGAAATTAAAGTGTTTTTTTGTTATCTTGTTTTTCTTTTCTTTGTATCTAGCTATATGATGAAAATTCAATTGGTACAAATGAAATCAAGAAGGTGGTCGTCGTTTCCGAAAGTTACTAGAATGGGACATCGCAAAAAAGCTGTTGACGTTATGGCATTTGCGAATGCATTTGGAGGTAAGCAATAACGAATAAAAAATTAATTTTGGCTAACTTTAGAACATTTCAGCCGCATTTAGAAAATTATCTAGTTCCGACAAAGAATTCAATAGAGCGTGTGGTTCCATACTTCACAGAATCGTCTTAGAAAAAAGATAAGAAGAATTTTTTTCATAATTTTCCTTTTTTACTGATTACTTAACATGTTAAATCAAATTCTTTAACTTAAAGTTTTTTTAATAAAAAGAAATGATTAAAAAATTTTCATTATTTTAATTATTAATTAATTTTCGGTCTATTATCGGAGCACTCCCAAAACAATCCGTCTAAGTTATCTTCGAATGATTTTCACAAAATCATAGGCGAATAGTGTAGTCCACATGGGATCTTTGCGTTTAGTGATATGTGATATTCTGAAAATTAATTTGATATTCTGTGTTGAACAAAAATCTCAATCAGTTAAATTTAAAATTACAATTGGTTTGAATTTCACTCATTCCTCATAAATCTTCCGCAACGAAGAGATTGTTTTCCTGCTTCAACAAACATTTGTGTATGGAAGTATGTACGTATGTACCCTGCAGTGAAAAGCCAAACTAGTCAGTAAAAATACTAGTTCATTAACAAGTAGGTGGTAAAGCGATGAACGACCAGTTCGACAATTTCGAAGAACTTAAGCGTTCAGTGACATCTGCCTTTGGTTTGCCAAAGCCAAAAATAAAACGCAATTAATTCCTTTTCTTACAAATGTCGGCTGTGGCGTCGCGTGAAAACTACCGGTTCTGGGTCTGAGATCACAGGTTCGAGTCCGCTTGGAGGTGGTTAATATTTTTTTAATTAAATCAATGTTAGTCAATATAGATATTTCAATCTAAATATAAATACATAACAATATCTAATTCCATTGCAAAAAAAACATATATAAGGAAAGGAATACTCGTAATTTAATTAATTAATTTTTTTGTTTATTAACTTTAAACAAAAGTAAAAAAAATATACAAAAAATCTCCCCTGCGCCAGGAAGTGAACCTTGGAGATGGGGAATACCACGTCAGAGCATAGCCTGTTAAAAATACCAGTCGCTAACATTGAAAAAGGATAGAACGTGAACTATTTGGGCAGAAAAATAAACTGGTAGAATTCTAGTGCACAACTAGTGGCTTTCCCTGCAGGGTACTTACTTATGTATATGTATGCCTACAGAGTCATGATTGTAAAAGTGTCGTTAAACAAGCTGCAAAAAATAATTCTCTTTACAGACAAATTATGTCAACTAATTTTATTTGCCAATCTGGTAAATGAGTAAGCGCCATAAAGGCAAGAGAAATATTTCGCGTAAACACATACACAGACATATAAATACATACATACAGACATTTATATACATATATACAAACAAGGAACCAGTTTACGAATTATTCAGAAAGTAGAGAAAATTTATTGCAATAAAATAAAGTTTACTGTCCACCAGCATTGGTGATGAATGAAACACTAAATTGGGACGGTGAAAAATAAACCTGCCAGCAAAGAAAGGTAAGTGCAGGCCCCACGAGAGGGGGAGGACGGGAGGGGGCGTCGGGGACTTTTTCCCCGGGCCCGATGTTCTCAAGGGGGGCCCGCGCTCAGACCACAGAGAATATGTCATAAGATATTTTCAAATAGGCATTTCTAGCGGAAATGTTCAACATCTAGCTATAAAGAGAATGCAATATTTGCGCATTAAAAGACAGCCTGTATTAGGTAAGAATTATGTAACTATCGAATATTATTTGCCAAAGATCTGTTGAAAAAACTGGATGAATCGCTAGCGGTGAGTAATTAATTCAGACTGCCCGGAACTAGGAAAAGTCGAACTCAGCAAATTAAAAAACGAATTACAAGGTATTCATTACAGGTGAATCTTTTCAAGAAGTCACCCGGGAACTAAGCTGATCTGAGACCTTCATTTTCCGTGATTCCATTTATTCAAATTATTATAAAAAACGGGTGCATTTTTAATAATATAACATGATTTTAAACTAATTCGGCTGGTAGCCACGACTTTCAAAACAGAAATTTTCATTCCTAGAAAATAATAATTCATTTACCATATCGACCTATTTGAAACCTCGCTATAAGAAGAAATTTTTCAAAACAGGCCCAGAAGAAAGGATTAAAAACGAATTACAAAAACTAAAATCGAAAACCGTTAATGGCGTTACAAATTCTGAAAAACCAAAAGAATGAGAATGAAGAAATTTTTGGAAAAGATTGTGAAGATGAATGTCAGGAGGATACATCCGATATTTGCAGCTCGATGCAACTCTCAAAAAGGAATTATTGTCTCACAACAAAAAAATAAATATAACTGAAAGTGTGCTCAACTGGTGCAGCTTCAATCGAATTTAAATTTTGTCAAGTTTTAAGTTATTCAAGTTTGTCGCCTTATGACCCTCTAAGAAATAGGCTGGAACCCGAAAAGGCAGCAACATAACTTTTTATTAAATACAATGTTCCAATTTTTATATTCAAGTACTAAATAAAAAAAAAACATAAAATTATCAACTTTTCATTTCACCTATTTAATTTACTCACCCAAGTTATTTCTTTAAAATACTTGACATCCGCATTCGCATCCGCATCCGTGGATGTTAGCTTTTAAACATCCGCATCGGCATTCGCAACATCCCTAGTACATATCTACAATGTAGAGTGGTCCAAAAAAAAATTTTGTTCCGAAATAGGGTTCGGGGCACCTTCCAAAATTCTTATCATTGCCGAAAGAGGTGCTGGCACCAAGTTTTACGCTTTTAAGTATAAATTTACAGACGTGTATTTACGGTGACCACTCGTACCGATTTTGGTCGGACAGTACCGATTTTTAGAAAATTTTCCCGCTGAATATTTTTTAAAAGTCTTAATTTTTTATATTTGTACCGATTAAATCCCGGCTTTCAGTGTTTTCTTTAATAATTTAACAAGAGTCTCCCTGTACTCTGGCCCAAAAACAATTTTTCATACAAACGTTCACACTTTCGTTATCACAAAGAACATAGAATATAGTGGAGCCACAGACATAGCCATGATCTATAACTTCTAGTATCTTTAGTTGTGTTTTATTCTGTCAAACTGATACATCCACTATATTGCAGTCATCATTCTTGTAAACAAAATTTAAAGGTTTTTATAATTGCTAGTTAAATTTTATATATTTTTTTAATGAAACGATTCTAACTTGAATTTAGTGAAATTATAAAAAATACTAAATCCCTAAAAAATGCATTGTTATGTAAAAATATGCGCTGTAGATACAGTGGCGAAAATATATGTAAATAGGGAAAAGACATTTTAGCATTTTTAGCTATTCCCCTTTCGATTTTTTAATGTTTGATATTTTTTAATGAACGTGTAGTTCGTTATAAAACAAAAATCGTGTAGATTAAACTTTGTACAAAAATTTGCAAAATCCGACAAAGTTCCATCAAAATTTTGAGCTTTTCAATTAGATTTCTTCGAAACATTCTGAGTATGCAGTTTTGCAGCCCATCCAATTTCAGTAAAACGAAGTGGAAATTTTAAGTAGCTTGGACTTACCATTGATTTTTGGAATTTTTCTTTGTGGAAGGTGTAGCTCGTTTTCTCCATAAAAAAAAATTCAAAAATCAACGGTAGCTCAACGCTGCTGCGAGCTTGCACTTTGTTATAATAAAGTTCCATGGGCTTCAAAGCTGCATGCTCAAAAAATTTAAAAAATCTGATTGAAAAGTTAAAAACTTTGAGCAACATTTGTTAAAATTCGTCGAATTTTTGTAAATGTTCTACAAAGTTTGCAATTTTGATTTACAAGTTTTTTTTTTAGATAGTAAGCTATATTAACATAAAAAAATATAAATTTTTTTTAAACAAAGAAAACTTGCTAAAGTGTCTTTTCTCTATTTACATTATCGCCACCGTACATATTGTGTGTATAAAATTTGTGCGATAGTTTTTCAAGTTTTTCCCTCTTTGATTTGTCTTAAATAAAACTGCATTAAAAGATTTATTTAAGTCTTTATATTCTAAAAACAAAATCGTATGTTTGGATTCGATGTTTTAGAAATGTCCCGATTTTAGTCCACATAAATCTGGTCGCCGTAAATATATTGTAGCTATGTTAACCAAACAATTGTTTAAATATTGAAAATGACAATAGCTTACACATACATATGTTAGTGTTTGGCCGAGCTTCTACTCCGATTTGTAGCGTGCGCCTTGATATTGTCACACAAAGGGGAGGGACCTACAGTTTTACGCCTACTCCGAGGAGCTGGATTTTATGGCAGAAATACGCCTGGAGGTTTGCCAATGCCTGCCAAGGGGAGCCCGCTATTAGAAAAAACTTTTTTTTTATGTTAGGTTGAACCGGGCTTGAACCCAGGTCCTGCGGAATCGAAGCGCACACTGCTAACCGCTAAACCACAGTTGCCGGAAGGTTCAATAGTTTCAATAATATGAGAGGTAAACTGAGTGGTTGGGGCCCACATTCGAGATACCTCCGGGCCCGAATTTCCTCTCTACAATCATAATCCATTCTTCTATGTTGTGTAAAAATGTCATAGTTGCATCGATTAAGAATAGATCACTTAAAAAAAATGTGTATGTAAACTGAAACTTGTAAAACTGCTTCTTACGAGTTTTTGATTCCTTGGATTGTGACACTCATATATGAGCTATATGTATGTGTGTATTTTACAGCATCATTGTGGACGGGAAAGAATTATCCTTAGCCTCGCTTTGGGCGTAACTCAAGGCTCAAGGCTCGTTGCGTTCATAAGTAATTTGCAAATTATTTGACTAATAGCTTTGCTACGGCAAAATGATTGCCACTTACTCCTCTTTAACCTTGCATTACTCATCTTGACTTTGAAGGCGGAGTTTCCGTTACATCGCCAACGGGTGATTTCAATACAGTCGCGGTATGCTAATGCTTACACATGCTACACATGTATACATACATATGTGAATATAGTGACGTTACGAAAATCACCGTTTCCATGACATTTGACGTGCTTGTGCATGCCAGTAGATTTGTATTTGTATTTATTTATACATCTATACAATTTGGCAAGGGCACTCAAGGTTTGTAATAGGAAACTAATATACATACATATCATCGTTTAAAGTACAAAACCGCGTATCAACAAAATTCAAAACCGCGTATGTGAGGTTGCATAAATTATTTTCTAGAGAGTAAAAACGCACATATTTCAAAATGGTTCTCTTTTGTATAAAGCAATCGCATTTCTGGCTAGTATATTTTAGGACGAATGGATAAGGATTGATTTTTGGCAGCCAATGTCTGTTACACGGTTTTGCAGAATTACGATATGCGGTTTTGTACTTTAAACGCCGATATGTATGTATATAGAAATGGATTATGCATCCAAATATTATAAGGCCTCTCTTATAGCAACTTACACAACTCAGCTAAGAACTACGTCAATTAAATGTTCTACTCTTTATGTACAACTAATTTTGTTTATACTATGTAGGAATGCTAGTTACAGTCGAAATTCAGCCGTTTTTTT
>NW_023458555.1:51059031-51106872 GCF_013731165.1 Rhagoletis pomonella
CAAATGGTTGCCGTGCAAAGTACCCGCGAACACTAAAAGGGAAACAGATTGCCATTCTCTTCCTTTTCTTTTTGCATGCATGTTCGCAGCACAAATGGTAAATGAGGAAGAACATGCGAACTAAAAAAAATAACAATAACAAACTAAGAATAAAAAGAATTAAAAAGATGCATTTAAGGCAAGAAACTTTTGGCGGTTAAACAATGAGTTGGCCCACGAAAAAATGTTAGTAAAAGTACATATTTTTAAATATTTATTTTCCCTGCAAAATGTCTTCAGGCAATGAGTGAAAAGTGTGCGCTTATTGCAATAAAGTTCAGAAGTTCAGGTGGCCATCGGTAAAAGCGCCTCTGAAGCCATTCATGCCGATAAACTAAGGTACAAAAATTGGGTACGTTGAGACTATAATGCACCACTAGGTCCTCCATCTTTCGTTGGCCACACTCATCACTTCCGATATGTGGCAGTCTAGGGGAATAGACGCACTACTAAACCCATAAATACCCAGGTAGCTCGTAGCCTTAATTATAACGACCCCTGTGAGTGAATGGTCTTGGTACCGTTGGACTTGTCAAAGTTTTTTCACACCGTTTGTCATTCCATAATTCTAGATAGCATTGATGCAGCGACTAAAACGGTAGATGGCGAATTAGCGAAGCAAATAAGAATTAGCCTTACTGTTTAACTTCTACATCTCGAAGCTTCCTTAGCCACAGGAAGGAGTTCCGTTGATGACTGTCGGTAAATAACCGTAAATAAATTACAGAGCCACAACAAGGTCCTCAAATCACTCGGCGGCAGCACTTGGAGTAAATCCAAAGAAAGGTTGTTGGCAACTTCTGACTTGTCACATACCAATGACAGCAACGGGAAGACTTCTGATGTCATCTGGATACTACCTGCATAGTTAGGCCTCAATGCTACACAGCAGAGTGTACAGTTGCATGGTCAGCGAGAGTCCTTGCAGACACTTAGGAAGCATAACTAACGAGATGCAGATAAACATCGTACAGCCACTAAACCTAACGTTGTAACAACAAGCTATAAACAACATTCACTTTCAGAGACAATCACCACTTTTACAAACTCTCGCCCCGTGAAAACGGTCGTCGGAGTTCAATCACCTCCCATCGCAGGCGAACAGCTTCAGCTGCCTCCAAAGACCCACATTACTCTGACGCAACTTAGGTCTGGATACAGCAAAAGACTTGACTACTACCTTTCCATACTGGAGCCGACATACTTTTGAAGACATCACAGATAACACCAACAACCTTTTCACTTTCCCCCTTAAACCAGCACAGCGAACACCCTTCTCCTGTTGGACTGACCCCATCGAAACAGCACGTTTCCTCGTCCTACATTTTACTTAACGTTAAGCTAACTTGGAAGCTTAATATTGAGAGCGAGTGGACAAGTTACTCTATACTGATTCCATTAGAGAGATGTGAAATTTGCTGGTTGTTTGGAACCATAATCAAGGCAATTCGGTTATGTGGGCGATCCTTTGAAACACCAACTTCATACCAGAGAAAACTGATAGGTGCGTGCCGATGAATGAACCCACCTGTACACACAACCTCCAAGGAGTGAGTAGGAGAGAGGACACTCTGAAACAGAGGTCCAGTAAACATTTTCGTGCTTGGGACGAAGTTGAACGGTAGAGTTTAAGGAGATGTATTTTGTCCGGAACTCTCAATTGTCCACAAGTTAAGACTAGTAGAGTTCTGCAGCGTATTTTAAGCACATGTGGTCACGATAAAGCAAACAGTCGACCGGCTACGAACTAGCGTAATACCAGGTATATATTTACTCTCACAGCTAGCTGCAATCAGGGCTTTAGAGTCGATTATCTTGCAACTGAAAGCGGTCAAGGAATGCGTCTACTCTCTCTCGATCACCTCTGACATCTTGAAAAATAGACTTACTTGGGAGCCATGGTCTAGCTACATTTCGGATAACTGCAAGTCTGATGAATTTTCTTGGCAGCGCACACTTGAGGATATTCATGTTCATAGAAAGAGTATAGAAGTTCCACTGCACAGACAACTTGTTGTCTATTCCTAAACAGATGGGTCGGCTCATAGGCGCTGGATGAAGACCCCGACAAGCGAAGTTTCACAAAGTTCTCCTGGCCAGAGGGCTAGAGGAAGAAGTGATTCTTCAGATTAAAAAAAAAACTATGAGAATCATGAAGCTTAATATTTCTCCTAAACAAGTTTTAAGCAAAAAAAAACCGACTTCAATGCTCATATAAAAATATAGGAGTACCGTAAATTTCTACATGATCCTACGATCGAAACTAAACCAAGTTAGTATGGAACCAGCTTTCCGATAAAAAATAATAATTGTCGAAAACGGTTCTCGTGGTCCCGTGTTGTTCGGTAACATACAAAAAAAGAAAAAAATATATGGTTTTCAAAAAGTTCCCGAAAAGTATCTCGATTAATTTCGAAAGGCTCCCGAAAAACACGAATAATCTTGAAAAATTATGCAATGTTTCCAAAACGCCCCCCGAAAGGCCCAAAAAAAAACACAGAAAATTCCGAAAGACCCCGAAAAGTTTCGAAAAAGTCTTCGAAAATTACTAAAGTTCCTCAAAAAATGAAGCAAATTCCCGATAAGCCCGAAAAAACTGAACTGTCCCTAGAAATCCAACAAAACGCTCGAGAAATCATCAAGCGTTTAACTTTTTTTATCAAAATGTATAAATAAATTTTTAATTTATTAGCCGACTTCAAAAAATTGAGAAGCTTCTTAACTTGTCGGGATATATTTTTTCATCATTTTTCATCTATTTCATTCCCTTGCTATCCACCTATTTACCTGTTATGAAATACAGTACGTTATAACTTATTTCTTTGGCTGTAACCACAACTCGTGGACATTATTTCTTGTCTCGCCGATTTGTTGGCAACCATTCATTTGCCGTGCGAATGTTTAGTATATTTTAAATCAAGTTCAAGTTCCCAACACAAACCCAAACAGTCGGAGCCCGTCCAATGCCGCCAAGAAAATCGTTCCCTTTTCATACCGCCCTCCTATCACAGACAGACTACAATAGTGCAGTGGTTGTTTATTGTTTGGCCAATTGATGCATGTAACTGACAGACAGACTATCACCAGCTACATACAATGAGAGTGGGACGCCGGAGGGTGTGCTGCCAGACGTTTCTTACATTGGTGCCAATAATCGCAGCAAATGTGAATGCACTTGCCTCCCTCATTCGATATGCTCGTGTTCAGTGAGTGTGTGCTGCATATACATATGTATATATATTACTTAGCATATCGGCCCTAACCGCCAAAATAACGTAAGCGATATTTTTTAAAAAATTTTCTTTTTGATCCAGAAATATTCCTAGAGCATCTAGATGCATTTCTGCATCAAAAAGAAAATTTTGAAAAAAATGTCGCTTACGTTATTTTGGCGGTTAGGGCTCGATATATTCATAGGTATATTATAACATATGTATATATGTGTTTACATCCCAGAATTTTGTATTTACTTTCCTATAAATATGTATTTCATCTGAGTATATATTGAGTTCAAATTAAAATTAAAAATAAATAAACCGAGGTGCTAGACGCTGCAGGTCCTCCTCATCCAAATTCTCTAAAGGTATTTGGCCATAAAATTCACGAAAATTGCATTCATTATTTGTATATGTGCAAATGAATGTATATCATGTAGGGATGGCATAGGTACCTATTTTCTTTCTTCCTCTAAATAATTGCTAAAATGAAATCCACAAAAAATTTCTACCCGACAAATTTAGCTTTAGCAGCTACATATTTACGTCATAATTTACGTCTGCGATAGTTTTATATTTGTTTAATTCTTTTTCTGCAATTAGTGCCTTGTTTGATCGTAATGCTGCTAATAAGGCGTGGTATTCAGAAAGAATAGAGGTATTCACGACGCGAAGAAAGTATTATGGTCTGATTATGGCAACTTAATGTAATTTACAGGCTCTCACTTAAAAATTCTCTTAAATGGATGTTGCTTATAGTTGAACAGCGAAACTTAACGCAACTTAATGCCACGTCGAAATCTGTTTCTTAATAAATTTTTAAGTTCTAAGTTCCGTTAATTTAAGTAGCTTTTAGTTATGGTATTTTCTTTTCTACAAAACATTTTTCGGTAGAAAGGTTTTGTTTATAATAAACATCAAATCCCTTGATGAAGGCTTAAACGATGCCAAAATGCTTAGGAGAAAAAGGAAAGTGCCTCCGACAACGTGTTATATTACGTATGTTTGCTAGCGTGCTAATTTTTAAATTATCAAACAGCAAATTAGAACGAACACAGCAAGGTACATTGAACAGGTAGTATCAGTAGAGCAGCTGATTTGATTTATTTTCAAATTATTTGGTCTCGAAAATGTCAAATATTTTTAATTTTTTCTCACGAAAATTATAAGTTGTTAAAATCCATTTGCTTGTGAAACCTTTTTCCATACAAAACAAGCGATTGAATAGCAGCTTTTGGAACGTTCGCCCAACTCGGCAGCACGACCGCTGATTACTGGGCCTTGCAAAGGATGGATCAATGCTTCGCGAAGCAAACAAATTTACTTGCATCAATTTTTATTTTTTCCAATTTCAATTTTTTATTTTTTATAATTTTTTGTATTTCACATGGCACGCTTTGATTTAGAAGAAAAAATTCAGAACAGTTTTTGACACTTTCGATACCAGAAGCAACAACAAAATACACGCAAATGTTGTTTTTGCTCTACTGATACTACCAGTTTAATGTGCCTTGGAACACAATATTTTTTTTTTTATAAAAAATCAATGGACCTCATGCATAAAAAGTGAGCTTAAGCTCGGACTCAACTTTAGCGCTGACGGAGTGAGCTTAAACTCAAGAATTTTTACTGAAAATCAACAAAACAAACAAGTTTTAAGCTGAAAACCAAGGCTCGCATCGTAGCAAATCTTTGAAATTCTTGTTAAAAAAATGTACATCTGGAAATCGATAATACGACCAAAAGATAGAGCATCCACGATTTGGTAGGTCATATTTTTGCATTTTCCAATAATAAAAAAAAACATTTTCCGCCATTTGGAAATACATTTATGTTTTTCTGATATACCCGCCATGCGAAACATGAGAAATAGGCAACACTCGTCGATGGCAACAAATTGGCGACTCACTAGAGCTGTCAAACTATCGATAGTCAAGTCCATCGATGTTTTACCATAGTCTTAAGGGTGACTATCGATAGTATCGACCAGTTTCATATGTTTTTTCTAAATCCATTTATTTGTCGTTATCATGCTTTTATAAATTTGTTCATTTCAGCGGCTCACGGTTGCATTTTAGTATCGAGAAATATTACTAGAAATTCGTTCGCCATGTAAACAGTCAAAAAGCGATTTCAGACATTTTCCCTGCAATTCGCCTTTCGGAAACAAAAAACTTTCTTTCGAAAGGCACTTTACATGCAAGATGCCACTGTTCATGCCACGCTTTCTGAAATTTCTCAATTCGACAGTCTTTTGAAATATACTGCATTGCCACGTCTGACACGCATGGATCGGACTTAATAAAAATTCTGTGTGGTAGATTCTGGAAAAAATGTGGTAGATTTAGAAAAAATGTGGTAGATCTCAGGTTTCGGATCAAACTTTTGCCAAATTTTGACAATCCTCAAGTAAAAGGACTTTAGATGCACTGTAATGTGCTAATTTTTTACAAAAATCGCAGATTTTTTACATTTTCTTTATTAATTATTTTTATAAATCATATATTTTGCAATTTAACACAATAAAGTCACGTTTCCCGACGAAAAATTTAAAATTGAGAAATCGATTGTTTGACAGTTTCTTTTCTCCTCCCATTCGGCTTGTTTACTCATCGCCGCTGTTAATGCGAAATCTTGTATCCTATCATTATTGTTATTATGGACACGAATTTCGATATTTTTGCCATTCGATACCAATACTTTTTACTTGAAAGTTTTCAAACGGTATTTTTTGGAATCGTACGTTTCGAATCGTAAATGTACATTACAAAGTTAATGTTAATAATGATACATTTGTATGACAAATTATTAGAAAATAAAATGAAAACGTCAAAATTTAAAACTCTGGGAATTGGGCAAGACTATTTGTATAAAACTTTTTGTAGTAATGTTTGAAATATTTAAAGTTAATTTTCCAAATTCCAAAATGTAAAAATTTGTCCTTACTAAAATTTCTATTGAAAGTTTTGTTGTTAATATTGTTTTTAAGCATTCCATTTCTTGCAAATCTATGTCGTACTATAACCTTACTAACTTTGGAATTTATATGTAAAGCAATATGGATTTATTTTGAGCTTTAAAGCGCAGAAATGTGAACTATCTTAGGTTGGTATGTGGCGCGCCTTCAGTGATGTACTTAATTAAGTGCAAAGTGTTAATTCTTTAATAGAAAATAACACCAATATTCAGATTTAATTTTTTGAATTTTGTTTCGATATTTGGAATATCGAGTCTTTTTATTAAAAATTTTTACAGCTCAATATTTTTACAGTGATACTGTAAATGAGTACTATTCGATATCCTGTCCCTACTTGTTATCACATAGTGTTTAGTGTTGGACAATTTTTGTTCTTAAAATTAAAAAATAAAGAAAATCATGTGGAGCTAAATTATAACTACTCAAAAATGCGAATATGTGGTAGATTTCTGGCTTTGTGTGGTAGATGTGGTGGATGCTCCAAAAAGTGGTAGATCTACCACAATGTGGTAGAAGTCCGATCACTGCTGACACGCTCTTAAGACGGCAATGTAACCTCTACTCATGAACGAAAGACACAAGACCACGCGGGAAGAAAAGAACGAAAAAAGTTATTTTCTAGCTGCCGAAATCTCGACGCCATCTTTATTGTAAGAAGTTAACAACGAAGAGAACGGAGAAAACCGCGAAATTGTTGAACGCATGAAAAATCATTTTTATTATGCAAATTCTTCTATAAATCATGCCGTTGTGTTAAATTATTCTTTATCTTTTGTGTACACACGTTGTCAAAAGCGAAAATGAAGAAAATTGCAGTAAAAAGCCACTACCAAATTGTAAACAACGAAGAAATTTAAACAAACGGCTAATGTCAAAATCGTTCAACTTTTTTCCTAAATGCGATTCTAACGGGCTACTCTCCTGCCCGCGTGATCTTGTCTTTTTGGTTCATGACCTCTACTATTTCAACGCTTAAAATACAAAATGGCGCTTTTAGAAATAATGCCATGAACCAACTAAACAAATCACCCAGCACGGCAACCGTGTATTTGTAATAGCATTTGAGGAAAAAATATTAATTGATAACGTCATTTTTTAATCGATTTTTTCATTCCGTTTCATTCACATGGCGGCGAAGAAATTACGTCACTGCAAACAAATACTCTTTTCTCGCACTCCGTCCTGGGTGATCTTTATTCGTTCGTTCATGAAATAATCAGGGCTGCCAACTATACTTAGCTATGAAGTGCCATACTGAGGACAAAAAAGTGCCAAAATATACCAAATAAAAAAACAAGTAATTTTTAGCGAAAAAAACACCGACTTCAACTCTCATATAAAAAAAATATATATATATATATATATCTCATGATCCGCTGATCGGATCTTAACCAGAAAGAATTATCGAAATCGGTTGACGTGGTCCAAAGTTATGTGGTAACATACATAAAAAAACAAAACAAAAAAATATTCCGACGAACTGATAACCTCCTCCTTTTTTGGATTTCGGTTAATAAAAGTGTCAAAAATTCTTCTCATTTAGCATTAAAACTAGAAACACATTTCTAAAACAAAAGCCCAGTACCAAAGTAAGATAAACCAGTTGTATACACTATAGAAATTAAATAATTTAGTTGAGAAGAAGTACACGCAAAGGATTTCACAAAAATATATTAAAATATTACTATTTTACAAAAGTGCCATTTTGGCACTTTGTGCCAAATTGAAAAAGTAAGTGCCATTGGAAGTTAAATAGGGCCAAAAATAGGGCGGTTTGGGCCAAGATGGCAGCCCTGGAAATAATGCTGCCAAGTTTTGTTCTCTTTGAACAAATAGTTGCGTTCCAGATAACTTCGTGTAAAATCCTGTAAAACTGTCAAATAACAAAATTACTCTCTTACTTAAACGTTCAGCTTAAATTATGTTTTCTTACATAGAATATTTCTTTCCAATAAAGCCACACTCATGCATCCTTTCGGAATTGGTACAAAAGTCATCAAATAAAAGCTATGGAGTCAACAGCTGTGGAGGATATAGTGGTTGGCTCAAGGCGTATTTAACAGGTGATAGCAGCACCCTTTTATTTTCCTTCGCCTCACGGCTTCATATGTCAAATGGCTGCTGTTGATTGGTTGGAGCAGTTGATTGTTTATTGTTTTTTGTTCTCTTTCACATCATTCCTATGAAATTTTTGACAGTCCTCGCCGCAAAAGCAAAAACAAAATACATGTACATTTTGTTGTTGGCGTACCGATAGCACCTTATTGAATACGCCTTGGGTTGGCTACTGTCCACAAATATAAATATGCACTCTGCATGGCTTTTTACAATGGTGAGTCCAAAAATTCACTTTGCTTCCTTTTGGTCTACATGGAATTGCAAACGCTGTTAATACATCAATTTTTTCGTGTGCTAAAAATCGTATTTACCTAAAGGGCTACATGTCTAAAGTTATTGCTACGTGTTCCTAATTAATCAATCTTTGTATATTTATTGATTCCAGCAAAATTGGGCCAAGTAATATTAAAATTAGCACATTTTTCTGCATTGTTTACATATTTTTATATGCGTTTTGGCATTTCTCTCTCGCAATAGCACCAAGATGACGTCACGCAAAAATAACGCTCAAAAATCCTCTCTCATTGGCGCAATCTTGCATTCTATCACTCTTGTATTAGTGGTACTATTTGCAAATAAGCGCAAGACGGTGCCATTCTTAGGTTAATTTTCATTTTCGATGGTCATTTTATTGCCTTTTTATAATCAGGCAATATTAAAAAAGAATTTTTCACCATCGAATAAACAGTAGGTTAGGTATTTGCAAATAATTTTTATTTGCAAATAGCTTACGTATAAACGTAGTAAATGAAATGATAGTGGCGATAGTACTAAAACTATCGATAGTTATCTCATATGACCAGACTATCGATACTATCGATAGTATTGTCGATAGTTTGACAGCCCTACGACTCACCGATTTATTGCCGTGGTGACAAATCGGCAACATCATTTCTTTCATGTCAATTTTCGAATAAATAAGTTATCAAAAATTCCCAAAGTTATAAATTTCGCGTCAACAGTATTAACCAAAAGCGTCTAACTAATATATACCAAAGACAGGATTGAAAAAATAGTGAAAGAAATAATTAATTCCGTTTCTATGTTCCAATTTAGTATACAAAAATAAAAAGAGGTATTAAAAAGAATAAAATTATTCCAAATATCACCTGAAGTGATAAGAAAACGACTCGCCCACGCGAATTGCTTTCGGCGGACGTTTTAAGGGGCAGGGACTCAACGACGGAAAATCTTAGAACGTGTGAGCTGACTCGATCTATCTTATGAGAGATAAATGGTAAATGAAAACTCAATGACGTTGAATTTTGACATAGCGTAAAATTTTGACGTAAAAATCCACGTCGTTTTCAATTTTGCCGTAAAATCCAGTCAGCTGATTGCTTTCTCTCACACACTCTTGTAACGGGTGATTTTTTTGAGGTTAGGATTTTCATGCATTAGTATTTGACAGATCACGTGGGATTTCAGACATGGTGTCAAAGAGAAAGATGCTCAGTATGCTTTGACATTTCATCATGAATAGACTTACTAACGAGCAACGCTTGCAAATCATTGAATTTTATTACCTAGAAAAGTTGGCAGAAAATCCGCTTTTTTATCGACAAATTTTGTTCAGCGATGAGGCTCATTTCTGGTTGAATGGCTTCGTAAATAAGCAAAATTGCCGCATTTGGAGTGAAGAGCAACCAGAAGCCGTTCAAGAACTGCCCATGCATCCCGAAAAATGCACTGTTTGGTGTGGTTTGTACGCTGGTGGAATCATTGGACCGTATTTTTTCAAAGATGCTGTTGGACGCAACGTTACGGTGAATGGCGATCGCTATCGTTCGATGCTAACAAACTTTTTGTTGCCAAAAATGGAAGAACTGAACTTGGTTGACATGTGGTTTCAACAAGATGGCGCTACATGCCACACAGCTCGCGATTCTATGGCCATTTTGAGGGAAAACTTCGGAGAACAATTCATCTCAAGAAATGGACCGGTAAGTTGGCCACCAAGATCATGCGATTTGACGCCTTTAGACTATTTTTTGTGGGGCTACGTCAAGTCTAAAGTCTACAGAAATAAGCCAGCAACTATTCCAGCTTTGGAAGACAACATTTCCGAAGAAATTCGGGCTATTCCGGCCGAAATGCTCGAAAAAGTTGCCCAAAATTGGACTTTCCGAATGGACCACCTAAGACGCAGCCGCGGTCAACATTTAAATGAAATTATCTTCAAAAAGTAAATGTCATGGACCAATCTAACGTTTCAAATAAAGAACCGATGAGATTTTGCAAATTTTATGCGTTTTTTTTAAAAAAAAAGGTATCAAGCTCTTAAAAAATCACCCGTTAGTAGGGCTGCCAGATCACAATACTTTGAACTATTCCAAAATATATATGAAGAAGTAAATGAGTTGCTCTTAAAATAATTGAAAATTATTTCAGAAAATGATAAGAAGCATGAGACTTTGTTTTTGACTTAAATTTTTCTTATTTACATCATGAACATATCAAATGTTTTAAGTTATGGAAAAAATTCATTACAAATTTACGCAAAAACAGACTTGCATATAATTCAGTGGTAGCACTGCATGCTGAAAATGAGAGAGAACAGCTGATATTTCCGCTAAGTGCCACGCGCATGAATTTATTCTCTTTACGTCCGTCAACCTACGTTTACGCTGCGTCGTTGGGTGGCCGCGCCTTTAGACCCTAAAATTTAGAACGACTGGTGATGAGAAATCGATACGATGGATTACTGGCAAAAAATTTGTTTCCGAGGGCGACACTATTATGGTGGGACTATTAGAAGAGATCTTACCTCGTTGATTAACATTTCGACGAATTCAATACAAATCTCCTTTTTTTCTGAATTTGTGCACTATTTCTTTGGTGTTTTAATTTTCAAAAAAAACATTAAATCTTGTGCTTAAATCACTGTGATTTTTACCCCTTGTGCGGAGATGTCGACTGTTATGACCAGGGAACGGATGTTTAGGGCCTAAAAGCCCTTATTTTAGAAATGTGTTTAATTTGCAGGTAAAAAGAGAAAAGCTATTAACTAGTTTCAGTCTATGAAAAACTATGTTTTAATCTTTGACTATTTTCTTCTTACGAGTTCTTAACTCACAAAACTTTAATCGCTATAGTTGTAGTAACATTGGACCACAAGATGCATTTTCAAGTTTTCTGGCAGAATTTTCATTCGATTTCCGCGAATAAAAGCCTTGAATGTACTAAACGTGCGCTCGAGTTGATACAAGTGGCGCCCAATTTAAATATGGAACGTTATCAGGAATAAGAGCTTTTTCTGAAAAAGGCGAGAAAGGTAATATTAAATGTGGATATATGGAATCAGGTAAAGCTGGATCATGGATATTCTTAATCGAATATACTCTATTGGCCTTATTCATTAAAAATAAAGTAGGTTTAAAGAGCTTTATAAATTGACGTTTTCATACATTTTTCAATTTATAAACCTTTTATAAGACTACTTTATTTTTTATGAATAAGGCCATATATCTTTAGCAGAAAAAAGGCAGTTTCCATAAAATCCTTTCTCTGGTTATGACAAATTAGTTTCAATCGTAAATCATTTGACTGGGGGTTTCAAACTGTTTTTCTTCTTCAAATACATTTAGCTTAGTAATTTTATTTTTAAGATTTCTGCGCTTATATAACTACTTAGCAGTTACACAGGTATACTTTCTTTTATTATAAAAATTATTTTATTTTTCCTTGAATATATACATATATGTATGTATACGAGTACCTTCTTGACTTTTAGATCACATCACATACTTTTTTAATTAATACTTATTTTACAAAAACACGTTTTGCCGTCATCACTTTGCAATGCAACGACAACAAAAGAACAAATAGCAAATTTAAGGTACTAAAAATATTAACTTTAATTATCTATGTATTTAGCAATAGTCGATGGAGCACTTCAGGTTGCTGCACTCATTAGGGTAATTATTATGTATTAAAATAATTCATGCAAATTATCATAACAAATATTTGTGTTGCATAATTATATGTACCTGTACCACTAATGAAAACAATTAGAGTCGAATTGGTGGATTAGAAACTAATTTTGCTATTGCATAATTTTGAGTCTTGGGCTTCCAACGTGAGATATATGTATGTATGTACATATGTACTAATCTGTTCCTTTTAGTTCGTTAAGCAGAAAAAACAATGCTACAATAAATAGGGTAAATTTTCTAATTTGCTTCCTTGAATGTCTGATTCACATTTCTTTCCCACAATGCGAAATTTCCTCTCTTCCTCGGATTAGGTTGAGAGATCACCTCATTTCTATAGCCCCTTCCCTATCCAAACAAGCTCTGGACTAGTGAAATTGTTTAACTTTTTATACGAATTTAAAATAGCTAGTGGTAATTTTGCAACTAGTACGACTGTTACCACTTTTTACGCCAGTACTAATTTCTTGATTTAATTACAAATACATACATACTTATAAGAATAACAATATTTCACGACGCTTAGTGTTTACTTGCATAATTACCCACTAATTTAGTAGTTCGCTTAGAGGTGCTAGTACGCGGGAATTTTTAATCTAAACACGCAAGTGGCGACGCTCTGTCATCTTTTAATATTTGTCTTCGAAGGTGTTTAGTATTAATTTTGCACCAGTTCCGAAACAATATAAACACGTGTAAATAAGATGCAATGAATTGCAATAAGTGCGAAAATTCTCAAAGTTGTTGTAGTTTTTTACATGGAGTTGAAGTTCATTTGAAGTGCAGCCATAGCAATTGTACGATTGTCTGATTTTCAGGGTCACTTTGCGGATTTCCACCTGCCAGTCATTTTGAACCTATTTACTTTATTTTATATAAAAAATAATATTTACATTAGGGTGGTCCTTAAATGTGGGAAGCAAATTTTTACATCAGATTTCCTAAACTGCAACCCCTACGTCAATGCTACTAGAGTCGAATATAACACATACAAATTTTAGTTCCGATTGAAGTCGGTTAAAGCGCGTCGCACAGAGGTCAAACAAAGTTCAGGTTACCCTATGAAGACGTCTGTTATCTGTAACCTATGTATTACCCAAAGTTTACGGAAAGTTCAGATTACCCTATGAAGACGTCTGTTATCTGTAACCGTTGTATTACCTATTGAGGGGGTAAAACTAAAAAAAAATCGTTCAGTTGATTTTTAAGGACCACCCTAATGAACATACATCTTCGTTATTATTTTCTTATTATCTTTATTCGTTATTCATATAGCCATTGTTAGATTTTTTCCTTAAATCTACTTGGCTTGAATGCAATGAACTCTGTTTTATTTAAAGTAGTTTTATCAACCAGTTTTAGAAAGTTTCGTATTTAGAAGCCATGGCTTATTTTTTAGGTTAGTTTAAGCTAGGCGACCTCACGAGGAGCTTACTTAGACATTCCATATAAGTGCTACCCATTGATAGGAAAGGACCTGGGTACACAAAAGAAGGTTCCGAAGACAGTTGTTGTCCACCCCAGGGAGTGTTCCGGTAGTCTTTATGAAATACGAGAAGGCATATTTAAACATTAGGTCGTTTTCTTTTCTACCGAAAAATATTGCCTTTTCAGTGCTTTCTACGCACAAATACCAAGGATAGGGCAATGAAAAGGCAACATTTTTTGCAGAAAAGAAAACGTTTTGCCAATGCGGGCAGCCGAGAAGGATATGCTGAGATGATTCCACTTCGCCATACCGCACTTTGGTTCCACCCATCTATTCGCACCCATCTATCCAGGTATGAGCTACAGGTTGACACATACACACCTAAATACTATACCCTCACTGTGAGGAGAGACGATATCAAGGCCAATTTATCGGCGCTGCAATTTCCTGCACTGTCACTATTTCGATCACACCATAAGTGATGTTAGGGCCCTAGTTTCCGCTTGGCTCTCGAATAGATATTATCCCTCTAATCTGTCGGCTGCATCCTTTATAGCAGCCACCTCTTCTTTGAAATACGCTGCAGGAAGGAAAAAGTCTCAATTATTGGAGTGTTCCTATCAGAACCAGCGTTGCCATTTTAGCCGTTTTCCGGCTAGATTTAGCCGGTTTTGATAGCAACTAGCCGGAGAAAATTCGATCTAGCCGGCAGCCGATTTGTTAGCCGGTTTGTAAAAAGAAGTTAGCCGTTTTTAGCCGATTTTACTATTTGCCTAATTTTCAGGTGCAAAAAGTAAACAAGTTGTTCGAAAGCAATAATGCAGACCCAATGAAGATTTTTAATGAACTCAATGTTTTACTTTCGCATCTATGCTCCCTAGTGGTTATTAGCGCGGACACATTTGATCCTATATGCTCCCCGTTGGAACCATACCTTGCTCCATTTCCTCAGTTTTATCCAAGGAATGAAACCGAAACCCAAACCGAAACCGTAACCGTTTAAAACCGTTTCGTTTTTCAAAACCGAAACCGAAACCGTAACCGTTATCTTGACCTGAAAAGGAACGATACCGAAACCATTTCAATCACAGGTTTCAATCGGTTTCCAGAAATTTACAAAAATAATAAATAAAAATTTCTTTGAAATAAATGATTTATTTAACCAAAATCAGCAACATTTTGCTAAAATTCTTGTTAAGTAGTAAATAAGTATGGCAAGGTAACTTTTCGCAAAAATCTGCTGATGACTTTGTTGTTGTGAATCGATAATCGATTAATTATATTTAAGTAGTTTCTTTCCCGTACGCAATGCGAGATCCCGCGTGTGCCCAAAATAGCCCAGAAATCATGCTTGTACTCAACGAAATGGTTAATAGAGAGCGAAAATTCGAGCGTATTCGATCGTAAGTGTATTCTTCTTCCTGCCCGAAATAGCCCGAAATTCTCTCCGAGTAAAAATGGATAAAGTGTCAAAGTGCATATCAGCTGTATTGTGTTTACATGTTGCCTGCATTTACTTGGTGCTTTTAAGGAAAAGTGAATGGCCTGTTGATGTATTTTCAATCTATGTACTTAAAATCAAATTTGTGAAACCAAAATTCAATTTCCAAGTGTTTGCATTTAATCCCATGTTCTGACCGACACCCAAAACATTTTTCCTTCATTTTCTTTTCATTTACAACCTTTAACTTTCATTCTTATTTTGCTTTGGCCAGGCAATTAACAATAAATCCGAAATGGCGTATTAAAGATGATAAAATATGACTTCCACTTCTATAAATAATCGAAAAAAAAAGTTTTAGCAACGAAAACATGTTTCCGATGTCGGTCAGAACATGGTATAAGTGACAAAAACAAGAACAACGTGAATCAGCTGTTTCTCGACTTGTGGGCACGAAATGTGGGTTTTTGCGTTTCCGTACTTCTGAACTTTGTTCCATTTTTGAAAGAAAATGTTTCTCTTATTCTCTAATTACCAAATCCGGTCCGGATTGTTAGGGAAAGAACCTAGTGTTGATATTATCAGTGAACTGTAATTTTCGATTTTCTTTCCTCAACGTTTAAGACATTGTGATTTAAATAATATCAACAAAATTTCTGTGAAAAACCGAAACCGGAACGAAACCGAAATAAATTTTGAAGAACGAAACCAAAACCGAAACCGAAACACTTGGCAAAACCGAAACCCAAACCGGAACGTTATTTTGAATCGGTTTCATTCCTTGGTTTTATCACAGTTTTGAAGAGTATTTAAAAACAAAAGTAAGCACAAACGCTTTTGACCACGAAGCCGAGAAAATGGTCGCTATTTTATTATCACTTTAATAAAGGAATTACGCCAACGCCTTCCTACAAATATTGCCACACTAAAAAAAATTGACTTTTTTCGGTTGGAAATGCATTAAGAGTAATTAAACCAAAAGTATTTGTTCAACTACAGCAACAAAAACACAAATATAATGCCGACGAAATAACATCCATGGAGATGCAATGGCAACGGTTAACGTTACATACCTGGAGTAATTTAGACTCAACTGTAAAATTTTGGGCCGAAGTTTATCAATTTCGAAATGCCCTAGGAGAAAACCCTTTTGCTGACCTTTCCAACCTATTTTTTAGTTTTCTTGTTTTGCCTATAAGTAATGCAGAAGTAGAGCGAATATTTAGTTCAATGAATATAATAAAAACTAAGCAAAGAAATCCAATGTGCGTTAAAACGTTAAACGCTATTTTATATATAAGATACGGTTTAAAACGTGAAGAAAAATGCTGCCATAATTTTAATGTAGATGACGATCTCTTAAAATTAATGAATTCAGGTGATATATACAATAGTGATTCATTTGATGATGAGGAATATACACTCGATATAAATTAATGGTGTTAACTAGTCTTTCGTTTCTTGCGATTTATTTAAATAAAGCATGTGAATTTTCACTAAAACATTTTAGCCGTTTTTAGCCGCTTTTTTTTGCCAAACTAGCCGGTCGGCCCAAAAAGTTCTGGCAACACTGATCAGAACATACCGCCGCTAGCAGCTAGCGCATGAGTGCTCCAACAGAATGCTTCAATAGATCAATGGTAAAAGGAAACATCTTGCGGTACAATTCATCCGCCTTTCTTGAGTAGTTGACTTGATTAGCGTCCACAAACTATGTGGGCTCATTGAGCTCGATAAGTAACTCTCCCAACAAAAGGTGCGGTGAGTTACATTACCATCTCAAAAACTTTATCCAATCTCTAAACCTCGTGTCCCGCTCTAAGTTATAAGTTTTATAATAAGTTTTCATAGATACTACAAAATCGTTGGTAATTATAACCTCTTCGCGTATTGAGACACACATCACTCATGGCATTCATAGCTTTGAAGTAGTGAAGGACTTTGTTTACCTAGGATCCAGCATAAACACCGCCAATAATGTCAGTCCTGAGATAAAACGAAGAACAACTCTTGCAAACAGGAGCTACTTTGAGCTCGGTTGGCAATTGAAAGCAGAGCCTCGTTTTTTTTATATGGCACAGAAACATGGACCATGTCTAACAATGATGAGAAGGCTTAGGTAGGGTGCTTTCTATAAAATTATTCTACGCAAGATCTTTGGCCGTGTTCGCGTTGGCAGCACTGTTGTTGTTACATTTGTTTGTTTGTTTACATTTCGTACTCAACAGCTGATTGTTGTTCGGTCAAAACACAGGGTTGCGAATTTCATATTTAAATAGCCAATATTGGAAATTTACGTGCAGTTTAAATCAGGGACCGAGAACAAAAGATGTAATCGAAACTAAATGTCGTTCTTGTAGTTTTGCTGTCAAGAATGCCCCAAAACTAAAACCAAAATGGGAACAAAACTGCCGAGAACGTTCTCAATGGGAATTATATACAAACAAAACCCTGTGGAACGTTTCCAAAGAGAACAAATTGCGAACAATATGTACTCTCGGAACCAATTATAAGATCACCAAATGGGAAAAAAAGTCTCCGGAATTTTTCGGAAAAGAACTAAGCGGAAACAAAATTCTATGGAACTTTCTCTCAAACAACAATTTGGGAACTAAAGTCTCAGGATCTTTCTGACAGAAAACTAAGCGGGAACAAATATTCTCTAAACTATACGCAAAGGATGAAAGCGAGAATAACATTGTTCTAATCAAAAATGAACTGAAAGATAATTATGCAAATTAAATCAACGAAATACTTAAGACACGAAATTTTCTTACACAAAATAATGGAAAATTGCTCCATAAATAGACAGTTCACCCTAAAGATAAACGATCTGGAATTTGAAACGACCCAGACTTCCTCTGCCTTAGAACTAACAAAAGTTGTTCTCAATGAAACGATTCTTCATCCCAACACGCATTCCTAGCTCTTATTCTTAACGTTGAGTTTTCAGAACTTTTGTTCCCACTTTGTTCTCTTGCATAACGTGCCGCAGACTTTTATTCTTACTTGATCCTCCTTGAAAACGTTTTCGAAAGTTTCGTTCTCTATATGTTCTTCTTGAGAATGTCCCCGAGAGCTTTGTTCTTTGAGGAAGCGTTCGCAAACCTTTTGTTCTCATTTTGTTCCCATTAAAACTGCTCTCAATGTCTTTGTTCCGTTTGGTTTTTTTGTGGGCATGCTCTTGACATTACATTTTGTCCTCATGCGGAACTAAATCAAAGCTGGAACTCGTTCTCCATGCCTGGTTTAAAAGTATGTTATGAAAAAGAATTTTTGAAGTTCATCAACAATCTCTACTTAAATAGCTCATCTGAAATAGGACCTTACTGCTGGTCAGAAATCATAATCAAATTACAATATAACTGCTAAATAAAGACATGTACCTTGTTTATACCTACGCAAGAACCGCATTAACAAAAAGCTGATTTGACTCAACACATATTTCTTTTAAGCATTTACACCCGTTTCGTTATAGCGCACTCGCTGAAACCGTATTTAAAAGTAAACAAAATTTGTTATTTGTATCTTTTCTATACCTTAAATAATTAATTATTATAAGATATATATAATTAATATAATTATAAATAATTAAGAATTCAAATTTGTTATATTAATAATTCAAAATTTAAAACGGGCTGTATAAGGAAACGAGCCTTTTTTTACTTCGCATCAAATAAATGATGTGTTTATACCCGTTTTCTAACGGATGTGAGACATAAACAAGTAATTTTTAGCAAGAAAACCGACTTCAACTCTCATATAAACAAGTAATTTTTGGCAAAAAAAAACCGACTTCAACTCTCATATAAACAAAAATATATATATATATCCCATGATCGGATCGGATCTAACCAGATTAGTATGGGACCACCGCTGAGATACTACCTTGCCGATGCAAAAAGAATTATCGAAATCGGTTGACGTGGTCCAATGTTATGCGGTAACATACATAAAAAAAAATATAAAAAAATAAAAATAAAAAAAATATTCCGACGAACTGATAACCTCCTCCTTTTTTGGTTAAAAAGCGATTTGAAAACAAATTCGAGTCAATACACTGTTGTATTTCTGAGCGTATTGAAAGTTGGTTTATGCTTCCGTTTTGAATCACAGCGAACTGGGTCAAAGCGCTTTATGTGTTGATATAAACAAGGTAATAGCTTTAATTTATAAATCAATAAGACAAAATAAGTTCGAAGTATTTTAGGTTACAACTAAAACAGAAAAAATAGTGAAAAATTTATGATCGTTGAAACAACAGTCGTTTGTCGGGAAAGTTATCGGTTGGTGGATTATATATTTGAATATTTGCGAAATACACTAGGCCATTTTGCTTAGTTCCCCACAGTGTTGGGAGATAAAATTGTTCCTTCAGTACGAAATCTATACAAAAACTGTACTTTTTGACTGTAAATTGTATCGACTTTTTAATTTGCTCATATGCATGCATGCATACATAGATTCCCTTCAAGACCATTGATTTCGTGGTATTCACGAAAAAGTTTATGTAGGTAAATTTACATATTTTACACTTTTAACATAAATGTAAAGGCAGATATTTTAAGATACACTTCTTAACAAACAATTTTTTTTAAGTTATTATGAATGGATAAAAGAGGCCTATCAGTAGTAGTATCAGTACTATCAAAACTTTATACATATTAACTAGATTCGCCATTTATATTAAAATTATATAATTTTAATTATTTGTTTATAAAAATGCAGTTTACACTTTAACAAAACCCGTATAAATCCATGGTTTAATCTTTGCACAACATTAAAAAAATCAACAAACTTTCGTAAAGCTTTTTACTTAGATTTCCTATAAATACATATTTTGAGTATGCAGTTTTGTAGCCCGATCAATTCAAATAGAGCGCAAGTTTAAAATACATAGCTGTGACTTATCGTTGAGTTTTAATGTTTTTTTTTGATGAAAGCGTTGCTCCTTTTCTTCATTAAAAAAATCGTCGAACATACTTAGATAATATGGAAGAAAATTACCGACATCGTCAAAAATATGCCATACATCAACTGTAAATCACAGCTACTTTAAATTTGCACTTTATCAGCCTAAAATTGAATGAGCTAAAAACTGCAAAATATTAAGAGATAAAATTGAAGTAGAAAGTTCGAAATTTTTACTAAAGTTTGTAGATTTTTTTTAATGTTCTTCAAAGATTACGTTTATTTTCATTTAGTGTTTGTTAAGGAATAAACTCAAATTAAAATATAATAAAATAAATAGTCAAATCTAGTCAATATGTGAGTGTCGTAAAGTTATGATATTTAAGAACATCTCTTTCTTAAATAACGATGACCCTGTCTCTATATGAAGCTGATTTCAACTTTTTGTTTTAATAAAATTTTGTATCGAAAATATTCTTTCAAAACTTGCCTAGGAATGTGATATAATGGTTCGTTCAAAACCTTTTTTCAAAACTTATAAAGGCAAAAACGAGAAGGCGAAAACAAAAAGAGAATACAAAAATTTCCCGCAGAGAATTTTCAGATTTTTAAAAGTGGCTACCCCACTGCTTTGACACATTAGCTCTGATCCAATATTTTTCGTGCAAAATCCTGTAAAAATGTCAAACAGCAAAATTACTTTCTGAAGTGAGAGTGAAAAGTGAGTAACAACAAACAATACGGGAACAAAAAGAGCATTTTTCCTATAAAACGTCAACTTCATTCTCTACACAACTCTCCAAAAATCGCTCTCGAGGAATTTGGAGTACGGGATCATTTTTCCTGTAGTTTCCTGTAAGTTCCTGTAAAAACTTGTAAGTTCTTGGAGTACTGGATCAGAGCTATTACTGCAGGCTAAACAGTTCAGTCCAATTTGAACAAGATGCGCCCATGACACTAACCCCTCTTCGCACGCCCACTCACATCCGCTTATCTAACATCCCTTCGAATCTGGCCTTTTCCTTAGCCTGCTGTTAGATGAGAATGGAGATGACATGTAGTTGATTCACTAATTTAAACAGAGTTTAGTTTAATAAGCTGCTACGGCAAAAGAAACAGCGAAAGATTTCCGTTCGGGTTTCTTTTTATTTTTCTAACTAATTTTCTGCAGTGGACAATCTTCCAGAATTCAGATGTAAAATTTATACAAATTTTCCAATTTCATTTTCAGTAAAATAATAATTTGGGATTTTTATATATTCTGGTATATAAATAAACTAGTTGAATACCCGGATTATCCGATTCCATAAATCCGGCTTACTCGGCATTTGAAAAATAAAGATTTCAGAAAAAAACCGAATAAAAATATAAAAAAAAATGGTTGAAACCGGTTTGGAGCAATCGAGTAAATGACCCGACATTGTACTCTTAAACAAAATTCTCGCCTGCCGAGCATGATGTTTTGCTTCTTAATCGGGAGCATCCAGTTAAAGTGCCAGTTGTGTGATTCTGGCAAGTCGAAAGTTTCGTCCACTGATTAAAAGCTTCACCGGCTACCTGTGGTATACATATTTCTAGCTTTTAATCAGCTCAGTGAACGATGGGCGAAAACCTTGAAATGCAGGATGGCTAGCTTCTTCTGGCTACAAGCAGACCAGTGGAAGTCCAGAGGCTCCTAATATTATACAATTAAATAATTTCTCTGATTAATGCTGGTAGTTCAACCTGGTCATGATGAATTCAAGTCATCGAAGCACTGCTAACCACTCGGCAACGGTTAAGACTTTAAGACGCCTCGAACGCCTAATTCCCCTAACTGACTTATTATTTTCGTAGTACGCTGTGGTGTTAACTGCATGGCATTCATTAGCTTTTGCTTCACTTCTTTGCAATTTCCTACAGGTATATTTTTTCGTATGCAGACAGTAATAAATTTTGGAAAAAAAATATTCTTTTTTGTTTTTACATTTCTCTTTTGAAATTTAACAAAGCTCAGCTCAGAACATATTTCTGCACTCAAGCAGAAGAAGTCTTTAAATGCACATATAGATACATTTGCATGTATGTACATTAGGGTGGTCCAATATAAGTAAACTCGGAAAAAATATACCCCTATGGTATCTATGAAATTCTTAAAAATCAATATTTTTCGAACGTAAAACTCTGATTCTCTTCAGGAGACTTCCAATAACAATACACAATTGTGTATTGAACCATTTTTTAATACTGAAGCTTTTTTATCTAAGCCCCCATTGCATTTTGTGGAATTTTCTGGAGATTTTGGAGGACCTATAAAATACAGTTACTATGAAAAAATGGTTTAATAAATAATTGGGTATTATTATTGGGAATCTTCTGAAGACCAACAGAGTTTCCCGATCGAAAAATTTTGATTTTCAAGAAGTCTACATCATTTCTCCGAAAAGTGTTTTTTCCCTAACATAAAATACAGTGAAAACTTTGATCGCTTCGGGCGACCTCTAAATATTTTTTTAATTTCAGAGTAATAAAAATAGGGGTATATTTTTTTACGGTATATAACAATCCTAGGGGGTGAAAGCATAAAAATTCCGATTTTAAATTTTCACATTCATTTTCGAACTACCCTAATGCACATACTACTTCGGTATGCTGGCGCACATGCAAACCGCGGTCAACGTCATTGGAGTGCTTCACTTGCCAAATCGATTAACTCCATTACCAAAAAGTTTACGAGATGCGATCAAATAATGTTTGTACAATATTTTATAAAATTCCCCTATAACATACATATGTAAATTGATATAAAGAATGTTAGTATAAATATTATATATAACTTTATAAAGTTACTACAAATATAATAAGTTATAGCTTAGCAAACGCCTTTTTTCACTTAGATTTAAAATTGTTCGAAAAGTGGAGTTAATCGATTTGATAATTGAGTTCACGTTTGGTTCTTAAACGAGTTCTAATTTTAAAGGGACGCTCTTTAGTTTGTTGTTGTTCTTTGTGCAGATGGATATCTTACTTGGCCAATTCGAAAAAATGTGTTAAGGAGGTGTGACGCATCTTACGGAACTTCCCAATAAAACCCAACAGAGAAAGCATTGACCAACGGAAAAGAATCTACTTCATCCGCAGCACTACCATATTTTCACTCGCTGCAAGTGAGCTTGTTGGCAGCAAACAAATTGCGACTGCTGTAATCATCATCAGTGAAGCTCAGCCGAAATTGATGTTTTATTTTTTCTATTATTAAGCACTTTCATATTTGTAATCAGCATAAATATTAGAGCTCCATTTTGTGTACGAATGGCAGGTAGGTCTTGATTTTCAAAAACTAGATTTGGGTGTTTATTGCAAGCAGTGACCAAAAAATGAAATTATCAAAATCGTCCATAAAATTTGGCAAATCTCGTAAAAATTAAGCAAATTATAATTTAGCTGACCTTAATATAACGAAACATATTTGCAAGAAAATTGGTAATGAGAATAAAAAGGTGGGGATATCTAAGATTATCGTTAAAAGTAAGGATTTTATTGGATTAAAAAAATTTCCTAACTTAAAAACCACTCTTTCAACAGCGAGCCTTAGTATATGTTTCAGCTGATAGGAAGCATATTTGAAGAAGGAAGATTTTAAGTAACACTTAATGGTACCGTAAATATCATAAGTCAGGCCGGCATTCTGACTATCGAGAGTCATTAGGGGCGTAGAGCAAGATATTCGTGAACTACCTGCAAAATTTTGAGGGAGCCCTGCTAAAATAAAGTTGGTTAAAGTAGCAATTTCTTTGACTGAGAATTTTAAGATAAATGAATTATCATTTTAAACTATTTAAATTAAAATACTAAGCGAAACTAAGGAAAAATTTGTTTAAATGCTAATGCGTATGTATTTTTATAAGTAAAGTAAAAAAATTTTATGTATAAATAATATCGACTAAGATGGTTTTAGAGGATTTCTTACTGCATCGAAAAGTTTTTAAACTGATAAAAATATATATAATTAGCCACCCAAAATTCATTTTAACTGTTATTTTGCATAAAAAAGGGTTAAACTTAAGATTTTACGACGCTTAACACATCTTGCGAATCCCCTAAAAGTGTTAGAAAGTTTCGTACGCATGGATGAAGATGCTCCGCTAAAAAGATCATCGACTCGGCGGCACCCATGAGTAGACAACGAACTCAATGGACGTACAAGTATGTATATTAGGGTGGTCCTTAGTATACATATCAACATCAAAATTTTAAAAGTAAAACCGAATTTTAAGTTTCGCTACCCGAGTTCGAAAAAATTGACTTTTTTATAAATAGCAAAAATTCAACAAAATGTTGACTTTAATCAGCTCTAACTCACCGAATTTAATTGAATAAGTTTCAATAACATGTGAAATATGCCTGATTTTGTCGAATTTTTTTGCGATCAAAAAAATAAAATAAGTTTCAAACCCTGATAGCGACCCTTAAATTTTTTTTATCAAGAAATTTTCATAGATATCTTAATTTTGTACGTAAAATAAAATAAAGAGGTGTCTCTTACAAAATTTAGTTGTTTATATTTTTAAGGACCATCCTAATGTATATATATCGAAAATTTCGAATTGAGTTTCTTTTGCACCAACACTGGCTATTCTTAAGGTTGAAAGTACAAAACTACATTACAATTACTTTTCAAATACCTTGGAGCACTTCTCCAGCCTCACTAAGATTGTTCTGTAAAACTAATACACAAATGTACATATGTATGTACATATATGCGTCGACAACATTCGCTTACCTCTAAATCCACCGGATATTTTTTGTAACAGATACACACTCCAAAAATTCACCGCACAATTCTTGACCAAAAACTCTTTGGCATTCAAAGGACTCAAAATCAATGATGCACCGATCTCACCCAACGGGTTTCAAATAACGCTTCTGCTTTACTTAACCTTTCACGAAAAAAAAACACAATTCGGTGTCGCGTCGTTGCTTACGAGTATTAAATAAGTACTAACTATTCAATTGGGATTCGACGTTTCGGCTCTAAAACCCGTATTGTAGCGATTAACTTAAGTTTAAAATTCAAACTAAATTGGAAAGCTGGAAATCGCTTCCTTCACAGTTGTTCGCGCGGGCCATCTGCCAATTTGAGACAGCAGCGAATGTAACAAACGCAACAACAATATAACACCAATTACTACTCCATCGTCAGTGTATCAGAATACATAATAACAAACAACGGTAACAACAACGTTAACAACAATAAGACAATCACAACAACTACATATTGACAAGCGCATCGCAAAAAGAAATCAGCGAAGGCAGCAGAGGCAGCAGAGGCTGGGAACGCACGCAATATTCATACAAAGCGAGAACGAGTATAACTCAATTTTAAAACAAATAAAAACAAAATGAATTGGCAAAGCAAAAGAGGTGCAAGTGGGGGCGCTCTATCAGCTCAGAAGCAGCACCGGCCGCTGGGAGTCGGAACATATGCATGTCGGTACATACATACATATATTCGACATATACTACTTATGTGCCCTGAGGTGGCAATGTCGCCTAGCATGTCGCGCGATCCGTTGTCGCCAATATTTAGCCAAACTGTTAGCCGGTTATTGTGAAATATTCGTTATAATCTATATTCGATTAGCGAATGATATAAAAATGGCGGGTGGGGATTTGCAGGTGAGTGGGGACTTAATTTCGGTAACTGCGTCGAAGGGTTGTAGCACTAAGCAGTGGCGCATGATTAAACATAATACATATACATATGTAGGTATTCACCAAATTGAGCAAGTGGGCCGGCAGCCTGGTAAAAGAGCAGATTAACTCAAGCGACGACCGTTGACAACAGTCAATTCTTGAGCCACTTGCTTAATTTGATGAATACCCTTATTAAGAATAGTCGCTGCTACTTAATTTCCATGGATTGAATTCATAACAAAAACTTGTCTGGCCGAGAGGTTCAAAGGAGTAGAAGGTGGCCCTTACATCATATGTATGCACTATGGTGGTCCTTAAATTTAAATTTTAAATTTTGGTCCCGATTGAAGTCGGTTAAGGCGTGTCGCACAGGGGTCAAAGATCACATTACCCTATGAAGATATCTTAACCGACTTCAATTGGGACCAAATTTATATGTGATGTCCTCGACTTTAGTAGGATAGATTTATATATGTGATATTTTCGACTATGGTAGTATCGGTTTTTGGTATTAGATAAAAAAGAACAATAATTTTATTTTTTTTTTAGTCTCTATAGAGGAATATGTACTTTGCCCCCATGCGATACGCCTTAACCGTCTCCAATCGGGATCAAAATTTATATGTGATATCTGTGACCGTGGTATTATCTATTGAGGGGTTGAGACTGAAAAAAAGTTCTTTTAATTATTTAAGGACCAACCTAGTATACGTATATTGTAAATGTGAAGTACATTCGGCATATGACTTTTCTAAAATTAAATACACTTATGAGGAGAGAATGAGAAGTGACGAAAAACCAACACAAATAATTTTTCATTAATAAAATTTGGTCAAAATTTGGTGCAAAAAGTATTGGAAAAAATTCGTATATATGTACATTAGGGTGCGCCAAATTGTTCGAAAAAAGTTTTTCGACGAATCTCATAGTATTTTCTGTGTCTATAGATAATTTTAAAAGAAAGTGTAACAGAAACTATAAGTAGGAAATGAACATTTTTAAAAGAAAAAATGTAGTTGTTCTCAAAATTTTATTTTTTTTTGTTCTATGTCGGTTTTACAAAGTGTTCAACTTTTGTTACAACTAAAGGATCCAACATGCATATATTTTAGTTTATAATATTTTTAATTGATTTACCATATTAACCATCGAAAACACGTGTCAAAAGTGTAAACGCACCACATATTGATAAGTTTTAACAATTTATTTTTTTGTTATTTAATTTTAGTTATTTTTTTTTTGAGATTTAACAAAATTCGTGTAATTCCAAGTTTCAAACTTCAAACTTTGTGCAGTGAAGAAAAAAACTTAGCAAACCATCATAAAAATTTAAAACATTTTAGATGGATTTCTTAGATAGTTTTAAGTATACAGTTTCCTGGTCCATTCAATTTTTTTTTAATAAAGTGCAAGTAGCTAAGACTTCCCGTCGACTTTTGGCATTTTTTGTTGAAAAAAAAAACAAAAAAATTTTCTTTGCATGAAAGAGACATCGTAGGCAAAAAATTTACGAACATCAACGGTAAGCTGTAGTCGTCTTCATATCAAGTGTTTGTTGTTAAAATAAAAAAATCCGATACTTTTTACTATTTGTTAATCTTTAAGTTTAAAAAACAAAAATCTGTTTTACTTTTTAAAAATCGTTTAAAAAATAAAGCCAATGGATGAAACTAAATACAGATATTTTATATGCGAAAGATTTAAGAAAAGGTCAAGAATACTAATGTCGTGAAAAGGTAATTCTTTAATTTAAAAATGCGTTGGCACGAAATTCATCCATGGTTTCTTCTATACTTTCTCTTAGACTCCTTAAAATTGACCCAGCCTAATGTACATACATACATATGTACACATATGTATATGGAAAGTTCTGCATCAGCCGAATTATGACTGCGAACAAAAATGGGTCTAAAATTTTTATGATTTTTCTTATTCCAATATTCCAATCAAAGAGCCAATTTACACGACGACTTTTCACCCTGCGTTTTTGGCACGTTCCCTTTTAAAAAAGTCTTCGAAAATCCTCGTGCATTTACACGATGACTTTTTCTTTGCGGCGTTTCTTGCGTATTTTTGACACTTAAGCGTCATATTTTCTTTGGTCAACTCTTTCGTCCTCATTTTTAAAGTGGAGCGAATCGCGAACTCAAAGCAAAAATACGAAAAAGTGAACTCCACAAAAGCGAAACGTCAAAAAAACCCCTCGATTTCGCTCACCGTGGGTGCTTGCCTACCCCGCTGACTTCGCTACACTTCTTGCCTACAAGCTCGACACGCATGACTTTCCACCCAGGGTGAAAAGTCATCGTGTAAATTGGCTCAAAAATTGTTTAGAAACCCATTTTTGATCTCAGTCATATGTTTTTCCCATACATTAGGGTATCCCACTCCCCATACAAAAATAAATCTGTTCCTACTGTTTTTCCATTTTTTCCATCGGAAATATTAGGTTTATTTAAAGTAAAATTTTTTTTTATTTTAAGACTTCTGCCAAAATATTTCGGAAAAATATTAAGATTTACGTTAGCTGAACTCGTTTGAAAATACCTGCAAAATATAGTTCTTTTTTAAAAAATAAATTTTTAAAAATATAAAACACCTCAGCTGATAGAAGGGTTAAGCTTAAAAGGTCTGCGTAAAAATGTTAAAAAATTGTATCAGCGTAATCGACATAATATTATTTTGGAGGTATAGATTTTCAAATCCATCTAGCTCACGTAAATCTTAATATTTTTTCCTAAATATTTTGGTGGAAGTCGTAAATAATAATAGTAATAAATCTTACAAATCCGGTGGGAAACCAGCAACGTTTTTGCCTGTGCAGTGTGCACCCAAATGTACATATAAATTTTTCTTTATCGGAGATTCATACAGTAACTCCTTGTACCAAATTTGGTCAAAAACATTAGTTTTGTTGGTTTCCATCCCCTGCAGGAAATGTATCTAACTATAAGCTAACTTCAAGTTGATTAGGAAGGAGCTAAAAGTCACTTATTATCTGTATATTTTCTTCGACGAAAGCTAACTATATTGGTATGGCGATGGCCGCGAAATAGTCAAGGGTGGTTTACCTCTGCATTAGATGTAGTTTGATGTAACTAACTTGTAACTAACTATTTTTGGACATAAAATATCAATAGGAAAAACAAAATATTTTTTATATTTTTTTTACTTTATTTATTTTATTACATTTCATATTTGTTACCATATTATGCTGTAGTTGGTTCCATACTCGAACTTCGTCAGACATAACTTCAAAATGATAATATGAAATTTCGATCTTCCTTTTATTTGTCCGCAATTCGAAAAAGTATTTGCGAAGTGCAAGATATTTAAATAGGAACGCGTTTAAAGAAAACAATCTCGAGCTTTACTCCTGCATTACTTGTCCACTTGTTTCAAGTTAGCTTATATATTTTATAGAAATCCCGCAAAAAAGCTAACTACAAGTAGGTTATTCTTTATCAATTGATAATTTTTTTCTGCAGGGTCACTACTCATCCTCTCTACATAGGTATGTGTATTTAAATTATAACAAGTAATTTTTAGCAAGAAAAAAACCGACTTCAACTCTCATATAAAAAGATATATATATATTTATATATATATATATATATCTCATGATTCACAGATCGGATCTTAACCAGATTAGTATGGGAACACCTCTGAGACACTACCTTTCCGATGCAAAATTATTATCGAAATCGGTTGACGTGGTCCAAACTTATGCGGTAACATACTAAAAACAAAAAATAAATAAATATTCCGACGAACTGATAACCTCCTCCTTTTTTGGAAGTCGGTTAAAAAGTTGAAAAGGTGGTAAACCTAATGTACATACATACATGCATAGCCTAAAATTGGGCAAAGAATGAATGAAATGAAGGTCAGGGACCTAAGTTAGCTGGCTGGAGTTATCCTACCTTTTGCTGTGCAGCTAAGTCGATTTTGCGTGCGCGATTTTTCCTAATTAGATTGTGATTTTTAATTCAAATTCTTTCATTTATATGAAAAGTTTTTTTTTGCTTTGAACTAAAAAAACTACATACGAGACACATGCTTGAAAATCTACAAAGAGCAAACAAAACAGATGCATCTCTACAAAAGTTTTTTAAACCCGTTTTTCACATGTTTGCCATTAAAGTTACAACCATTCCTTGCCTGCTACTCATTCATTACTTTAAGCACACATATGTATACATACAGCTATGTTCAAAGATTTAGCAACAAAATGATACTTTTTGCTACTTATGTATGTTTAAATATATATTTATTTTTAATAATTTTTATTTAAAATATAATTCAATCTTTAACTGAAAGCACATAAAAAAAGTTTCAAAGCTTGTACAAATTTCACAAAAATTAATCAAATTTCAAAAAACGTTTGTCAAAAATTAGAAAAAAAAATTTCATACGTTAAGCTCTACCCAGAATTACAGCGGACGACGGTAAAGCGTTCGGCGGTAAGTGAACAGCTGAACAGTGAGCCGCAGTGAAATCCGTCAGAGTAAACACAATTGCGGCGGACGACGACTTCTGTCAGTTGTCATTTTGATTTGAAAATTATCATTGAAATTCAATATTTCTTCGGTACGTGCGTGTATGTATGTGTAGATTTTCTGGAAATAAAAATGGATGAAAACATTGCCAAACTGGTGAAAATAATAAAAATTACTACAATCAACACTCAATCAACATTGCGCAATCCCCGTTGGCCGGTAAACATGAAAACATATTCAAAGCAACCGAAGAACGTCGGCGGTAAAAACGCTGCCGCCGCAATTATGAGCCATTCCATATGCCTTTGTGAGTTTTAATTTTGACAGCGGTTAACCGACGACCGCTTTACCGTCATCCGCTACCATTCTGAAAATAGCTTTATATGGAAGAAAAAAAATATCCCCAAAAACCAAAGGTAATTTTTAGCAATTTAAAACTTGAACTTTATCAGACTAAAATTGAATGGGCAACAAAACTGCATACCCAAAAATTTTCTAAAAATGTAATTTTGATTAATTTTAGAGAAATTTGTGCAAGTTTTGAAACCGTTATTTATGTATGTGGTTTCTGTTATGGATTACCTCATATCTTTAAACGGAAATTATTAAAAATAAATAATTAAACATAAGTTTCAAATAATATCATTTTAAATTGTGGTGCTAAATTGTTGATCACCGCTGTATGTATATGCGTGCACACGTAGATACACGCATTCCTGCGTATCTTAAATTGATTATATTTGTCTCTCATGCTTGCCTGATTACACGCTTTATAAATATGTATTTCGCTTCTATCCCATTGATGTTTTTTTCCTTCACCCTTGTCTGAGTCACTTAAACAAATTATTTCAACTCATTCAATACTGGCTTATATCCGGTTCAAAAACGCCGTTCTGAGTTAGCGTGTTTTTCAACAAAATTCTTAAATATGGCATTCTTGAATTTTTTTTTAGATAGGGCGTTTTCGAACTGGCTGCCGAGATAGGTCAATCTTCCACTCAGCAGTCGAAATGGTAACTGCTAGGTTAAAGCGAAAATCGCTGTGTACCGAGAACGAAGTTTTGATGACAGTCTAGACAAAGGCTGAGGAATCTAAGAGGAAGGGATGGGATGATTCCACACGAGGTGGTCCTCCATGCAGTTTCGACAAAGTCGAGAGATTCGGTTTAGCGCGCCTAAGTACATCCCAAGGCTGCCCATCCCACCCTAAGCTAGAACGACCCCACAGTGGCACATGCCCTGGTTTCCGCCAGCGGCCGCTAAGTGGAACCGAGGCCATCTTTTCAAGATAAATGTACAAGTAGTCAAGGTACTCCCACTATCTCTTTTTGGCGTTGTTGGTTTGAGGGGCCGACTCTGGCGTTAATCCGCTACTTAGTGGCCTGACGCCGATACAGTTTGACAAGGTAATATTTCGACGCGACCAAAAAAGTTAATTAAGGCATTCGCCTACAAGCTTCGAGCGTACCGCAAGTGAGCCTAGAGCTCTCATTGTCGCCATTGCTATCTGAGTAGTTGTTAACCTGCCTTGGCGCCTTCGCTATGGCAACAACCTTCACCCGTTCGTGTAAAAGCTCACCGCTGGCTCCTTCCAACCACTGTCCCCATCCAACCATCCCTTGATGGGATTTACGTGAAGAAAGAGCTATCTGGTGTCAGGCTAGTCGCGCGGAGATCCGTGTTATCAAGGATGAAATCGAAGCCCCCAAGTGAGTCAGGTAACCGATGCCTCTTAGTCTTACTGCAGCCCTTGCTTCAGCTACTTTATCTGCCATATTGAGTTTAATTTTACACGGATTTACCAAATCTGCAGGTCGTAGACCATCTACTCAACAGGTTCAAGCATCCTTCAATAATGTCGTAGAAGGTATCAGAAGGTATCGTGGTAACTAGGCCCCCTGCTCCCTTCTCTAAATCAAATCGATGGGCATATACATATAGAGTTCTGTGTGAAATTTCCCATAACAGATCGGATATTATTTTCTTATCCATTGCGAGTGAGTTGAACTTCATTCATATAAAAATTTTAGTATTTTCTCGTTTATACTGGTGCGGTTAGTCCTATTAGTACCTGCTTAAATAATAAATGCTGGTGTTAATTTTTCATGTGATAAAGGAGTAGGTAAACTAAGTTACCCATTTGCAAAAACATTCGTACCTACTATGTATGTATGTATCATATTAACACAAGAAACATGCAAAATTAACGCCAAAATATTTTGCACCCAATCAAAGCTTATACAAACAACAAATACTTAGCAACAAAAAATGCGTTCAACCACAATTTGAAAATAATTAATTTGGTATATATTTTTATTATAAATGTACATACATATATACGTATGTACACAAAACAAGTTTGTCCTGGATCAAAACAGATGTCATTGAAATTACGATAACAAAATTATTTTCTATTTGCTATGTACGTATGTATGTATGCACATATGTAAGTGATGTGAACAGTGGCGTAGCCAGGGGGGTATTCACGGGAAAGTTTATGTAGATACAATTTACATATTTTACACTTTTAACATAAATGTCAAGGCAGATATTTATACCTTTCATGAGCATGAAATGGTATTATAACTTTGGTCAGATGTTTGTAAGTACCAGAATAAAAATAGATAGACCCATTAAAATGTATACTTATATGATCAGAACGTCGAGCTGAGTCAATTTAGCCATGTCCGTCTGTCCGTCCGTCTGTCCGTCTGTTTGTATGCAATCTAGTCTCTCAGTTTTCGAGATATCCGGATAAAATTTGGTAGGTGGATGTATTTTTATAATGTATTAATTATTTGTCGGAACCGGAAGAATCGGACCACTATAACATATAGCTCCCATACAACTGATTGTTCAGATATGAGAATTTTCATTATAACTTCTCTATTTGTGCAGCTAGGAACACGAAATTTTGCAGTACTTGCACCCATTATAATCAGAATACTTTCAGTGAAAATTACAAAAATCGGGTCACTATAACCTATAGCTCCCATACAACTGATTGTTCAGATATAAAACTTTTCGTTATAACTCCTCCATTTATATAGCTAGGAACATGAGATTCCGCACTGTTTTCAATAATTACCAACAGAAAACTTACAGTGAAAATTAAAAAGATGGGGTAACTATAACCTATAGCTCCCATACAACTGATTGTTCAGATATGAGATTTTTCGTTATAACTCCTACATTTATGTAGCTAGGACCATGAAATTTCGCGCTGTTGTCACTCATTATCAACAGAAGACTTACAGCGAAAATAACAAAGATCGGGTCACTATAACCTGCAGCCCCCATACAACTGATTGTTCA
Organism: Rhagoletis pomonella; assembly: GCF_013731165.1. Classification (NCBI taxonomy): domain Eukaryota; kingdom Metazoa; phylum Arthropoda; class Insecta; order Diptera; family Tephritidae; genus Rhagoletis; species Rhagoletis pomonella. The sequence continues at coordinate 51,092,584 of NW_023458555.1, forward strand.
GATATGAGGTCTTTTATCATAACTCCTCCATTTATGCAGCTAGGAACATGAAATTTCGAACCATATTCACTCATTACTAACAGAATACTTACAGTGAAAATAACAAGGGTCGGGTGACTATAACATATATGTATCTTCCATACATCTGATTGTTCAGATATGGGATTTTACTGTAAAACTCCTTTATTTGAACAGCTAAAACCGATAAATTTTATAAATAATAATACAAAGTCTACTGAGAAAATCGTCAAAATCTATGCTGTATAAGCTTTATCTCCTATACCACTGATTGTTCAGATACCAGTTTTTGCGATATATCTCCTTTATGTAGGAAACTAAACCCAATAAATTGTGTTACCGGGTTACATACCGATCACATAGCAGTGAAAATCACTTAGATTGGTGCTAATATAAGGTATATCTTCCATACCTCTGATTGTTCAGATGCGATTTTTTATATAGGTATGTAACTCCTCTATCGATGTATGCAGATGTATTCAAAAGCAGTAATATGTCAAAGTAAAATTTGCAGATATTCATGAAAGGTATGAAGCCTTCGGCATAGCCGAAGACAGCGCTGATCTTACTTGTTTAAGATACACTTCTTAACAAACAATGTTTTTAAAGTTATTATGAATTGATAAAAGGGACATCTTCTTTGAATGCAGTACTAAAACTTGACATTTCAAGTGCTTATCAAAACTTTATACATGTTAACTAGATTGGCCATTTATCTTAAAATTATATAATTCTAATTATTTGTTTATAAAAATGCGGTTTACACTTTAACAAAACCCGTATAAATCCAAGGTTTAATCTTTGCGCAACATTAAAAAATCAACAAACTTTCGTAAAGCTTTTTAATTAGATTTCCTATAAATACATATTTTGAATATGCAGTTTTGTAGCCCGATCAATTCAAATAAAGCGCAAGTTTAAAATACATAGCTGTGACTTGATCGTTGATTTTTAATGTTTTTTTTATGAAAGCGTTGCTCATTTTCTTCATTAAAAAAAATCGTCGAACATACTTAGATAATATGGAAGAAAATTACCGACATCGTCGAAAATATGCCATACATCAACCGTAAATCACAGCTACTTTAAATTTGCACTTTATTACACTAAAATTGAATGAGCTAAAAACTGCAAAATATTAAGAGATAAAATTGAAATAGAAAATTCGAAATTTTTACGAAAAATTGTAGATTTATTTTTTATTGTTGTTCAGGGATTAAACTTATTTTCATTTAGTGTTTGTTAAGGAATAAACTATATTTTTATAAACAAATAATTAAAATTAAAATATAATAAAATAAATAGTCAAATCTAGTCAATATGTGAGTGTCGTAAAGTTATGATATTTAAGAACATCTCTTTCTTAAATAACGATGACCCTGTTTCTATATGAAGCTGATTTCAACATTTTGATTTAATAAAATTTTGTATCGAAAATATTCTTTCAAAACTTGCCTAGGAATGTGATATAATGGTTCGTTCAAAACCTTTTTTCAAACCCTATAAAGGCAAAAATGAGAAGGCGAAGACAAAACGAGAATAAAAAATTTCCCGCAGTGAATTTTCAGATTTTTAAAACGGTAAAGTAGTTTAATTTTTTAAATTTAAATAAAGCATGAACGAGTAGATAAAAAATATATAACGGTAAAACTGGTACATACATATGTAAATATTATGAAAGAATGCACTCAGGCGACGCCTCTAGCCATTGTGTCACAAATTTGAGTTATCGATGGAATTTTTTGTTTCATCCTCCCCCCCCCAAAGCCAAATCCTGGCTACGCCACTGTATGTGAATATGTGTGGACTTGAACTTGCTTTTACCTTTCAAGAAATATCAAAGGCGTTTGTAACCTCCATTTGCACATAATCGTTTCAATTGCACCATTAAATGGGCTTTTTTTTAATTAAGCCTCTAGTAGCTCACGCCGTTATCCACAAGTGACAAATGTTCTTCTGTTTCACATGCATATATATTAGGGTGGTCCAAAACAAGAGAGAGTCGAAATTTTAATGTTCTACCCCTACCCCTACTTTGCAAATGAAATCAAAAAATATTTATAGGTTGCTCAAAGCGCGCAAAGTTTTCTTTGTATTTTATATGGGAAAAAACTACTTTTCTTAGAAATGGTATAGAATTCTTGAAAATCAATATTTTTCGTTCGGTTCTCTGCAGGAGACTTCCAGTAATAAAACCCAATTGTTTATTTAACCATTTCTGTAGTGTAAATATGTATATAGTGTAGTTTTAAAAAGCAAAACAAAATATATTTTTTTAAAGTATCACATTTCGCTGCATTTGAACTGGTGGGCATCTAGTTATTATCGCACTGGTTCGGTTTTGACGATAGAGATGTAGTACTGAACTAGAAATGTGGTCCACTAGTTTGGAATTTCCCTGCAGTGCTGTGCAATGGCTTGTCGTGAAGTTCCGCTGCAGCGTAGTGCATATTTTTAAGCGCAGTTTTAATAGTTAATGCGAATATTTGACATTTGCTACAACCGACGAGGTTTTGGTTGTTTTTTTTTTGCATATTATATGTTGCATACAGTGATCGGACTTCTACCACATTGCGGTAGATCTGCCACTTTTTTGAGCATCTACCACACAAGGTCTGAAATCTACTTGCTCGACATAATTCTCCGACACTTAACACTAATAACAGGCAGAATGGGAAGATAAAATAAACTGAGCCAGAATTCGTGAAATCGATCAGTAAAAATTAAAGTTTTTTGATTTTTAATTTTAATATGGTGGCTGTGTAACTCAGGAGCTTGGAAAGGGATTCCCATCAACAAAACTTCGAAAAAATATATATTTCGCAAGTGATTGCATAAACAATTTTTATAGCATTTTTTCTTCGACTCAAAAAATCTCATAAACTATTTAACCGAATTGGATGAAATTTTCAGGGCTTATTTCTTTTATGTCATAGTTTCTATTGACATATTTTTTTGATGCAAATTTTATTTTTGTTGCTTTTTACTAATATTTATACTAAGAAAATTGTTGCAAAACACCGATCTGGAGCAACAAAAATTTAAAAACATTAAAAATGTTCTTTCAGTCTAATTAAATAACATATGCAAATTTTAAAGTGTGTGTATTTTTCGTTTAGAAGGTATCAACACTTATACTTGGCTCTGCATGTATAGCATCTACGATTTTTCGATTTTTGTATAATTTTTTTTTTATGCTTTAAATACATTGGCCATGAAAAACAGCTTCTCATAAAAATACAATCGTCGTTCGGAGTCGGCGTAAAACTGTACGTCCCTCCCCTTTGTGTGTCATCATAAAGGCGGCCAAACACTAACGTATTTGTAAGCACCAATTTATTGTATTAAATACATTTAAAGTTGGTTAAAAAAATGATTGTGAGCTTTATCATATGATACTTCCAGGTGCCTATAAATCCATTTTACATTATTATTATATACAAAATTAGAGTATATGGCTTTTATTGCTGCATAAAAGTAAATTTCAAAGTATGGTGTTATAAACATGAAACCCATAACGTGACAATGCATAGTCTTATTATCAGGATTGCAACAGGTATTCGGAGGGGACATATGGGTCTGAACTTGGCAATATAAAAGATAATAATAAGCGAATAATGTTCTTTGCTGGTTTTTTGCTTACTTACCTCTTTTACGTACACTTGCTTATAAGACAGTCGTTATTCGTCGCGTATAACCAAGCTACCACCGATCAATAATTTACACACATAGAAATATGAATTACCACCTTCGCACAAATCCGTTAGCTGACTCAATTTAAAAAGAAAAGTAAAATCTAAAAAAAATTTGATCCAAAAATCGAAAAATCAAAGATGCTATACATGTAAAGCCCAGTTTAAGTGCTGATATCTTCTAAACGAAAAATACACACACTCTAAAATTTGCACATGTTATTTAATAAGACTGGAAGAATATTTTTAATTTTTTTCCAATTTTTTGTTGCTCCAGAACGATGTTTTACAACAACTTTCTTAGTATAAATATTTGTAAAAAGCAACAAAAATAAAATTTGCATTAAAAAAATATGTCAATAGAATCTATGACATAAAAGGAATAACCACTGAAAATTTCATCCAATTCGGTTAAATAGTTTATGAGATATTTTGAGTCGAAGAAAAAATGCTATAAAAATTGTTTATAACTTGCGAAATATATATTTTTTCGAAGTTTTGCTGATGGGTATCTCTTTCCATGCTCCTGAGATACAAATACACCATATTAAAATAAAAAATAAAATTCGATTTCACGAATTCTGGCTCAACTGTAAATTAGAAAAAATTTTCTCAATATTCAATTTTTCGACAGGAAGCGTGGTTTTATTGTATTAAATTGCAAAATATATGATTCATAAAAAGAATTAAAAGCGAAAATGTTTAAAGATGGCGATTTTTGTAAAAGTATTAGCAAATTTTAGTGCATCTGAAGTTTCTAAAGCGTTGTTTACTTTTACTTGAGAATTGTCAAAATCGGCAAATCGCAAGTAGCGGTTTCTGAAACGTGCCACATTTATTCGCTACAACGTGATGTGATAAAAAGAAAAGCCGGCAGTACTCCGCAAGGTTGCATAAATCTTTCAAAATATGTTCAAAAAATACGTTGATATGGAAGGAACTGCTTTACACTCTCAAGGGAAAAAATTGCCTAAACTCAACGCAATTTTTAGCAACTTCAATCTTGCACTTTATTATACTAAAATTAATTTTTTTTAGATTCTAATTAAAATGTTTGCAATTTAGAATTTTTTAATTTTTGTGCAAAGTTTGATACAAAACCTGAGTTCTACCACATTTTTTTTGAAATCTACCACATTTTTTTTGAAATCTACCACATTTTTTCTAAGAATAAGAATTAAAAATTTTGTACACCCAAGTATGATTTTTTTATTTTATTATATTATATATTGTTTATAAATGAATTATATTTTTACAAATCATATGTTTTGAGTTATATGTTTTTGAGACAAATACACCGTAGTAATTTTAAAATTTCAAAATTGCATTTCTCGACTGAAAAATGAGATATTCGAGCTATCTCGACGGCACACAGTGTGTTTTTTAACATTTCATGTCAATTAATCGTAGCGCTTTCGACAGAAGCAATATTTTGATATGAAGCAAAATAGCTTTGAAAGCTAATTTGATTACCTTCCAAGAAAATATTGCCATTGAGCCACAATTACTCCTTGACCTTAAAAAAAATTGGTCAGAAATAGTGTTCTTTGAAAAAAAAAACTTGCAAAATCCAACGGATGTATTACAAATAACATTTTTTGGATTTTTTATTATTCTGATATTATAGATTTTGAGACAAGAAATATGATTCCACTGTTTAAAAAACCAAAAAAAAACTCCAACCCCTCAATTTGAAAAATGCATTATATATTGCATTTTTTTATTATTTGCATGCAGCTGTGCATCCTTCACACCATTTTTGTCCCTCGAACAACATGTCAGTTTTAGTGCTATTGAAGGGCTTTAATTTAAGCCAAGGTAGAAGTCTCTAGGCCCTTTGGGAGCTAAATTATTACGATTCTAAAGTTAAACTTCGAAATTTCATTCGACATTTTACACAATTTTTTTTCTAATTTCGGAGTAAAAATAGTACAGCAATATCAAAGTTTGGTTTAAAATTGTTATAACTTGGCTCTCAGAGGGCCTAGAGCCTTCTACATTTGGCTTAAATTAAAGGTCTTGAATTGCACTTATTGTTCGGGGGATATACAATTTTGTGAAGGATGCACAGCTGCATGCAAATAAAAAAATGCAATAAATAATGCATTTTTTAAATTAAGGTGTTCAAATTTTTCTTCGAATTTTGAACAGTGGAATCGTGTTGCTCGTCTTCTATAATACTAGTATAATAAAAAATACATAAATTTTTTGTTTTGGAATAAATCCCGGGTATTTTGCATGTTTTTTTTCGAAGAACACTACTTTTGGCCAATTTGTTTAAAGGTCAAGGGGTAATTGTGGCTCAGTGGCCACAATGGAACGGGATTTACTTTAGGTCTCAAAACCATTTTGTTTCGTATCAAAATGCTGCTTCTGTCGAAAGCACTTCGATTAATTCGCGTGCAGTTTTCAAAAAGCTTGTGAAAGGACAAGAGATGTATTTTATAATGCTGTGCATATTTTTCAGATATGAGTTCAGCGACAAAATCTATAATAAATGGCCAATTTCATATCAGATAGATCCGGCCCTGTACAAACGTCGTAAAAGAACTGAAAGATAATTAAAATTAAGCAAACGAAAGACTTATGATACGAACTTTTTTTTTTTTTTTTTTTTTGCACAGAAAATTCAAAATTTTTTCATAAATTGTTCCATAAATAATGAAATGATCCAGCTTTCCACGGCATAGAATCATCAATAATGGTTCTCACTGCATTCGATCCCAACACGCAGACGCCCCTCTCATTCTTAGCGTTAAGTTCACAAAACTTTCCTTATCTAGACTTTTGTTCTTATTTGATCCTACTTGAAAACGATCTCGATACTTTCATTCTCATTATGTTCTTCTAGAGAGCTTTATTCTCATTTTGTTCCTGTTCAAATTGTTCCCAATACTTTGGTTTCCGTTTGGTTCTTTTACGGGAAAGTTCTTGACATTACCGTAGCGCTCTAGTCTTTGATCGGGACGTGCGCACAAATTAGGCTAATATTGTTGAACTTTGAAGCTGGCTGTGTCAACCAAGTTAACAGATAAGCCAAAAATCGAATTTGTTTTGATCCACGGAATTCACTAGAACTAAATAACAAACACCACGTTTTCATTAGTTAACAGAAAAAAGAAAAACAAATTATGTACATATCGTATTAGTTTATTGATAACTGCATAAGTATTTAGGTATTTACTACTGAGCAGATAGCATGAACTCGCCAAACACAATTAAATTGTTCGCTAATTTGCAATGCAAATTATTATTATTATTTATTTATTTTTTAATGTGATAACTCAATCGAGCACAACTACTTATTTAAATTAATTTATCTCACACAGAAAGGCGACAAGTGAATAAATAAGCAGATAATTTGCACAAAGATTTGTATGTATGTTTACAGAAATATGCGAGTATTTATGTATATTTGCAGATATAAATTTACGCATTAATTGTATGTATGTATACATTGATTTGACACTTAATAAGGCAAAAAAACAAATGTAATACAATTATGTATATGTACTACATGTACGTTGGTATGTATCCTTGTATTTGTGTAAATCACTTTTTTGCTAATAAAACTGCATACGTTAACTTAATGTATTAACCAATCACACATGCACACATGAATTTAATGTGTTGAATCGCTCGTTCGGCTGCTGGAAAAACGTGCTTCCATATTTACAGCTATGACCTAAAACACGATTGTATATTTCCCTACTTTTATCCAATCAACCTATTTCACGTGATCAATATGTTTGTAATATTACAGTTTTGTTGACTACCACAAGGTATATACCATCGTCACGGGTGGGATATTTGCACAGCAAAAAGTTTATTTTTTATTTTATTTAGGTATAAAGTACTCTGCATTTCGATAAAGCTATACCTAGCTATCTAATGTATGAGTTATTTTAAAATACGAAAAAAATCCAACATAATTTTATATGTGGAAATTCTGAGTTTTTTCTTCTATAACAAGTGGGACAAAAAAAATGTTATACGGAAAATGAAAATTAACTTACATATCATTTCTCTCTGGATTACATGTTTTATTATGCAGAAAAAGCCGGCCATACTAATGAAGTAAAACTATTAGATAAAAATTTATAATTGACTGCCGCAGGCGGGCGCAATACTGTGTTCCAGCATCTTTTTGTCCTGCATCCCCATATCAAGCCGCATTTCTCCGCAAAAAATCCCAATTTTTTTCTAAATATCCAATTGGGTAAGCACTTTTCGAGATTCACTAGCCTTCAAGTTTACAGAATGCATTCCTTTAACGTGGGCATATCATTAGACGTAAGTGAATAAGGGTAAAATTTCGTCTTGTAGTGCCTTACTCCATCGATACAAAAAATATATACTTACCAAAAAAGAAACGTTTTTGCTGGGATGTAAGACATCATTTGGTTATTTATTTATGTATGTCGGTTTCTTGTTTTTCATGGTTTTTGGGGACTATTTAATAACATAACTTCGGCCCAAGGTTTCTATTCCCACAGCTGTCTGTAAATTCGTCCAATTAAACTGCTTTTTTGGCACTTGCCATTTATTAAATTTCTTTTTATACTAAATTAAGAACCGACGGTGTTGGCAAATGACAGTCACAGCAATCCTTTTACAATTTGGTGTAATGAAGTGGAGAAAATAGTTTGCTCAGTGTAAGCCAATCAAAACAGACATTTGAACCGAATAATGCTTTGACGGCTATAGAAAAACTTTATCTTTAAATCTTTTTTCAAAAAAAATTTAAGGGCAGCCAATAAAATATATTTATTTTAATTTCAATATGAAATTTTTAAACCAAACGAAAATCCCCAAAATTGGGCGAAAAAAAATCGTTGTCTGCAATGTGAACGTGTTTGGTATTTTTGTAAAGGAAATTTATCCACTAAAAAGAATATAATAGAAATTTCCTTATAAAATAAATTATATACCGCCAGGAAGCCCCTAAATCTTTAAATTTTATACTAAGAATTTAAATAAGAGCATAGCCATGCGAAATAAAATGTTGCTTTGACGTTGTTTATTTCCATATAGATAGTAGAGAGCTACGGTGTTCCAGAAAAACCATTTTTTTTAATCAAAATTTCAAAAAAATGGTATGATTTAATGGAATGAATAAAAAAATTTATGTATATATGTTATTTTTTATCATTTTATTAAATAATACGGGGTTTAATTTTCCAAAGAAGAAATAAAAACTTGGTAATTTTTTGCACTTTCTGAAGTAAAGCGTTTTTTGCTAATGCATAAAATCGTTTTTCATATTTTGTCAGTGTGATCAGATCTGCACGATTTATCTTATTTTCAAAAATGAAGTGTCAGAATAAAAAGCTTGACCTGTAGACAAAATAGGTTTATTTTTTTTTAAGAGTTGCCACCTGTTAAAAATTAAATTAAAATTTTTTAATAAGTTAAATAAATTATTTAGAGATGGGTATCAATCTAAATGTGTATGAAAAGAGTTTAATTCTTAACTACATGTAGAGGGTTGCCACATGTTAAAAAAATCCGATTCCATTGGAATGCGAGGAATTAGGTTGTTTAAATAGATAGGTATTACCCTATGGGAGTGAGACGAAAGGGGTATGACATGCAAATATTACGAAGAGGGTTTCCACCTGTTTTTAAAGTCAAATTTAGTTAAACTAAAATAATAATTGTGTCAAAAAAAGGTTTAGTACATCGTATTTGTTATTTTATTACAAATACATACGTTATCAATCAGTGATTTGTTCTGATTACATCCCTTTTAAATTACTGTACCCTTAAATTAACTTAGGAATTTTTTCACTCTTCATTTATCTCTCGCTTAAGATGTCCAACTTTTTCTTTTGTCTGATCCATATCTCAGTTACCTTATTCCCTTAATTAAAGTAAATTTGACTTCTTAAACATTTGGCAACCCTTCTACGCATCGTTTAAAAGTAAAGCATTTTCAAAACCATTTCAATTAATATGGGTGTAATATCTAGTTCATTTAACTTGTTAAATAATTTGAATAAAAATGGTAACAGGTGACAACCCGTTTCAATAAAATAAAACTTTATTGCACATCTACAGGTCAAGCCCTGTCGTTTGACACATCACTTTTAAAAGTATAACGAATTATATGTACAAACTTATGTAAATGCCAAAGGACATACATTTTCAACTTCAAACTGCATTTATAGTGAAAAAATGAAAGTTATCCAAAAATAAATAACATTTTTGAATTTAGCGTACTCAATTTTACTAAGAAGCTAATTTTAATTTAAATACGCCCATAATTCTAATATTGCCCCCATATAAAATGGAAAGGAAGCACTGTGGAACGCCGCATTATACTAGCCGTCTTCGATTCGCCAACAGTTAGCGAGCGGCGAAACGAACGAACTCAAACCGTCATCGATTCGCCACTTCGCTGCTTGCTATGTTTGAGTTCCGGTCGATTAACGGAACATTTTGCATGTGAAAGCAACAACAAAGTTAGCTAGCACGGATAGACGATAGCGAGTTTGGTTGTACCTCATTGAGTTCGTTCGTTTCGCCACTTGCTAACTGTTGGCGAATCGATGACGGCTTGAAGCCGTTTGAGGTACACTCAAACTCGCAATCGTCCATCTTTGCTAGCTAACGTTGTTGTTGTTTTCACATGCAAAATTTTTTAATTAGCGACCGAAACTCAAACATAGCAAGCAGCGAAGTGGCGAATCGATGACGGCTACCAAAGCCAACCTTTCGACATGAGCCACTATTCCATATGAACACAGATATGTACATATAAACGTACTAAAGGGCTGCATGAATGCATGAATAACAAACCTTGAATCACTCACAAAAAATTTTAGCATGCACTCATTCACGCCGCGGAAGAGCAAATCTCGTGTCTGTGTAACAAAAGGACGGAATCTCACGAATCAGAACAACAATGAGTTCGCTGAACTCATAGCATTCTCACAAGCAACGATCCACCCTCGGCATAATTCGTCAATCAAAGAGATCGCTTGAGTTGTTGTGAATTAACTCTGTGCAAGAAGCAGGTTGTGTGAGTGAACGATGTTTGCGTGAATTAACAACTGTTAACTCAGCATTCTAGTTGCACCACTAGACCGAAATACATTTTAACATAGCTTATTCAAAAATTTACCGATTTCAACAGTTTTTAATTTAAAATGTTTGTAGTAAATTGCACTGTCGAATATATTCCTGTACAATTGAACTCTAATTTCAAATAATTTTTTAGAAATCAATACAAATGGGTGCAAATCGTTTTCAAGTTTAATTTCTAGGACAGTATACATTTTTATATACGAGCGCACTTGTGCACAAGGGTCCCTGCAGTGAAACCCCAAACTAGTCAGGAAATTCTAGTTGTTAACTAGTTCGAAAATGACCAGACTTGTACCAAGTACAAAACGATTTATTCATGCCCTGTTCTATTTGACTTCGGCAGTTTAATACAATAGAGTACACAAAATATTATAACTTTCATTTGGGTATATTGTAAACGTTAAAGCTAGTACGTACTCGCAATTATACCATACCTGTTAAATAATGACTAATATTCATAATGATTATTAATTAAATAATGTTTTTTTGAATGACCGTTTAATGATTAAATACCGATATTAGTACCTTTTTAACAATTAATAATTAATTGCTTAAACAAAATTTTTTAATTAATTCGTTAATTTTAATTACATCATGTTATTTTTGATAATTTTCAATTAATTTGGACATTTTTTAATTACACAATTAATATACAGTGAAAGCTCTCATAGACGGACGCTCCAATAAGCGGACATCTCCTATAAGCGGACACATTCTTGGGAACGAACAATTTTTCTGTACAAAATGCTCTCCCATACACGGACTTTCCGATAAACGGACGCGGACACTCAAAAATCTCCAGTTATGAAAAAAAAATCCCCCATAAGCGGACGCGAAACTCTAACAAGCGGTCAATTTTGTTTTTTTTTCAGTCAGATGTTGACTCTGGCTCTGGCGAAATTCCCATAAGCGGACATCTCTCATAGGCGGACAAAAAGTAGGTGACCATCGGTGTCCGCTTATGGGAGCTTACATTCTAATTATTTGAATAATTTTATTTATCAATCAACAAGCCAAAGTATAGACAAAACTTAAGAATATTTAATAACTGATTGAATTATTTATTTATTTTATTCTTATCCAAATCTCAAATTGTAAACATTAATTATTACTTTTAAAAAATTTTAAAAAGAAAGGACGGAAATGTGCAAAGTTAATGAATTTAATTTATTTTAATGAAAACTTTTATTGTTATTTTAGTTCACTCAAAAATGAACTAAAGTATTCGTTATTAAAAAAGATAAAAATATAGTATTATTGTACCTGAAAGCTTTTACTTTTAATATCATTTAATGGAAAATGCATTTATATTTATGTTCGAAAGTTTGAAATGTTTATGTATTAACTTTTCCTTTTAATTAATACTCAAAAAATTTAACACTTATTATTGGCAAATCTAAGACTGGTAAATAAAAATGTGTAATGTATTAAAGTGTACTTAATCAAAAGTTTTTTATTATATATTCATGAATTCATTTAATTTTTTTGACTTCCAAAGTAGTGGTTTTGGCCCTTAATTGGACTAGTAATTCTGGTCTAGTATGAGACTGGTATATTTCTGACCGAAATCTGACAATTGCCATCTCGTAAGACATCCCAATACCAGTTGATGGCATGGACAAAAGATAGTTGGCTGACTAGTTGGGCATGCGGTTCATACTAGCATAACGGTTGTTTGTAACAGCCTAAAGGAATCGAGATACATATAGAAAAATGTATACATAAATGATCAGAACGAAAAGAGAAATCGATTAAGCCATGTCTGTCTGTTCGTCTGTCCGTGCAGACGATAACTCGAGCAAAAACCGCGTATCAACAAAATGCAAAAACGCGTATGTGAGGTAGCATAAATTATTTTCTAGAGAGTAAAAACACTCATATTTCAAAATGGCTCTCTTTTTTATAAAGCAATCGCATTTCCGGCTAGTATATTTCAGGTAGAATGGATAATGATTGATCCAAGAGCTTGCGTGAGCAAATCCAATTTTTGGCATCAAATGTCAGTTACGCGGTTTTGAAGAATGACGATACGCGGTTTTGTACTTTAAACGACGATATAGAAAAAAAAATGTTAGCAATTTGAGTGAAATGTTCACAAAATTTAAAACTTTTTATTCAGAATTCAAAAATTCTAGGTATGTAGTTTTGTATCATATTAAATTTTAGTACCATAAGGTTCCAGTTTGAAGTAGCTAGACTTACCCTTGATTTTTGTTATTTTTTTTTGTTGAGCGTGTCAGCAATTTTCTTCCATACAAAGTTTTTATTTGGAAAAAATATACGAAACCTGCAACAAAAAAAAATTCCCAAAAAATTAACTATTTCAAGCTTGCACTATTGTACTAAAATAGAATGTGCGGGAAAAGGTTTTTTCATTAAAAATTTTTATTTTTGCGAGCGCTAGCTGAAAAATGAACACAGCGGACTGAAATTTTGCCACAATTATTTTTTTGTGACCGACAATGAAATTTTTATATGGAACCGAAAGAAAGAAATTGGTCTTTTTATTTGACACAGTCTAATATACTTTTATGCTTACAAACATATGCTTCTTCATTTCGACCAAAGAGCAGTTGAGTTGGAAAATAAAATCGTGTCGCAAATGGATCGATTGAATTGAAATGAAAAGCATCATATAATACTATAATTATTTTTCTATTTTTGCTTATTCGAAGCTATTAAATAAAATTAAAGCAATTCACTTATGTATGCAACAGAAAGATACATATAAACATAATTCATTTATTGGAAAATAAAGTGTAAAACATCTCAGCGTTCTAGAACTAAAAATAGAAATAAAAAATCTTATTTACAAAACTAAGTCTTTCAGTAATTTAATAATATTTAGAAAAAGTTGAGTATCAAATACATTAAAACTAAATAATTAAAACTCCTAGAAATAATTAATTAATTTACATATTCGTATGTAAAAGCATTATTTTGCTTACCGAAACAGGGCTAGACCCTATAACACAACGCTTTTCAGAAAGTAAATTTTTAGCACTTCAGAAAATTCTCTCAGATGATGCACTACACTACTTGCCGGTACTGCTAAGATTTTTAAACTCAACTTAAAAAGTAATGGAAATTTCAGCTTATTTAATTCCCACCACTGTAGAAAATCAAAATTATCATGCATTGCTTCGTTAACATTTTCGTAAAATAGTAAATCATTTTGATCACGAATCGGGATCATTCGGTTCTGTATCAAATTATTCTCTCTAACTTCAAAGCACTTCCATTTAAAAAGGGTAAAAACCTGGCTGCAGTCGACAATGAGCAAAAATAGATAAATTGTTTATTACTTTGTCTTTAGGTTTGTGTCTTTTCTAAGCATACAACGAAAGTTTTGTATCACAGAACCAATCTGAGATTATTGATAAAACTATAGAGCGGTTGGGTGAACAGCCAAAACAAAATCAAGTAATACATATATATAGCATAAATGAATATACCAGCATAAAAAATCTGCATACTCAAAATGTTCAAT
>NW_023458555.1:51106972-51109522 GCF_013731165.1 Rhagoletis pomonella
CATAACGGTTGTTTGTAACAGCCAAAACGAATCGAGATAGATATAGAAAAATGTATACACAAATGCTCAGAATGAAAAGAGAAATTGATTAAGTGGTGACTGTCTGTCTGTCCGCCCGTCTGTGCACGCGATAGCTCCAGTAAAAATTGAGATATCTTAACGAATCTTGGTATGTGAACTTTTTTCAGCGTGGAACGGATGATACTTAAAATGGGCAAAATGGGAAAATAACCACGCCTACATCCCATATAACGGTAGTTTTCAGAAATACGAAATTTGCGATGTCTTAGAAAATATTGAAGCTCATTCACTCAAAACTGAAAAATAAGAATATTATACATTTTTGTAAAATGGGCGTAGCCACGCCCATTTATGATTGCATGTGTATAACTTGGTAACCGCTTCACCAATTTCTCTCAAACTCGTCACAGTTGTTGGTATTAATAAAACATACCAGATGACTGAAAATTTTTAAAATCGGACAACAACCACGCCTACATCAATATAACGGTAATTTAGAGAAATACGAAGTCTTCAATAAATCAGGAACTACTGAGGCTAATTTATTTAAAATGATGTTTGCAATAATTCTTTAGCAAAAAATACGTTTATAGCAAAATTTTGGAAAATGGGCGTTGTACCGCTTACTTATGACCCCATATGTGTATCTCGGTAACCGTTCGATCAATTCCTACCAACCTCGGTATAATTAATGATTATTAATTTTTGAAATCGGACTAAAACTACGCACACTTTTCATATAACGGTAAATTTCAGAAATGCTGAAACTTCGATATTTCGAAATTTAAGGAAGCAAATTTACTCAAAATTGATACAAAAACCCCTTGAAAAGAAGTAACATTACTATGGAATTTCGGAAAATAGGGGCTACCGGCCATATATAACTACATATATAAGATATTTGAAATAGGGCTAAAACCACCCCTGCTTACCATATAGCGGTAGATAGTTTTCGGAAAGGTGAAAAAACTATATTTAATGCTGGTGCCGGGTATTTAAGGTTCGGCTCCGCCTGAACTAAGTATTTCTTTACTTGTTTTATTTTGAAATCAAAAAATATTTAGACTCAAAGCGATTAAAGTTTTTCATGTATTTTATATGCGAAAAAAAAAAAATTTTTTGGAGATATGCTATAAAATTCTCGAAAATTTATATTTTTCGATGGGAAAACCCTGGTTCTCTTCAGGAGACTTCCATTAACAATAGCCGATTGTTTTTTTAACCATTTTTTGGTACTAAGATTTTTTATGTATACCCCATTGCATTTTCTGGCACTTTCTGGGGATTTTGGCGGACCTATAAAATATAGTTACTATGAAACAATAGTTTAATAAATAATTGGGTATTATAAGTGGGAATCTTTTGAAGAGAAACAGAGTTTTCCGATCGAAAAATATTGATTTTCAAGAAATCTATACCATTTCTACGAAAAGTGGTTTTTCCCCATATGTATATAATACATGGAAAACTTTTAGCGTTTTGAGCGACCTCTAAATATTTTTTGATTTCAAAGTAGAAAAGCAGGGATATAGTTTTTTTTTATATAGAACAATCATAGGGGGTGGGACCACACAAATTCCGACTTTTCTTTTTCACTTGCATTTTTGGACCACCCTAATATAAACATACATATGTATGTACCTATAAATAAGAATTGGGGTAACTGAAAGGGTAACAAAATTGATTAAGTTTTTTCGATAAGTACCAAAAATATATCCAGTCGTAATAAACTTAGTTATCGAAGGTTTTCAAGCTCTCGAAATTTATCGATTCATCGAAGTTTATAGAATGTATCGAATTATCTTCTAGTTATTCAAACTGATCAATGTTTAATGAGTTTTCGAAATTCATAGACGCGGACACTTAGTTGCCGAAATTTACCAATAGTTATCGAGCTATACAAATGTATCGGATTATCTAAATTTATCAAGTTAATCAAGCGAGATTTCGTTATGTATCGAGTACATTCAACTTATCGAAATTTGTTGTTAGTTATCGGTTTATCGAATCTAAGGTTTTGGAGTTTTAAAGTATGTATGTCGAGTTATAGACACTTTAAGGATAGAATAAGTTTATCGACTAAGTAGTGGTATTAGCGATTTGTCGAATTTCATGGTGACTCGATGAGTGTCGAGTTATCGATTTATTCAGATTTATTCAGATCTTATCGAGTTATTGATATATAAATTTACCCCGAGATATGTATATTTTCGATTAAATGAAATTTATCGAGTCCTGGAGAGTCACAGTTATCGAAATCTATCGATAGTTAACGAAATTTGCCGATTTATCGAACTTGAACAATGTACCGGAATTTAGATTTTTTAAATTCATCAAGAATATGTATCGAATCAACGAGATTTATCAACTAACTAAAATGTATCTAGTCAATTCCAAGTCCTTCCAAAGTCCTCCATAGCCATTCAAAGATATAAAACCTTGTAGTCGCGTTTTAGTTCCGAAGCAGAAGATTTTCCGGTAAATAATGTGTGGCAAGTTTGAAAACGTCTTGTGGGCTCTTAAGAAACT
>NW_023458555.1:51109622-51114971 GCF_013731165.1 Rhagoletis pomonella
AAAAAAACGGCTGAATTTCGACTGTAACTAGCATTCCTACATAGGGCCTGTGCTAATCGGTAACTTTTTTCTCCGTAGTGAGACGGGGTGGAAAAATTTGCTATGGTGTACAAATAAATTGAATTTTGCTGTGCCAAATGCAGAGTTAAATTTTGAAAAACCAAACAAATGCAATAATTGGCGTAAATTCAATAAACCAATAAGAAAACAGCGAAAAAAATAAATAAATATAAAAATGAGTTTCATACATCCGGACATGAGTTTGGTTACAAGTCCGACCGCGTCCAACGCAACTTCTGACATTTCCGATTATAACGGCAATGCAAATGTTGATGTGACGTCACATAAACCAATAGTGGCCGCGGACAAAAAGGCGAACGAAAATGACCTGTACTGCACTAATGACGACGATAGCGATAAGCGCAATGGCGCAAGCGCTAGCGGCAAATCTACGGATGCCATGGCCAATTTGCCGAAGGGTAAATCGGAAAAAATCGAAATTAAAATTGTGCTCGTCAAATTGCAGGTGATGTGCCAAACATAACATGTGTATCTATGTACCTACATACATATATATGTATGTACATACTATCAGCAAATATGATTAATAATTGATTAGTATTTTAGTGTAGTTGAATTATATTCACCAAGATTGAAAAGTGTATACATACAAATATTTATAGATCTTCAGAATGTCTCCGCATAAAATTTTATTAATAGTATAATTTATGAAACCGTACATATATATGTTTGCTGCAGCTGCATGACTGGGCGACATGAGGTCTATGACAAAACTGTGAATTTATTTAAAGGGAATATAATAACAATTAGTTAAATAAAATTATAGCTTAAAAAAACCAAAACCTCGCTATTATAGTTTCCGTTCGTATGTTCATCAGGTATGTAACTTGAGAATAAAAATCGCTGCATCTTTTAGGCGCATCAATATTACATAGTTACATCCCGAGCTAATATAAGGGAAGTAATAATAAGCGGCTCCGCTGGCTTGGCCATGTCGTTCGGATGGACAGAAACGCTCCTGCTCTGAAAATATTCAACGCGGGCCGCGATGCTGGGAACAGAGGAAGAGGAAGGCCTCCTCTGCGTTGGAAAGACCAGGTGGAGAAGGACTTGGCTTCACTTGGCATTTTCAATTGGCGTCAGTTAGCACAGAAGAGAAATGACTGGCGTGCTGTTTTGGACTCGGCCAAAATCGCTTAGGCGGTTACAGCGCCAAATAAGAAGAAGAAGAATAATAATAAAAAATGCATGCCTATGTCGCAGAAATATGTATGTATGTACATCTGTATGTGAATGCAGGGTAACTGCCTGTTTAGAATATACATACATACTTATGTACATATGTATTTGCAGCGCATTTTATTGTGCACCTCATTCTATTTTTGTGTTCGCCTTTTTAACCGACTTCCAAAAAAGGAGGAGGTTATCAGTTCGTCGGAATCTTTTTTTTTTTTTTTATGTATGTTACCGCATAACTTTGGACCACGTCAACCGATTTCGATAATTCTTGCATCGGAAAGGTAGTGTCTCAGAGGTGGTCCCATACTAATCTGGTTGAGATCCGATCAGTGGATCATGAGATATATATATATATATATATTTTTTTTTTATATGGGAGTTGAAGTCGGTTTTTTTTTGCTAAAAATTACTTGTTAACTACAAAGTATCTGCTTAAAAGTCATTTAGTTCAAAAGTGGTATTTTCTTAAAAAATTATAGATCCTTTATCTATCTGAGCCTATTGACCTGAGGCATAATAGCTCGCGGTTCTTTGTTGATTAATTATATTAATATATATTTATTTTAAAATTAGGTAAAACTTGACATTTAAGAACAATTTAAAATAACGATTAAACCAAAAGATAAATAACAAAACATATTGTATGTTTTAATTGAGGACTAGTCTGGTATTAAAAAAAAATACATAATTCACAAAGTTCTTTTAATATGAAGAAAAAGCACGACTTGGTACCATATACATACCTATTTCTAGGGGTGTGTGTACGAAAAATTGTGTTATAAATTTTTGAATGAATATTCATTCATTCTGCTCAGTGTACCTACTTTATTCAACAATAATGCGTCATGAACCTGCTTCGCCTATTGTTTGCATGCAACTAAGAAAAATTTGTTGCTCTTCTACTCATGTGAAAGGCCGAATATAGTTCGTTTCCCAGGAAAGTGTTTGGCGGGCACTGATGTACACTCATATATATACTCAGATGTGAACAGTCAAATACGTGCGTAATAAATTTTGTATGAAAATATTATTTTTAAATACGAACATTTTTAAACGATAATCAAATATAAAGTATTCATTTCTACTATGCATTATTTCCCTCAGTGTGAGCACTTACAAAATTGCGCAATTATTGACCGTATCTGCGACCGCATAATTGCGCAATGATTGATCAGTTTCGTTATTTGTCTGAAAATTGATATTTTTGTCATATAATTATAACACACTGGTGAGAAATGCGTATAATTTCTTCGAATTCACTGAATTTTCAAATTACTTAATATTCACTTTTTAATTGCAATTTTTGTTGTATTTTCGAATTTGTACTATTTTACATAGTTGAAAGTCACAGCAAGTTTGAATATTTTCGCAGGTTTAGAAAATAACGGAAATTCCAAAATTTTGCATTGTATGAAATTGTTGACTGCTTTTCCTTATACGTTCCGGATAGAGATGGGCACAGGCCCGCGAGTACGGGCCGGAATATTTGCTCTCAGCACGAACTCCTGCGTGCATGGCGTTCAGTAAAATTTCATAAAAGCACGCATAAGCACAAAAAAGCCCGTTGCTAATACTACAAATTTAAATAAGCTTTTGTTTTTATACAAAAACAATAGTACATATGTATTTAAAACTCTTTTGAAAACAGAAAATGAAAATAAGAAATATTCGGAATCCGATAGAAAAAATAACATACTTAGTAGTTTTGTTTACATATCTGTACATAAAATACTTTTCACTTTTTCTACTTCCCAGAAAATACATACACTGAGGGAAATAATGCATAGTAAATATGAATACTTTATATTTGATTATCGTTTAAAAATGTTCGTATTTAAAAATAATATTTTCATACAAAATTTATTACACACGTATTTTACTGTTCACAACTGAGTATAATGCACGATTGAGAGAATACAAAGGTTGCGCCGATCTCGGACCGCTATTCCTCTCTTAACGAATTTGACAGAATCGTTGTTTGCATGACGTCACACTGGTGCAACTTGTTTACGTTTTCCTTGCAACATTTTTTCTTCTTCTTCCATTCTTGCTCACGTTTTGGCATTTTTCTCTCGCAATTGCACCAGTGTGACGTCACACAAAAGTTATTCTCAAACATCCTCTCTGATCGGCGCAATCTTGTATTCTATCATTCTTGAGTATAATGTAAACTGTACATACGCACCCCAAGCATGCAGGGCGCCGCTCTGAGAGCGGTGACAACACACACATACATACATAGTATATACATGTTTATCCGTACAAATCGCGTGCTGTGTTTGAAAGCAAATTTATATGCCTGGGTGTAGCTGAGCGCGCAAAGATGCTTGCCACAAGTTGTTGATATCCGGAGATGGTCGGGTTCGAATTCCACTGCAGGCAACATGCAAAATTTTTTTTTTTTTTAGTTTTTGTCTTGATTATTCACTTCACGGATGCTTTTTCAGCACGAACGTGGTCATTTTAATATGCGCGTAATTGAATTGAATATTTACCAATATACAGTACTTTCGTTAACGTTTATAGTAAGATCAATTACGTTTCTATTTGATTTTAATATTTTTTCCCCTCAGTGTATGTATATTTTAAAAATCTTTGATGTAAAAATTGATTCGCTTAAGTAAATATACATATGTACATAAACACAGAACTAAAAATAAATGTATACGTACAATAAAAGTTGGCTCTTTATTTCCGGGCTTGAACGTGTCCTGTCGTACCGGGCTGGGCCGGGCCGGGCCCCACTAAAATTCTTACCGTGCGGGCTCGTGCGTGTTTTTGAAAGTTGATTTTGCACTCGTGCCGGGCCGGGCCCGAAAATTTAGGCCCGTGCACAGCTCTAGTTCCGGATAATCCCATTTCACAGCCGAAATAAACAGAATGCGTTTGAAATATACGTTAACATATCATCAGGAACGTTCTAAAGAATAAGTAAACAAAAAAGTTTATTCCAAACGTTCAGAACAAATAAAGAAATGCAGCCATTAAATTTCTTGAGATTTCTTATTTATAGGATAACTTCCAAAATATTAAAAACTATCGAAATCTGGGAGATTCCAGAAATTTTGGTAGAATGAGAATATTTTGAAATGTACAAAATTATTGAGATTTTAGAAATTTTTATATATTCCAAATGTCTGAGAATTTTATTTATTTTGAAATCCATCCAAAAATGTAAAGATGTGAAACATCACAAATTGTCCAAAAATTCTTATGTTCATGGTAAAACACAGAAAATTCTTTGAATATATAAAATATATTAACATTTTTGAAAAATTAAAAAAATTTTCCACTTTTCTGAACATTTATTTTGTGCTTTGTCTACTTCAGTACATACTATTTTACTGCTGCTGGGTCTGCCTCTGTCGGAGGAGATGCTCACGCCACAAATTGGAGGAGATTCTCAGCGAAACACTAACACCTTTTATATGCGCCAATCTATTATTATTATTAGTAGCAACGCTGAATCGCCTAATTTTTCAAATTGAAAATAGAAAATATTCAACACAATTGAGTTCTTCAGAGCCAGAGTAGCCTAACTGGTATATTCTGCGCTGGTAATAAAAGTTTTATAACCGGTAAATAAAGTTTCTGTCAAATTTTAAACCCTTTTCGAATTCTGTGTACTCTTGTAACCGGTAAATTTTGCCACCATCTTATAAGCTGGTAACAAAGTATTGCTCCGTGAAATATGCAATGCCAGAATTTCCACAATTTTTCATAGCTGAATTGCTGAATATTTTAACTGCATTACCAACGTTCCTAGAATCGCGGTGACAAGAACTGGTAAACTTTTTTGGTAATAAAAATTTCCGGTTACAAAATCTTCGGTAACGTGCAGAATATATCTATAACTGACATGTAAAAAAAATTACTAGCACTTTTCAGTAAGAGACCATATTTATTAGCTGCATTTTTTTGTAAGCGAGCGACAAAAGAGTGCTCAACTCCGGTAAAATTTCCTTTTAGTTACTTAAGCAACCCTGCTGGTAGCTGGCAAGAAACATGTGATTAGTTCATCGGGATTTAGACACAAAAAACAAAAGAAATTAGTAATTATGCGAGGTATTTGCGTAATATATATACTTA
>NW_023458555.1:51115071-51131589 GCF_013731165.1 Rhagoletis pomonella
TTTTTTTTTTTTAATTGATTTTTTTCAAATTGCCACATCTTTTTTCTCTCTCAAACTTTTTTGTCTATTAGGGAATAGTATAAACTATTTTCAGTACGAGTAGCAATATGCTAAAATTCGTCGTTTTCGAGTTATAATTTTTTTTTCTGAAAATGCACTTATATGATGCAAGCAGATTTTCGTGCCAGTTGAGGGCACAAAAATTTTTGCCCATTATGACAAAATTTTCTTGCTGGAAATTTTTTATGGTTGCCCGATCAGACCCAAAAGTTTTTCCCAATTGGCCTCTAATTTTGGCCCAATTGGGACCCAATTAGCGATTTGCCCAATCTACCGAAGATTTACCCAACCAGTGCTCACAATTTGCTCAAAGTGAACATGCATACGCAATTAAAACGTTTTTATCGATAAAATCACACATACACACATCAAAATTCCCTACGAAAAAAAAAATTTTTTAATTTTTTTCTTGAAAAATTTTCCATATACAAATTTTTTGATAAAAAAAATTAGTTTTTGAAAATATGTCATTTCAAAAAAATTGGAAAAGATCACAATGGTAGCTCTGAGTATTGCGCAATATTTAAGTATAATGTTATGGGGTGCACTCTACAATGATTCGAGTTATGATTTTTTTTTACACCGAAGTTGAGTAAAATGAGTACATTACCAATTTACAAATTTTTTAAACTTTTTTAGATTTTTTTTGAATATGCAGTTTTATAGCCCATTAAATTTTAGTATAATAAAGTGGAAGTTTTAAGCGATTGCAAAACTGCCGTTATTTTTTTTTTAATTCTCTTTGAAAACGGTTTTAGGCATTTTCATCGATAAGGAAAAAGTGCAAGAAGCCGTGAGCATAAGCAATTGCACTTTATTATACTCAAATTTAATGGGCTACAAAATTGCATACTCAAAAAAAAATCCTAAACAAAATTTAATTTTTTTTAATTTGTAATGTACTCATTTTACTCTACTTCGGTGTAAAAAAAATTCATAACTCAAATTATTGTAGAGTGCACCCCATAACATTATACTTAAATATATATACTCAGAGCTACCATTGTGGTTTTTTCCAATTTTTTTGAAATGGCATATTTTCAAAAACTACTTTTTTTATAAAAAAATTTGTATGTGGAACATTTTTCAAGAAAAAAATTAAAAAATATTTTTCTTCGTAGGGAATTTTGATGTGTGTATGTGTGGTTTTATCGACAAGAACGTTTTAATTGCGTATGCATGTTCACTTTGAGCAAATTGTGAGCACTGGTTGAGGAAATCTTCGGTAGGTTGGGCAAATCGCAAATTGGGCCCCAATGGGGCCAAAATTAGAGGCCAATTGGGAAAAACTTTTGGCTCTGATCGGGCAACCTTAAAAAATTTCCAGCAAGGAAATTTTTTCATAATGGGCAACAGTTTTTGTGCCCTCTACTGGCACGAAAATCTGCTTGCATCATAAAAGGACATTTTCAGAAAAAAATCATAACTCGAAAACGACGAATTTTAGCATATTGCTACTCGTACTGAAAATAGTTTATACTATTCCCTAATAGACAAAAAAGTTTGAGAGAAAAAAAAGATGTGGCAATTTCAAAAAAATGAATTTGAAAAAAATTTTTTTGTTTTGTTTATAAACAATAATTAGTTATTAATAAACAATTACTGAAGTTTAGTTCACTAGATCGATTCAGTAGATCAATATCTGCAATTAAAAAAAAAAAAATCGCTAGAATCCTTGCTTTTTTGCGGCAGTTATAAACGATTTCATCAAAAGTTGCTATTAAGAGAGGAAAAAAGAAGCGTTCGTACTCAAAACGAAAAAAATTCATTATTCGAAAAATTCGTGTTTCTGAGCAAAAAGAAAAAATACGTGTCTCCTTAAATTGTTCAAGGAAGAATCCCTGTGAGTTTTATCGCAAACTTAAATTCACTTTTCCCCGGCCTGGGTGATTTGAGATGGAATCAGCCATACATATAAACATCTCTGCATACATACAAACAGTTTGCTTAAATGACATCACACTAACAGCTGATTCTGTCAAATTCGCCAAGAACAAAGTAGCGGTACTGCTGATTGCGCCACCTCTGTCTCCCTACATCGTGAATAAAAGCTGTGGAGTTTATGGTGGTTGGCTAGCGTCCACAAATATAAATATGCACTCTGCATGGCTTTTTACAATGGCGAGACCAAAAATTCACTTTGCTGCACACCTTCCTTTTGGTCTACATGAAATTGCAAACACTGTTAATACATCCATTTTTTCATGTGCTAAAAATCGTACTTACCTAAAGGGCTACATGTCCAAAGTTATTGCTACGTGTTCCTAATTAATCAATCTTTGTATATTTATTGATTCCAGCAAAATTGGGCCAAGTAATATTAAAATTAGCACATTTTTCTGCATTGTTTACATATTTTTATATGCGTTTTGGCATTTCTCTCTCGCAATAGCACCAAGATGACGTCACGCAAAAATAACGCTCAAAAATCCTCTCTCATTGGCACAATCTTGTATTCTATCACTCTTGTATTACTCCACCAAAGTACGTACTCCATGAACGAAAGACACAAGATCACGCCTTCCCGAAAGAAAGAAAAAAGTTATTTTCTAGCTGTTGAAATCTCGACGTCATCTTTGTTGTAAGAAGTAATCAACGAAGAGAACAAAAAAAAAAAACCGCGTAATTGTTGAACGCATGAATAATCATTTTTATTATGCAAATTCTTCTATAAATCATGTCGTTGTGTAAAATTATTCTTTACCTTATGTGTGCACACGTTGTCATAAGCGAAAATTAAGAAAATTGCAGTAAAAAGCCACCACCAAATTGTAAACAACGAACAAATGTAAACAAACGGCTAATGTCAAAGTCGCCCAACTTTTTTCCTAAATGCGATTATGACGGGCTACTTTCTCTCATCGCGTACGAGAGATGTTTGCTGCTGCCAAAAGGGAGTAGCAAATCTACTCTCTGTATACTTGTAGTACTGTTAGTACTCAAGAATGATAGAATACAAGATTGCGCCGATCAGAGAGGATTTTTGAGAATAACTTTTGTGTGACGTCACACTGGTGCAATTGCGAGAGAGAAATGCCAAAACGTGAGCAAGAATGGAAGAAGAAGAAAAAATTTTGCAAGGAAAACGTAAACAAGTTGCACAAGTGTGACGTCATGCAAACAACGATTCTGTCAAGTTCGTTAAGAGAGGAATAGCGGTCCGAGATCGGCGCAACCTTTGTATTCTCTCAATCGTGGTTAGTACTTGCTTATTAAATTTCATTTCTGGTTGTTAGCGTACTAGTTGATATCGTTTGTGGCGCTGGTCAGCGAAATTGAAAGAGTAAAAATAGAATATGGAAATTGATGATGTAAGGAAATGTTTACGGCCTTATTTATAAAAATAACGTAGATTTAGACAGTTGTTTAATGTGACATTTTCATAAAACTTTTCTATTTAAGCAGCTTTTTAAATTTATGTATGTACTTAAATTTTTATGAAAGTATTATTTCTCGTTTCTAATTTCAATTCTGATTTCAAGAGAAACGAATTTTCATTGGGCACGTTCAGAAGGCGCAACAGCTCAGTAACTGTTGCGATTGCACCTTCTCAACGCGTTGTTGGGTACTTCTGATCAACTGAAAAGTTGCGTGTAGATGATCGTAATATTTTTCTGATCATTTGAGACAACATCTTGTGTGTTGTGAATTTGACAGCTAATGTATGAAGCCGTTCAGAAGACACGTTACGATCACTGATTTTTTTAGCAACGGTTGCGCTCAGCTGCTGCGCCTTCTGAACCTACCCATTTTAGTTCTCGAGAAATATTACGAGATATATTTCTCAGTATGCAAAACTGCTTTTTCATTTACGATACCTTGCGCATGCGTTTAGAATGATACGTAAGTTGGCAAATCGTCAAATTTCTAGCCTGCTTAGAAACACAGGATACTGGCTTTACAAAGTGTCGCATCCCACACTTTTGTCTAATGACAATATTTTTTACAACAGTTTCTTTGCACTCCTGAAAAGTGCCGATTTTCACATTCGATAGTTTGACATGGTAGCGACGAGATGTATGAGCATTTTTTCTTAAGAGCTGCATGGTTAGGTTAGGCTCTTAGCCTCAGTAAACGAGGACGTCGAACTGGCGTGGCTGGAGCGGACTTTGGAGGATGAAGATCCTGCAAATAAACCTCCAACATTCTAAGGCGGCGTCCGCAAATCTCCTTATCCACCTTGAGCAAGGTGGAGCCGATGTAGTCCTGATCCAAAAGCCGTGGCTAAGCAGTAGCGGTATCTCCGGGATCAGGACGCCTAATTTCAAGCTGATGGTGCAGAATCAAGCAGGTAGACCAAGATCCTGCATGCTCATCAGAAACGAATTCAAAGCACTAATTCTACCTAATTTCAGCAACGAGGACATTGTGACTGTCAGCCTGCATAGCGGTGCCGGAAAGCTCTGGATCATATCCGCTTACATGGCTCATGATGACGAGGTGGAACCACCTCCATTACTGCTGCGTGAAGCCATAGCCGAAGCGAGGCGACGGAAAGCCGACGTAATTATTGGGTCGGATGCAAATTCACGACACTCGTGCTGGGGAAGCTCAGATATAAATGCAAGAGGTGAGTCACTTTTTGATTATATTCTAAGTGAAGACTTATGTATCTGTAATAGAGGAAACGAACCGACCTTTATCACCGCGGCAAGGCAAGAGGTCCTTGACCTCACCCTAGCCTCGTCTTCTGTAATATCCCGCGTTTCCGACTGGAGGGTTCTTAATGATCACTCCTTTTCGGACCATAGGTATATTCAGTTTTTTCTGGACGAAGATCGTCCCAAAAGTATCCCCTTTAGGAACCTTAGGAGAACAAACTGGGACCTCTATAGTAAAAAACTTCGGGAACTACTCCCAGAGGCCCCCCAGGAGAGCTTAAGCACCGAAGGCTCGATTGATGTTATGGTGGAAAAGTTTACATCAGCTTGTAGGAGTGCCATCGAAATCTCTTGCCCGCTGAGTAGGCCGGGGGGGCAAAGTACGACCAAAATGGTGGACGGTGGAACTCTCAGAACTCAGGGCGACGAGTAGACGCCTGTTCAATAAAGCCAGGAAGAGTGGACAACACTTCGACTGGGAACTCTATAAGATCGGACTGGGCATCTATAAGTCCGAGATAAGAAAGGCCAAGAGCGAGTCATGGAGAAACTTCTGCGAAGCCGTAGAAGGTTGTAATGAATCATCTCGATTTAGGCGAATCCTTGCGAGGAATCCCGTACCCTTGGGATACCTGAGGGACGAAGAGGGCAACTGGGCGATGAGTGGAGAGGAATCGCTTAAGCTACTCCTTGATACTCATTTCCCAGAAAATCCTGCACCGCGCGAACCTATCGCTGTTGGAAAGGGCGAATGCTCTACCTCCTCCTCCGGTGAATTACTGGAGAGGCGCCGATTGCTCTGGGCAATCGACTCTTTCAAGCCCTTCAAGTCCCCGGGACCGGATGGCATCATTCCTGCGCAGCTGCAAAAGGCTGTGGAGGTCTCGTGCCGCTGGCTCACCCCTATCTATGCGAGCTGCCTAGAAAGAGGATACATCCCGGGGGCTTGGAGGTGCGTAGGGGTCACGTTCATCCCCAAGGCAGAGAAGAACTCTCATGTATCCCCGAGGGACTTCAGACCAATCAGTCTCTCATCTTTCTTATTGAAGACTTTTGAGAGACTGATTGACCTGCACTGACTGATTGGGCTTGCTGTCAATCCTGGAAAGACGGAGCTCGTTCTTTTTACCAGGAGGTACAAAAAGCCTCATGCCCAGCTTCCCTCAATAGGGGGTGTTCCACTTGTTCTCTCTGACAGGGTCAAGTTCTTGGGCGTGATCCTGGACGGAAAACTGTCATGGAAACCTAATATTGAGGAACGAGTGAGGAAGGCATCGGTGGCCCTCTACTGCTGCAAGAATGCCATAGGGAAGAGATGGGGCCTCTCCCCAAAAGTGATGTATTGGCTATATGAAACCATAATTAAGCCAATAATGTTGTATGGGGTCATCGTCTGGTGGAGTTCACTGGAAAAGACCACTCATGTTAGGAAGCTAGAGCGCGTGCAAAGGGCAGCCCTCGTTGGGATCAGCGGGGCGCTCCGAACCACTCCCACCTTAGCGCTAAACGCTATACTCAATGTCGCACCTGTCGATATTTCGGGCAAAGTAGCGGCGGTTCGCTCAGCCATTAGGCTCAAAAGCTCTGGGTTCTCTTTCAATCCAGCGCACGGACACTCGACAATTCTCGAAAGCTTCGACTTCGTGCCGAAAGAAATGGACCGGGGTCACCCGAGGCTGGCCCCTAAAGGATCCTTCTCCACGCACATCCCCTCTAGGAATGAATGGAAGAGGGGTGGTCTCTGGAGAAGAGGTCCAATAAACATCTTTACGGACGGATTGAAGCTGGAAGGGAGAGTTGGAGGAGGTGTCTACTGTCAGGAACTCTCAGTAGATCTTACTTTCAGACTGCCGGATCTCTGCAGCGTCTTTCAGGCAGAGGTGGCCGCTATAAAGGAGGCAGCCGATTGGCTACGCACCAATGTACTGTCAAAAAGGAGGGTAAATATATATACTGATAGCCAAGCGGCAATCAGGGCGCTGGGATCGCTAATGGTGTGCTCAAAACTGGTTGGGAAATGCCTGACCTCTCTCTCAACTGCCTCGGAGTACTTCCAGATCAAGCTGATTTGGGTCCCGGGGCACAGTTATATCGCGGGAAATTGCAGGGCTGATGAACTGGCCAGGCAAGGCACCCTTGAGGCCATCACCTCGGATAGGGAGGGCATTGGAGTTCCGTTGGCAACCTGCGGCCTGCTTTTGGACAGATGGGCTCATGGTCGGCTCAGCGAGCGCTGGGAAAAAACCCCGACTTGCAGAGTTGCAAGGTCCTTCTGGCCGGTTGTGGACCGCGGGCGGTCAAGGGAACTGCTGCAGCTGGCTAAGCGTCAGCTCTTGATTTTCACAGGTGTACTGACCGTACACTGTCCAATGGGAACCCACGCGGTGCGACTCAATATCGTCACGGATCCCTACTGCCGCAGTTGCCTGGAAGACGAGGTGGAATCATCTCAGCACTTCCTACTCAACTGCCCGGCATTCGCTAGATTACGGTTTAAGCATCTCGGTGCGCATTTCATTGACACTCCCGAGGGACTCTCCGGAGTGGACATCAGCTGTTTGAAGAACTTCATTATGAGCACCCAGCGCTTCTCGTAATTTTTACGCAGTTACCGTTCCTATGTAATGTGGTATCACAATGGACAATCAAATGTCTAAGTGAGTCCCCTTTGCGGGTCTGCCACCTTAACCTAACCTAACCTAGAGCTGCATACTGATATAAGAAATTTTTTATATAAGCAAATTTATTTTCCATTTATTGTGCGTAATTTTATAAGAATCTTTAATTTTTTGGGAGCCTTTATTTTTCATTGAAAACTTGTTTTTTTTAACACTGTGCGACAGCTCAAATCGGTATTGAGTAAAACCAAATGCAAGTGATAGTTTTTGAATTTCATTGCGTTTTTTAATAAATACTAAATTAGAGGCGTATGTATGTTAAAAAAAATCAGTCGCGATGCATTATATACATACATACATAAGTATGTACATACCTAATAAACATTCGGCTTGGTTAACAATTCGAAAATGATTCGAAAACCAATCTTTTTCGAGTCTCAACTTCGATAACGAATGTGAAATAAATTAGTATTCGAGAACTGGGCCATTCTCCAGCAAAATGGAACCTTCGTTATCCAATATATTTTTCTTTAATGAGAGAGAGTGATTTTCTTATATTTCCCTTCGAGAATGAGCTGGATATCATTTTCTCTCTTGTTACTATGGTTTCCATTTTCTGGGACCCATCTCGAGTATATTTCTAATATACTATATACGTTGGAAAACTAAGGTTGGCTATGAGTTGGTTCTCAGTTCGATATTCATATTGTATGTCGAAGGTCATTTTCGAACATTCGCCAAAATGTTTATTGGGCACATACATATATATCTGGACTCACAAATCGGATTTTACGATTATAGTTGTCTGCATAACCCATTGGCAAATAAAAACTTTATCCGATTTTTTTAAATCGAAACTATATTTTTACATACATATGTATGTACATACATGCATACATAAATATATATAATATGAAGTTAAAATTTCAATCAATTTCAATTTGCGCAATCTTCAAACCCATGGTTTCAATTGTACGCATTTCGTCAGGGTTTTCCCCACAACTTGGTTTTGCTGCAGTGAAGTGAAGAGCAAGTGAAGTGAAAAAAATATATCCGGACACTTATATATATATCTATGCACATATGTATCTTTGCACATACATATCTATGCACATACATGCATATGTACTTATGTATGGATATCAGCATTTTAGTTGAAAGCACATTTTGCTCGTCGCTCTCTTCATCACTCCACTACATTCCTGTCCTTAGTTTTATTCAGATACCACAAATGTATGTTTTCTTCAAAAATACTCAAGTACTACCAGTAGAGTACTCTACTGTCAAATACCTTTTACTCGCAGTAGTTGCAGAAGGCAAAGTAAATACTCTACGCGTCTTGCTATTGATCGGAAATTTACGTACGCTTGCAGAAACTGGTTTATGCTTACTCACACTTGACCCGAACGATGAGAGTAAAGGAGGGAAAGTATTTGAACGGCGATCGGATGTCTTGCTAGGCCGTTTAAATGCAATTGCGCAGGAGTTTAATGTACATACATACATACATACATACATACATACATAATTTAATTAATAAAATTACATACTAATGAATAAGCACAAATATTAACCCGCCAACAAGCACATAAACCACGCTTCATTGGGAATTCAAAGAAGTGGGGAATTATTCCAGTTAATATAAATCGTCGTTTAAAATACAAAACCGCGTATCGTCGTTCTGCAAAACCGCGTAACTGACATTTTTTGCCAAAAATTGGATTTGCTCACACAAGCTCTTGGCTCAATCCTTATCCATTCGCCCTGAAATATACTAGCCAGAAATGCGAATGATTTATAAAGAAAACCATTTTGAAATGTGAGTATTTTTACTCTCTTGAAAATAATTTATGCACCTCTCATACGCGGTTTTTTCATTTTATTGATACGCGGTTTTATATAAAATATAAATTAATGTATTAAACGACGAAATATATTAAATGTGCAAATCAAAGGTTTTCAAATTTTATTAAAACACACAACGTATGTACACATGTAAATACGAACTATTGGCAAATATTCACGCAGTTCTGATTGTCTACATTCATATTTTTCATAACCAAATAACGAAATACAATTTTTCGTTTATAAATGGTTTTTAAATCCATATTAACTTTTTATTTACACATGTACATTCTGATCGAAAAATTTCAATCTAATATCCGTTTCTCTTTTGTAACATGTCCGTTTCCTCTAGAATTTCAGTGACAGGACAGAACACTGGTCTGAAAACTGTGCTTCACCTTTTTTGCGATGTTCTTACGATTTTTCGATCCACAACAATGCCTTCCAACTGTCAATCGTATGTGGAATGTAATTCGAGTGAAATGTCACTTTTGACATCTTTTCGCTGTGCATTCGCTTATTGTTTTCATTTCTGGAGGTTTCGTGGTTTTTGTGAATTTTATAAAAAATTTAAATACATTAATTGTTCTTTGCAATAAAGTGAAATCTGCAAACCCTTGAGCATAGGTGCCGCAATCAAAATAAGTAAAAAATGCCGCCAACTATCATTAGTACGACGGTAAATGCCGACAAGCGGCCGCTTCGCCCTGCTGAACGCAAGTGAGTACCTACATACATACATAAATGTGCAAAAATCCTGTACAAATTTTACATATTTCGTATTCGTTTTCATAAACTAATAAAACCTAATTTCGTTAGATCTGAATTAATTTGCCGCGTGAAATACGGCAATAGTTTGCCCGACATCCCTTTTGACTTGAAATTTCTGCAGTATCCGTTTGACAGTAATCGCTTTGTGCAATATAATCCCACTTCCCTGGAGCGCAA
Organism: Rhagoletis pomonella; assembly: GCF_013731165.1. Taxonomy (NCBI): domain Eukaryota; kingdom Metazoa; phylum Arthropoda; class Insecta; order Diptera; family Tephritidae; genus Rhagoletis; species Rhagoletis pomonella. The sequence goes on from NW_023458555.1 coordinate 51,125,144, forward strand.
CTATAAATATGAAGTGCTCACTGAACATGACTTGGGTGTTACAATTGACTTAATTAATCGCGATCTTTATCAAGCCGATCCATATGCTCAACTTGACCCAGCCGACGAAAGACTACTGGAGGAAGATGTGCATACGCCACATGATTCGATGCGTTCTCGCCAGCATTCGCGTAGTGTTTCGTGGTTGCGTAAATCAGAATATATTTCGACTGAACAGACGCGCTTCCAACCGCAAAATCTTGAAAATATAGAAGCTAAGGTTGGTTACAATGTTAAGAAGTCTCTACGTGAGGAGACCTTGTACCTAGATCGTGATGCACAAGTTAAGGCTATCGAGAAAACATTCAACGATTCTAAGCAAGAAATCACCAAGCACTACTCCAAACCGAATGTGGTACCCGTCGAAGTACTGTCTGTGTATCCAGATTTCAAGAATTGGAAGTATCCATGTGCCCAGGTTATTTTCGACAGCGATCCGGCACCTGCTGGCAAGAATGTACCAGCACAATTAGAGGAGATGTCACAAGCCATGATTCGTGGTGTGATGGACGAAAGTGGCGAGCAATTCGTTGCCTATTTCCTACCCACAGAGGAAACTTTAGACAAGCGACGTAATGATTTTACCGAAAATATACTGTACAAGGATGATGAAGATTACGAGTACAAAATTGCACGTGAATATAACTGGAATGTTAAAAGTAAAGCGTCTAAGGGTTACGAAGAAAATTACTTCTTCGTTGTACGTCAAGATGGTGTATTCTACAATGAGCTGGAGACGCGCGTGCGTCTCAATAAGCGCCGTGTGAAAGCAGGACAACAGCCAAGCAACACCAAATTAGTAAGATTTTTTATTAGAATAATAATAAAAAGTGCTAAATATGCTTGTTTCATTCAAGGTGGTAAAACATCGTCCACTTGACTCCAATGAGCATCGCATGCAACGTTACCGTGAGCGCCAACTGGAACCACCCGGCGACGAGGAAGAGGAAGAAATGGAAGAAGAAGAGGAAGAGGAGGAACAAATTACTACGCAAGCAACAAACGATAATGAGAACAATAAAGACAGTCAGGGCGGTGAAGGAGAGGAATCGGAAATTGATAATGCCGAAGCTGCACAGAAGGCCAAGGATCGCCAGTCACGCTCACGTTCTAAATCGCATGCGAAATCTCGTTCTGTTTCAGGGTCACGATCCGGTTCTGTCTCACGTTCAGGTTCAGGTTCTCGCGCTTCCCATTCGCGTTCCCGTTCGCGATCCAAATCAGGCAGTCGCAGTCGTAGTGGCTCTCGTTCGACAGCACACTCACATTCTCGATCACGTTCTGCATCTAAATCACCATCACGTTCTCGTTCTGCCACTCCAGCTGGTTCCCATAAATCCGCTTCACATTCTCGATCCGCTTCACGCTCACAATCGCGTTCTGCAAGCCGTTCACGCTCGCCCTCGGGCTCTCGTTCCCGTTCCGCCTCGCAATCACATTCACCATCAAAAACCCCAGCACGTTCGCGTTCACGCTCCCACTCTGGCACACGTTCACGCTCTCGCAGCGCATCTGGATCACGCTCCGGTTCAGCATCACGTACTCCATCACGTTCAGGCAGTGCTACCCCGAGTGGTTCCGGCAGCGGCTCCGGTAGTGAATCAGAAGCCGAGCAATAAATACTACTTAAAAATTGAAATAAAGAAAGTTACGGCATATGCTCTAAATTTTACGATTTTCGAATGGATATACTATTTGAGTAATTGTAATTTATGGAAAGGTTTATTTGGAAAAAAATAAAGCCGCCAATACAAATAGATTAGAGGTAGCAACATTAAGATTGTGTAAAATCAATAGAAACAACAGATGGTTGTATAGCTGCGCTGATGCTATCCGACGTCGTGGAACGTGTAGTGGAAATGGGTATTTCTGTGAAAAAATGCGAATTTAATTAATTTATTTATTTTAGGGTTTGTTTTTGGAAATATTTAAAATAGCAAACCTCTGGAGGAGGACGTTTCCGACAAATCACTGCGCCACGAAGCAAAGCTGCGCGTTTTCTGAAGCAAATGTGGCATCTTCAAACCCTTTTCCAACATAATGCGTATCACTTTTGGACCAATATCATCATCGTTCTCTGCCATATCAGCCAGTTGATTAAGCGCGCTTGAGTTGCGGTATTCCAGCTCTCGTAAATCTAATTCTCGTTCATAGCCTGCGATAAATTCTTTACCCAAATTACGTTCTTTTACAGCTTTCAAAGAATTCTTGACTTCGCGCTCAGCGCGTTGAAGTTTGGTTTTCTGATCACTAAGTTCCTTTTGCAATTTCTCTAGAATTTCAAAATTATCCAGGCTGTAGAGAAAAAATTAAAAATAAATGTTTTTTGAGTTCAAATAATTATGATTCAAATAATTTATTGCACCTACTTTCGGACGGTTAAAACCTCTAATTGACGTTGTAGATCTTCACATAGTGCAAGATTTTTATCATTATCCTTTTCTATTTGTCGATGCTTGCTACGCAGTGCCTTAAGTTGGGTCAAGGCTTGACAATAGTTGGATTGCAATTGCTTTACTTCTTCCAAAACTTGATCTGTTATGGTATAAGATATAAAGGCAGCAAATTGTTAATGGCTCTAAAACTTCTCTAAGTAAAATTCACCTTCATCAACTTTCTTATTCAGTTTACTTCGATAGGAGTCATTCGAATTATTCAGCAGCATCAAAGTATTTTCCATTGCTTTAATATCCTCTTCGGCCTTGATGACCTTCGCATTCAAGTTGTTACCCTCATCCAAAAGCATTTGCTTCTCTTGCGCTGCTTCCACCTTCAGTTGGGTAGCTGTAACCAAAGTGCCATCCTCATTCATGCCCATAAGCTTGGAAGTCAATTCGAAGCGGGCACGCAGCACATCAATATGTTTCGTACGTTCGCCGATATCGGCCAGCAATGTGCTTCTTTCATCATTCAAATGTTTACGTTTCAGATTCAACAAATCAATTTGGCTTTTGATCTCCACTAAACGATCCTTCATTGTGCGATTTAATTGTAATCGGTGTTTGCCCAAATTATAGGTGTTAGTTTCGCATGCCACCATCTCGTTTTCGAACTCTTTGATGCGCATCTTCAAGAGACTTAACTCGACAATCTTCTGCTGATTCTTGTTCTTCTCGATACTGAGACGCTTAACGCCACCCTCGCAATACATTTGTGCCTCTTTTATATCAAAAAGCTGCATAAAAAGTGGAAATAGGAGTGAATTTTAAAAGTATTCAACGCTAATAGTTCATTATTTTCACCATATTTTGCAAATTTTTGTTATCGGCATTGTAAACATCAGTTAAATTGCGCATATTGTAGTCTAGCTTTTTGTTCTGTGCCTCGGTTGTTTGCAAACGTCGCTGCAAAGCACTGTTTTGAGCCTCTAGTTTAGTCAAATATTGCTGTGCTTCTGCCTCCTCTATCGGATCATAATCTCCACCTTGTATTTGTATGATTTTCCTTTCAAATTGTAGGCATTTGAACGCCTTAAGAAATCATTGGAAATTCAATGAGTAGAAAAAGATTAGGTTAAATTGCACAGCCTAGAACGGTATTTACTTTAAAAATTTTGCTAAAATACGTACCGCCTCGTAGTGTACCTCCGTCATGCGCCTTAGCTCCTTTTCCTCTTTCTTCGTATTTTTGATGACGGTTGCAGCGCTTGCCGATAATCCGCTGTTGGAGACCTACAAGTAATACATATAGGTATATAGTTGATATGAATGATAAATTGTATTGACATTTAACTAGGGTTTTAATTAAAAGATATTTAAGTTAAATATTTTCCAACTTCGGCTACAGGGAATCCCTCCTAGTCCGGTTTTTGTGAAATCTAGAAAAATGATATTTCTGAACCCGATTAGCTATGCATAATATATACACTCAAACTGTAATTGATACATTCGTAGATATTTGGATGCAATGGTTTAACCGCTCGACCATGGCAGCCGCCAATTAGAAAGTATCCAAGCATATTTCATGCGTGCGAAGATAAACTCGCGGAAGTAAATACTATTGCAATAAGAAACCCATAGTTCTAAGATATACCTAGGTTATGTCGCCGCCGTGCAGGAAAAATTTAGAATGTTCGTTGATTTCAGGGCAGCTAAGCAATTGAAAAAGTACTTGTTGAAGAAGTGGTGGCGCCATCTGGCTAGGGCGGGTCAGTAATAGAGATAGTGTCCAATATTATCCACCTCTTCCTGTTGTTGTTGTTGTTGTTTTAACGGCCCTACTAAGCCTAAGTGGATTCCACATCCCACATGGTATTTATCTCCCCAAGGAGTTCAGCCTTTAATCTGTGTATGCAGTAGGTTAGAGGTATGCCCCGAGCAGAGTTGATATTTCCGTCCCTCTCCTTGCTAGCTAGTCGGCTAAGCATTTGCCAGGAATGTCACATGCCACAGTCAAGGAGCATAACTGTTAGATGTCAATGGTTAGATTCCTGAGTAGAGGGGAGAGAACCCCCTTGGGGAGTGCGTCTTGTTACATGTTTAATTTTGGAACGATCCTCAGTTCTGAAATAATAATTCTCTGTCCGAGCAGGAGGCCAACGAAATCCATCAGTCCCCGGTGCACCCCCACCCTATGAAAGGGAATTAATAACAGCTTTAGGATAGGACAAAATTGAAGGCTCGCTCGATATTTAGAGAAACTTCCAGCCTGTATTTCTTTATAGTCAGTACTTTTTCAATTTTCTATACGATTTCATTAAGCGGGGCCTGCGCGGATTGTTTCTAGGATTTTCAAAAGAAACGAAGTGAGGCTTATAGGCCTGAAATATTTCGATTTCACATGAACGGCCCTTCGTCTTTGTCCACTTGTATGGTATGGGAGTTAGGGTTAGACAGGCTGTAAAAATCTGATAAAGCAGAGAGCACATCTGCTTTTAGGTCCGCGGGAAAGATTCCATCAAGTCCCGGAGATTTGTAGGGTTGGAGAGACATTGTATGAAATTACGACTTTATCATAAATTACGATGTCCGTAACGGTATTGCCTGGGTAGGACTTGTTCCTTGGAACGCGCGAATTATCGGAGGTATCGTCAAAGCACGCCGGGAAGTGAGTGCTCATAAGAACTTCCAGCATTCTGTTACATGATGTCTCCTGTCACCGTTAGGCTTCTGGATGGAATTCATACTCGCAACCTGTTGTCTTCACAGTTTTTTTCTATGTTGTTGCAAAAGTTTTACCAAGATTCGTCCTTCTGTTCTTCCTCAATGCAGAAATCTCAGAATTTGCGTTACTTAAGCTCATAAAGAAACTTTATTTCCTCTTTACTTTACTTCCTGAGATAGCAAATAGATTGGCCAGCCTGATTTGACCCTTTGCTGTCACTAGAAAAAAAAAAAATAATTCAAACAATATAAGAGAGAGAAGAGGTGGTACCCTATAGGACTACGCCGGGGAAATATATTTACTGTGTACTGAAGAGATTTCAACTTATACTTCACCAGCCAAAGAAGAAACTGAAACTAGCAGAGAAGCGGTCACCGTAACTTAGTGCTTGAGCATGCATCCTAAAACTCGGTAGGGCACAGGTTCGATTCCTATTCCAACATTTACGTATTTTTCTATTAACGTTCACCTCTCGGCAGTCAATGGCAAACCAACGAAATTATTTTCATAAATGAGCACATTAAACTTTTCTTTGTTAGAAAGTGACGTAAAAGTAAATGTTCCTCCCTTTATTTGTCCACCACCACCAGCAAATGTGGGAGAACCATTTTCACAAAGTATCCCGCGTTATGATAAAGGACTCGAAGCGTTACGATCCCCATCAGTGGCTGCCGGCTAACTAATTTATTTCTTGCCGTGCGGAAGGAGGACGGTAGGAACTTCAATCACATCCAGCTTATGCATGACGTGGACAGCATCAGAGGGTATGTAGAAAAAATTGATATCTGAGAGAACTATTTGGGAGAATGTCAGTGCAGTATTAATCGATAGTAGCTTCAAATAATATTCAAAGCTCTTGCCAGATTTTATTCCTAACGGCTTCTTTTCTCTACGTGGACGCCCTGGCTGCAAAGCTCGGCACATTGGCCTCTTACCTAGTAAAAAAATTTCTAATTACCAGTTTCTGGTTAACACCGACTACAGGTGAAACATCGTTATGGACGTGATCGACACAGACATTGAGAAACTGGCGGCCCTTAGATAATTTTTTAATACGTAAGAAATTGAATGTTGAATCCATTCAGGTCTATTTCAGAACAATTTGAGATTAGTTCAGGACTAATTTGGACCTAGTTCGGGTTTATTTTTGGCCTAGTTCAGCGCTATTTCGGACTGGTTTAGGTATATTTTAGGACCACTTCAAGATAGTTCGACAATTTCGGGCCTAGCTCTGGACTAGTTGAACAACCTTTATGAAATAATAATAATAATAATAATAATAATAATAATAATAATAATAATAA
>NW_023458555.1:51131689-51142141 GCF_013731165.1 Rhagoletis pomonella
CTGGGCATGGACTGCCTAACCACGGCCCCAGAAGTGGAGAACGCTATACGCGGGGAGTTAGGAGACAAGATGAATGGCCAACTTCGCGTCTCTCTCCTCGCTGTAAACTCGCGAGAACAAAGAATGGCCGTGGTGGAAATCGATGAACTGCCAGGCCGGACTCTTATTGAAAAGGGGAAGCTGCGAGTAGGTTGGATTATCTGCCGCGTCCGAGAGCGCGCGGATGTCCAAAGGTGTTTCCGCTGTCTGGGGTATGGCCACAAAAAGGCGGCATGCAAAGGCCCAGACAGAAGCAGTTCATGCTGGAAATGTGGTCAGCAGGGCCACATAGCCTCTGCGTGTAAAGAAAGCCCAAGCTGCTACCTGTGCTCGGCAGGAGATGGACAGAAAAATTCCCATCACCTGCCCGGGTCGGGAGCGTGCAAGGCCTTCAGGGATGCCCTTGCTGAGGCTAAGACAAAGCTTGGGAGAATATGATTAAATTTATACAAGGCAATATGAACAGGAGTAGGGTAGCTGATGACCTGCTGGACCAATTGGTTCTTGAACAAAGAGCAGACGCTGTCATCATCAGTGAACCCTATAGAACAAAGGAAACCTGGCATGTTGACCAATCAGAGTCGGCCGCGATATGGATTGCTAACCCCAACCATCGCGCAGAGAGCAGCGGGGTCGGACGCTGCTACGTCTGGGTTAAAATGGCGCAAATCACTCTGGTGAGCTGCTACCTGTCTCCAAACGACACAGTCCCTGTCTTCAGGGGAAAGCTCGAAGACCTTGAAGACGAATTGCGCGATATAACCGGCCACATAATTGTTGTTGGAGATTTCAACGCAAGAGGCGTGGAATGGGGTATGCCCCAAACAAACACCAGGGGAAGACTGGTCCTTGAAATGGCAGCCCGCATTGGCCTGACCATCCTCAACACCGGAACGACCCCTACATATCGAAGGCCGGGTTTTGGATACTCTATCCCTGACATAACCCTGGTCTCAGAAAGCCTTCTTCGAAGGGCTGACGGATGGAGAGTGATTGAAGACCTGAGTGGTAGCGACCACAACTACATCACCTTCCAAGTCACTGCCATCACGCGAGGGCAAACACGTAGTATCCCTCGCAGGAAACCAGGATGGAACCCGTCTAGGGTCGATGTTCGCAGATTCCCAAGGCAATTCACCCACAACGGGAGAGATCCACAACAGGGAGTCTTGTACTAAGCTGGTCGAAGAAACTATCCGCTGCAGTGGTTATTAAGAAAACCACTCTTCAACACAAATACATACGTTAATATTAAAATAGTTCGCTATAAAAACTAAATAACTTCGGTGTCGTCATCTTCATCAGTGTCTTGTAATGAATCTTTAATAAATGACTTATGTTTTAGGTTAAGGTACTCGCTTTGGAATTTTTGTGGAATTATATTTTTATCGCAAAGCGTTTTCAAATCTGCATACTTGATAGATGAAATATTTTGTAAACTACTGTATATAGTTGAAGGTCCTTTATTTAGTAACAAGGAGTTGCGTTTTGTATACATATTCAATTTTTTAGGAATGTTCAAAGTATCCGCACCTCAGCACAACATTAGGATTGTTCTTTACTAATTCCACAGATCGCAATGTTTTGAAGAACAATTTTGATGAAGGCTCAAATACTGCTAGTGAAAACGCTTTCCAGTTCTTAAAATCTGAATGATTCATTCATACAGTTATAACCAGCTGGATTAGTCCTCGCGTTGACAGTGTACCATTCGCTCGGAGCCCAAATATTCCTATTGCGAATAAACGACTCGATTGTGCTATGTACGGAATCAACTGGCATTATTGTATGGTAATAAATATGTAATTTTTATCTTTTGAATACTAGTTGAATTTTCTAAGAAAAATGAAAGTGTTGCAAGCATAGCTCTATTCCGGCTTTGAACTGCACAACTGTCGCAGTATAAACTGATGGATGTATGGGTTTTTCTTTGGTCCACTATTTTTAAATACTGGAAAACTACGGTACAAATCTCGTTGCAAATCTCGTTCTTTGAAAGATTTGTCGAAACATCCGGAGGGATAACTGATCTGTTTGCTTATTAATGCTTTTTAAGTGTTCGCTATAGCATTTGTATAATATTGATACGTTGCGAAATTGCTCTGGAAGGTACAGTTTGTTGCTTTTATTTCGACAGTAAAGGAATAGAACTGCTGGTAGTTGTTCAATAAACGAATTTGCGAGAGCTATCTTATCCTTAGGAGTCCTATTATGGCAAGAAACCACTTTTTTTCGTTATGTTTAGTGTTTTAAGCAAAAACTGTTGGCATACTTTAGTACTTGTATTATTGTAATTTATAACGTAATCATAACTGAAGCGCCTTTTGCTATTTTCTACTCTTTTTTCTTTTAACGTTGCCCCTTTTCATACAAGATAACGGCCATGCCCTTTGACGATTCTTATTGCCCATCCCCCAAAAGTGTTCATTTAATTGTAACCGCCGGTTCTAAGTGAAATTATCGGCGCAAGCATTTCCGCACTTTGTATTAGCACACGGATTGAGTCTTACGGCAGTACTACGTTGTTTCTTCTGTAGAAGACTTTTGGGTAGTGGTTTCGGCGTCTTCCAACCTCGTCTTCCTACACAAGTTTCCTCTTCAACTAACTCTTCAGAAGAATCGGTGTCGCTGTATGGGACTAGTGCGCCTTTAGTTAAGTTCTGCAAAAGCCAAGTATTTTAACACCATATATGTACATTAGACTGCATCACTCCCCATACAAAAAAAATCGGTACTATTTTTCCATTGGAATTATAAAATCTATTATATTTTAAGAGTCCACCAAAATATTTCGAAAAAATATTAAGATTTAAGTGAGCTGTACCAATTTCAAAATACCTCCAAAAATGGAGTTTTTATGAATAAAAATAGTTTCTTGAATTTTTTTTTTTAATTCCCCTCAAATGATAAAACGGTTTAAGCTTAAAAAATTTGCATAAAAATATTTTAAAAAAATTAAAAAAAAATTTTAACGGAATCGTAATGATGGGATTTTTGATGCTGTTTTTTTAACTTTTTTCAAAGATTGGTATTAGAAAAACTTGAATAACTGAGCCTAAACTCTTCTGATTTAGACTTAAGAGGTGTCGGTGCAAAGGTATTTTCTCACCCTTTTCATTTCTTTGCTAATAAACTCATTCAAAGGATGAAAGAGAAAGGTAGGATGAACGAACGTCATTCAAACTTGAATTAAGATGTGTTGGTATTTGAAAAAAAAAAAATTGCGTCACGAATGATATTTTTTTGGACAGAAATAAAAACAGTGTGAAAATACCTTTCTACCGAGATCCCATGAGTCTAAATCAGAATAGTTTTGGCCCTGTTATTCAAGTTTTTCGTAAATCAATCTTTGAAAAAAGTAAAAAAACAGCATTAAAAATCTCATTCTTACGATTCCGTTGAAAATTTTTTAAAATATTTGTATGCAGATTTTTTAAGCTTAATCTGTTTTGTCATCTGAGCAGACTTTTTTCAAAAAGTTCTTTACGAAACTATTTTTATTCATAAAACACTCAGTTTTTGGAGGTATTTTCAAATCGGTCCAGCTGACTTAAATCTTAATATTTTTCCCAAATATTTTGGTGAACGTCTTAACATATAATAAATTTTGTAATCCCGCCGGAAAAACCGCAACTTTTTTTGGTGATGCAGTCTAATGTACATGTATTACATTTTTATCCTTTTAATTAAAGATCTTAATCTACCACAAATTAGTTTACCTTTGTTTTAGAAAAGTCCACATTTTGAAGAAAAATAGAGACGCTACAAAACTTTCACACAAAAATTTAACGATTTCCTCTCTACAATGACAAATTTTTCACGGAGAAAAAGGCTTAACCGACACTTTTCATGATGTATGTACATTGAAATACATCGTTTGAAGGAACTAAATACATACTACTCGTTTAAAAACACAATTTTACGAAATGAAAATTACTTTTTTAAATGAGTTTTTTTTGCATAATTTGGGCCACTGGACAAGAATATGATCTCCTTTATTTTTCCAAAAAGAGCGCAACTCAGAAAAAACATAAGTAACATAATTTTCGATCGAAAGCGATTATTTATTACAGTTAAATTAGGGTCGAATAATGGTAATCTAACGATTTTCTTCCGCAATAGACAACTCTTTCCAATACTACAACAACAATAAAGTTATAACACGTCAAAAACTTAGACGCCAATATCTCAGAAAGAAGTTTTAACCGAAGCAGCTTCTGTTGATCTAACTCATTCCATCTTACTCCTCAATTATTAGAGATAAAACAAAGACAAGTTGATTTTCCTGAGTATTTTTTTTTTGTTTTTTTTTTTAAACAGACTTTAAAAAAAAAGAGCAAACACTTTTTTTGCTAATTTTTACATTCGTAAGTTATTTTATTCTGGGGCGTATGTGGGACCCCATACAATTACTAGGTGGCTGTGTGAAAATTACGTTAGCATTCTTTAATGGCGGTCAAACCCCAGGAAGGTTTTGCTCCCTCGTATCGCAACGTTTTCTACAAAGGGTTAAAGTTCCCCCTTTTTGGTAAAAATTAGTATTATTTTTCATTACATTCGGTTCTCCTTAGAAAAATTTGGCGCTTAATATTTTAGTGGACATTTTAACCATCTATAAGCCTTTTTTTTAAACAGTGGGTCAAAAAGACCCGTTCTGGTTCGAGTTGATGGGTTAAATTTTTGGAAAAAAGTAGACCAAACTTGTTTTCAATATGTAATCCGCAAAAAATCGTATGAACTCCGTAACTTAACATGACGGTTGATAAGAATATTGCAAAAATTTATTGATAGCGACATAAATTATCCCAATAACTTAACTTTTAAAATTTTTTATTTCTTTAAATTTAAATAGTACATACGGATCTGTCCTGCAAAAAAAAATTATCAATTGATAAAAAATAACCAAGTTTTTTGCGGGATTTCTATAAAATATATAACTTGTAGTTAGCTACAAAAAGCTAGCTTGAAACTAGTTGACAAGTAATGCAGGAGTAATGAAGGAGATTGTTTTCTTTAAACGCGTTTTGACAAACGCGTTGAGGACAAGTAAAAGGAAGATCGGAATTTCATATTATCATTTTGAAGTTATGTCTGACGGAGTTCGAATATGGGACCACCTACAGCAGAATATGAAAACAAATATGAAATGTAATAAAGTAAATAAAAATAAAAAAATAAAAATAAAATTAAAAAAAATATTTTATTTTTCCTATTGATATTTTATGTCCAAAAGTAGTTAGTTACAAGTTAGTTACATCTAATGCAGAGGTAAACCACCCTTGACTATTTCGCGGCCATCGCCGTGGAAATATAGTTCGGTTTCGCCAAAGAAAATATACAGATAATAAATGACTTTTAGCTGCTTCCTAATCAACTTAAAGTTAGATTATAGTTAGATACATTTCCTGCAGGGTGTAGACCTCAGACCGTCTTCTGTTCGTCCATCGTAATTTAAACTTAAAACTAGTTCAATGAATAAATTAAATAGAATTATAATCTGAATTGGCTTGGTGAATGCCTAACGCTGACGAGATGACATGATAAGATTAGTAGCCTCATGGCTCTTTGGAATCTACCTCATGGGCAGTAGCGCCGGCGTTTCCAGACGAGCCGGCGTCGCCGCCGCCGCCGATTCTATTTGAAGTTGACCACACCGCCGCCGCAAGACCTGTCGTTTTTTTAATTTTAACTCACCTCCAATCTTTTGCTTTCATCCTTTAACTCTTGTAAATCCTGCTGACTCCGATAGATTAGGCCATTTAGTTGGATTTTTTCTCTATTTATCTCATTTTGCGACTTCTCTGCTGCATCGTTCATCTCTTCTAGCATTTGTAGACGCTGCTCGGCGCTCATGTGCCTATTTGTCATGTCGTTTAGACGACTTTCTAGTTTCAGCAACAACACTTTCAGATCTTCTAATGCTTTGGTGCGTTTATCTTTATCCTTAGACATTTTACGATTCTCCATACGTTGTTGTTGCACTTTATTTGAAAGATTCTGTAGATCCTTTTGCAGCAGTTCCACCTCAAAATGGAAAAAATATATGCTTGTTAATTGAATTGGTTTTGCAAGCCCATTCCAGCTGTACGTATGTATGTACCTCATTTTCCTTCAAAATCGTCATATCGATCAATTTTTGTATCTGCTCTTTAATTTCCGAAGTTTCTTCGTTCAGCACCGATATGGTGTGCTCCACTTCACGATTATTTTTTATAATATTATCCAAATTTGCATCATAACGTTTTTTTTCCTTCAGCACACGCTCCGCCTCCCGCCTCAGATTGCTCAATTCCACTTCGTTGTGTCGCACGTCGCGTTCACGCTGCAACATCTGCTGTACGGCGAGCTTCCATGTTTCTACCATTTGGCGACGTTCCATATGCGCCGTGCGATATAATACTGCTGTACATTCAATATTCTGCTCCAGTGATTTCTGTTCATCATACAATTTCACCAGCTCTTTGCGGAGTTTCTCATATTCGTTATGCAACAGCTGCCGACGTGCATCCTTCTGTCGCGCCAACACTTGATCTTCCTTGAAGTATTTCTCAATCAATTGATAACCCTTGTTGGTGTCCTCCATTGCGTCACGCCATTCGAGCAACACCGTTTTGGCCCATTTTACGCGTGAAGTCAAATCATCTATGGCATTTTTTCGTCTACACAGTTCCTCTGAAAGCAAATGAATGGGAGAATTAAAGTGAGTAAGTGTGGAAGTAAGCATAAGTATGCTAGTGGTCTTACTCTCGGTGGTGTTCACATATTCGTTGTAACTCTCAGTCTCCTTATCGATGCGCCTTATGTCGACTTTCAATTTCGACTGCACACGCTCGGCTACTTTAAAGAGATGTGCCTCAGTGTGAACCTCCGATTGATGCGCTTGCAAAAGTTTCTACAAACAAATTATATAAAAACAAATGTACTTCTATTGTTTAACTATGCTGATACGGAGTCTCCGCCGCTTACCAAATTCTGATTTACACACATTTCAGCATTTTTTGAATGCTGCAGTAATTTCTCTAAACGATCCTCTGTTTGTATATTGGATTCCAATAATTGTAGCTTCTCCTCCACCATTTGCTCCATCTCGGCTAGTATACATAAATTTTCCTTATTGGCCATGGGTATTTCCGAGTTGGGATCCCAACCCATGGCCCGCATCGCTTTTTGAATAATGTCATCTTGTATTCGAGACTCCTCCTCCGTCGTCATTATTCCTAGTGCACCGTTAAACTTATGACAACTGTATTTATTTCGCGTTTACAATAACAATAATAGTTTGAATATTATTTTTATTTAGTCACAAATATAAAGAAAAATAGAGAAAGTTTTATAATTTGGCTGGAATAGTCGACTATCAAATGTTGCATGATGTTTAAAGTGGAAATCCAGTACTGAATTCGGTAAATGCTTTATTTCATTGCGCTTCTACGTTTTATCAATAACAGTTTACGTTATAGCAACATGATTGTTACTACAAATATGTGGATAAGTCTGTAAAACAACCCCAATTTTGCTACTCCAACTTATCAACAGGCAAACAGTTTATTATGAAATACTTTCAGGAGCTGCATTCTATTTACTTGTGGGACTTTTTCGAAAACCTATCCTTCTACATAATAATAATAATAGATTGGCGCTTACACATATGTTAGTGTTTGGCAGAGCTTCTCCCCCGACTGTCACACAAAGCAGAAGGACCTACAGTTTTACCCCGACTCCGAACGGCTATTGTATTTTTATGAGAAGCTGTTTTTCATGGCAGAAATTCACTCGGAGGTTTGCCATTGCCTGCCGAGGGACGACCGCTGTTAAGAAAAAACATTTTTCTATATTTTTTGCGATGTTGCTTTAACCAGGGCTTTAACCAGGGCTTGAACCCAGGCGCTGCGGAGTGGAAGCGCGCACTGCTTGCCACTACACCACAGCGGCCGACTATCCTTCTACATACTCAAAAAAATATTTATATCCTTCTTGGTGAATACACACACTGTGCTATGGAGTAAGCTCCACCTTCCTCCATACTCAACTCAGTTCTTTAAAGAAATCTGAGTGAAATAATCCAGCCGAATATTTACTTCCTTGATTTCTGATAGTCTCACTAGTTTCCGTACTCGCCAAAGAGAATCCAGTGCGCTAAATATCTCCACGTGCGTCCACCTGCTTTAATAGCCAATTTAACCTTTCCTTCCAACGATGAATGCAGAAAATCAGTGGATAAATGCTTTCTCAGATCCTTTACTAATTTTTTCTAGGTGGCAATTAAGGCAATCAACCTATCTACTGAAGACGTATGGAAATCGAGCATATTTATATGCATTGAAGATAACCACGTGTATGGTTAAAGAAATACTAGAAGTGATTTTGGGTAGATCCGAAAAAATCTCCGTCAACCAGAGGGTTTCTAGGTGGGGATATATCAACGAGATCAAGCCAAAGATAACAAAATTTTAAAGGTTTAAGGGATTTGGGTAAGAACACGTAAAGGCGGCATTGAATTAGGGGGACACTACTGAATCGATAACAGCCGCACGAGGTTGCCCCCAGCCGGGGTGTACTCTCTCCCCTTTTATGTACAATGGTTGTAGAAGAACTTTTTCATACTGAACAGCCAAGACTACGCGAATGATCTGGTAAACTGAGTAACCGAGCTGCATGAAGAAACCATCAGCAACCGGGTGCAACAAGCCTAGGTATAACTCAAAAATCGTGGGAAGATAACAGACTAACTAATAATCCTACGATAACTACTATTGTACCGTTCAATCGAAGGAAAATTATGTGTGTTTTGAACTGAGAAGTAAAGTTCCTTCTGCAAAAATTTAACCACTCTTTAAAGATTCTTTATTGCTGCACCCATTGCACTTTCTGGGGTTTTTGGCGGACCTATAAAATGTAGTGACTATGAAAAAATGGTTAAATAAACAATTGGGTATTATTACTGGGATCTCCTAAAGAGAAACAGAGTCTTCCGATCGAAAAATATTGATTTTTAGGAATTCTATACCATTTCTACGAAAAGTTGTTTTTTTCCATACGAAATACATGGACAACTTTGAGCGCTTTTAGCGACCTCTAAATACTTTTTGATTTTAAAATAACATTAACATAAGGTTATACTTTTTTCGTTATAATACGATCCTGGGGTGTAAGAGCATAAAAATTCAGACTTTAGTTTTCACATGCATTTTTAGACCACCCTAACGTACATCCATATGCCTAACCTTGTTCTGTGTGGTGAACTACTCGTACCTAAACAGAGATTAAAACATTTTGCAAAAACCTTCAGGCTTAAGAAAACCGGCGATCAAGAACCTCATTAGGATAGCTGAAGGTACTTAAGGCAGTATGGAGTTTTGAATGAGAAGCATTTTTTCAGTGTATCAATTTTAACATTTCTTGGTTTCATTTTATATTTGTCTAGTTTATATTATTTAAAATATGTGAATTAAACTAGCTATAGATTTATACAAAATTTACAATCGATTTCGTAACTTTTTAGTTTTTAGTATAAATATGTATTTCTTGATCTTACATCATATTGCTTCCAACATCGTCCAGAAGAAATCGTGGAAATATGTTATCTACGCTATCACTACATACTACATCACCCATACTTGACTCCAGCTGTGGTGAATACAACCTCATGTTTTGCAATTTCTGTGTTGGTGAATTGCAATCATCACTGCAGGGGGCCAACGGCGGCGGTGCTACCGCAGAACGCATACTAGAAGGTGACAAGTGTTGACCTTGATTTCCAATACCCATTTTATTACAAGACTCCACGACTATATCATCGATAGCTTTGGTGAGTAGCGCCTCATCGAAGTTGCCATTGCAATCGCTAACAGCGGTAATGGCTGCAATCTCGGCGCTGGCTGGCGAATTCTGTGCATCACCCGTATGTACTCTAGTATTTTCCAAAAATTCTTTGATGAAGCTTTCCGATATATCATCAGTGGTGTGATCATGTGCTTGCTTATTCAAACTCTGTCCTGTTTCACCTTCTAACGGTACAGCATCAACCTCGTCTGACAGACATGTCGGAGGTTGGCACTTGTGTGTTCGCTGGGAGACCTTATAGCGAAAGCTCTTCTGACACACATCACATTTGTAGGGCATAATGCCGGTATGTATGCGTGTATGAACCAAGAAGGAGACACGTTGTCGAAAACATTTTCCTGGAGAAGATGAAAGTTTTGGGGAAAATTAGGTTGTGTCTTACAAATTTATAATGCAATATTTACTTAAAAACGTACCACACACTTCGCACTTAAACGGCTTTTCTCCACTATGTATTCGTTCGTGATTGTGTAGAGTCGAAAGCTCCTTGAAAGCTCGTCCACAAGTTGAACAGACATGTGGCTTTTCATTACTGTGATATAGCAGGTGTTTGTGATAAGATTGCTGAAA
>NW_023458555.1:51142241-51143902 GCF_013731165.1 Rhagoletis pomonella
ACTTACATCAGGGAGCGTAATATTTATAACGGAAGTCGCGGAATTTAGTGCAGCAGTTTCGTCATTGGAATTCAGTACAGGGGTCTCGGATTTTTCGCCGGAGGGCCCAGCACTTGAATCGGCAGCCTGCGTACATACGGCAAGGTTTTCTGCGCGTGTAGCAGTATCGTCGGCGCTGTTTCCACTTAAATCGGTGATTTCGACATTCGCGGCAACACCTTCACCAAGGTTCGAAACGTCTTCCTGACTTGCACGCACGGAACATTGGGCGACCGTGCCTTTTTGCGATGACCCCACAATATCGTCACACAAACGCTTTAACTGCGCTAATGTGGCAGTAGGTAGGAATGTTATTCCTACTGCCCGAAGCGTGTTTTCGACTTGTTTTTTAGTGGTGCGTGGCATTTTAATTTTGTCGCAGTCCACACCTGAGATGATAACTTCTAGGGTTTAGATTACTTAGAAAACTTTTGATTTTATTTCTGACACAACGTGTTGGCTATCGGCTTTACCAAATTGTAATGGCCGGAAGTATTTACAGGGTGGTATTACAAGACTGAACATCCTTCAAAACAGAGTTGCCATTGATATTAATGTAACATGTATAAAAGTACAATATATGGCTGGATAGATCTTGCATGACATTTTCTTAGCAAAGTATACATATGTTCTACTTACAGTACTACTATATGTAAATGAGTGCAGTTGCCTTTTTATAATCAGGAAATATTAAAAAAAAACTTTTCTCTATCGAATAAACAGTGAGTTAAGTATTTGCAAATTATTTTTATTTGCAAATAGCTTACGTATAAACGTAGTATATGATTGGAGACTATAACGCAACTATTACTACGTTTATACGCACGAATCATTTGCAAATAACAATTTGCAAAATGATAAACTTTGCCGTATAAACGCTGAGTTAATTTTTTATTTGCAAATAACTAAATCACGCAAATAAGTGTTGATTAGTGGTACTATTTGCAAATAAGGGCTCCGTCACACGGTCAGTAATTATCACTATAATTGGATCGCGATCCATATTGATGGATTGATGGATCGCGCATGAATGCTACATGTTATATATTTATCGCGTCAGTATTTGCATAATTTTTGTGCTGAACGCTTATAGTGACGCAAGAAAATATTTTTATTTTGAACGTATAATTTACAGATAATGCATTCCACAATTATTTTAAAATTTCCAATGTTAATTAAAATTTGTTCAATTTGTTTTGAATGAATTTAAGCCCCGAGACCGAAGGCAGAGCCCTATGAGAGTAAAAGATGTGATGACGAAATGTATGGATCGCGTTTTGAAAGTGCTACACGTTCAATATTTATTGACGGTATTGCGATCCGGGATCCAGATTTCAAAATTTTTAGAAATTTTGCGATATGGATCACGATCCATCAATAGTGCACGCTACACCCTCAATAAATATCGCGATACTTGGATCACGTCAATAAATACTGACCGTATGACAGTGCGCTAAGGAATTTGCAAGCATGTGAAAGCCGCCAGCAATATGGCAATATCAGCACGGCGCCATCTGGTCCAGAAATTTCGATAACCTGTTTCTATTTGAAGTCGACTTTCTATAAAGCATTTGGCAACGCTGAATCGGCAGTGATTGTCGGAATCAATTTTTGGTGTTGTC
>NW_023458555.1:51143912-51152466 GCF_013731165.1 Rhagoletis pomonella
TTGGTTGCTAAGAGTCGTCCAGTATCTCCAGGATTGCCTTTCGTATCCTCGATGTGGTAAATGGTATCCAAAACATTTTCACCATTACGCAGATGGTTTTGTCTAAAGTGTTACGAGATATATCAATTAGTCAGTTATTTATACATGCAATCAGTATGCACTTACATATTTGGTGTGTCGAATTTAATTTCTTTGTCTTCCCAAAGTAAGTTTTCTGTTAAAACGTCCATGGTGTAAATAAAAAATATAATTTCCGTTACTCTTCTACTTGTGTATGTTTTGGTTTTATTTCGAGCTTTTTGGAGTGCCGTTACTAGGATACCAGTATAACAGATTTGTTGTTCAAGAGTGTCGGTAGAAACTAACTGTTGCTCTGTTTTGTTGAAGTACAAAAACAAACTTACATGTCGCTAGTTTAGAGTGAAAAGTTGCTAAGTCCACTTTTTCTGAAATCCCACATTTTGATATAGGAGGCAAGATAAATAAAATATTGGTTGTCTCCAAATGGATTAAGGTACTTGTTATATATCTACCCATTTATATTCAATTAAAGGTAAATTTGCTAAGCACAAAAGAGGCACACCAAGTCGATAAGACCAAAACAATATGAAATCTATTAATCAACATCGACTCCTTCTCATTACCGTTAAAGCCAAAGATAATTTAAGCTTCTCTAATGAATGCTAAAATTGTCCTATTAGATGATTTCCTTGTACCTAAGATATTGGCTGTCGACAAATCAAACCACATTAGTTTTGCTTGGCTAACGCTGGGCAGTCAGTGAGGATGTGTTTCGATCAGGGACCGAACTAACTGTTAAATGTCAAGAGTTTTTTAATCATTGAAAAATTGTTACTTTTTAACCGACTTCACAAAAAAGGAAGGCTATCAATTCGTCGGAATATTTTTTTTTATGTCTGTAACCGCATAACTTTGGACAACGTTAACCGATTTCTATAATTCTTTTTTCTTGTTTTCTTTTTTTTTAAAGTAAAGGTATTACCTTACAGGTGGTCCCATACTAATTTCGTTTAAATCCGATCATTATATCATAAAGAAATTAATGATAATCTTAAATTTGTATATGACAATTGAAGTCGTATTCTTCTTTGCTTAAAAGTTACTTTTTTAACCGACTTCAAAAAAAGTAGAAGGTTATCAATTCGTCGGTTTCAGGTGTACGTGGCGTATGAGCAACTTTATTTCCTGCTTGTTTTTCATACAAAAAATCTTTGCGTATTTTCATTTGACCACTATTATTTCTTTATTTATCCATCGATTTTTTTCAGTAGTAACTTGATTTTTTTTGCAACAGAACAGGTTTAAGCACAGATGCTAAAATTTGGTACAGAACCCGTTATTTTTTCAATTTTTCTTCAGTTTAACTTTGATTTTTTTAATTTTTCCATTAAAAAATAAAAAAAAAACTGGAATGATTAATTAATTTGTCAAAAACTATAAGTCCTATCGGAAAGTGATGTATATGTGGTTTATGGAGAATTTTATTAGCCTTATTTCATATTAAGATTGTTAAATTGGTTCGTAAGATATGCGTGATTAAGTTGAACCAATTTTTGTTTTAAGCTGAATAACGGTAAATTGAAAATATCTCGAAAATTTATAAATAGAATAAAAAATTAACTAGATTTTCGGAATCAGCGAGCAATTCTATATAAAAATTGGATAGTGGCATCTATTGAACATTTTTGCTGTAACTCAGTGTTTTTAACCCTTACATATATTGGAGACTGCGTTTTTATGATAAATTCAACTCATTTATGATCTAAAAGATTAAATCTGAAAATAACGTTTATAATATCGAGCCCTAACCGCCAAAATAACGTAAGCGACATTTTTTTCAAAATTTTCTTTTTGATGCAGAAATATTCCTAGAGCATCTAGATACATTTCTGCATCATAAAAAAATTTTGAAAAAATGTCGCTTACGTTATTTTGGCGGTTAGGGCTCGATGTGATCCGGAAAATGGTTAAATTTGTTCGGAAATATAGAAATAAATTTTTAGGGGTTAAATTATGATTTTTTTATAAAGTTCATAGCCGTTAGGGTTACTGGTTTCGATGTCAAGAGATTGCTAGCACCTCGGCTTGAAAAATTACGAACCATTGCAATAGCAAGTTTAGGGCCGGGCCATAGATACCCACATCTGTTTTTTTCTTTCAAGCTTGACTTGCCTATTCAATAAAAACCAATAATTTAGCAAATTTCTTTTAGAATAGAATCAGAAACAACGCATCTTCATAGCCTCCGGGATTTCTCCAAAAAATCTGTCTGATGATAGTTGTTATCAATGGATGCTATGACCGAGAGGTTGGCTTTTCACATTTGTAGTTAATTTAAACTGTAAACCACAGTTCTTTGGAAAGCTTTTGCCCACCAAACTACAGAGGTATAAGCTAAAATCAGACGGACAATTACGTGGTATGGTCGGCTGAAAAGTTTTTTAGAGATCCACATGTCAACGTTTTGTCTATGTGACAGTTGCAACTCTACCACATATCAAGGCTGATACCAATATATTTGACCTCGTCAGAGTAGTCACTTGAGCACAGTCTGTGCAAGAGTGACTGATTTGATTTATAACTTTTTGTGAATAGTACAAGAATAGCTTCCTGGCCCTCACTGCGACACCTAGAGCTGCGTTCATAACGTCTGAGAATACTGCAGACTTTTTAACGACATCATAAACACATTCAAGTAAGAGGTTGTCTGTTTATCACGAGAAATTTAAGAAAGGGAGAAAATCCAAGGTTTCGCCTAAGGATGACCTAATTTGAGGAAAAATTGTACCGAAAGACAAGCAAATGCATATAAAAATTTAAAATATGCTTTCACATAAATACCATATACGAGTGTTGGCGACACCCAACTAGTTTTCTGACTTGGTAGATATTAAGTGCCCAGCAAGGACTACAATAAAACTTGTGATATAAGATTTGTCGTTTTCTTGTTTTTGCAAGGCAATTTCGATACTTTTTTGGCCAAATGTAGTGGTCGAGGATCGGCATAAATCGTTAAGCCAGATAAGAAGTTTTATTCAAATGACTTCTTAATCAGCAATAACATGTTTAACTTAGTTTTGAATTTGTTCTTTGGGAAGTTAAAAAGGTTGCCATATCTTTTCCTGATTTCAGAGTGGTTTTCTACTTGTTCTTTCTAATCTCCAAAACTCTTCTCGGAAGGCGTGTGGTCCTATTGCAAAGAAGAGCTCGGCACCTATGACGTCCTGGAAAGCATGTCTGCCTCTTTGGTAAGTTCAAGGTCTTTGCGGCCAGGAACTCTGAGAAGAAATATCCTGTTGTTTGCCGCTAAGGCGTTTTGGTCTCTCTACTCACTCGCGAACCGCGTATTTCTTGATATTTTTATCATTCCAGCTGCCCCTATCACTAGATATATTTTGATGCCATTGAGTAAGATTTAGGTCAGGGGTAGGTGAGTATGATTGTTAAAAGTAAAATTATTGTAGCTGTGGTAAAAAAAGCACCTAGCTGGCTTTTACACATAAACCCGCGATGCTCTCTACCTGATTGTCTGTGAAAATGTAGATGTATCCGGGAAACGTATAGCACTTTTCTAGTTATGTGACCCAATAAATAGTCATTAGCTTGGTCTTAGATACACAATTTTATTTATGTATGCGAAAAAAAGTTGCGTTACCTTTAACCCACGCTTCCATTTTGGAACTCCCTGCCCTATACACGTCTGATTTGGACTCATTCCTATCGGGAGGACGAGTAGTAAATTTCATTTTGGCAGAGTAACCTGGAGCCAGGGGCGCACCTAGGAATATATTTTAGGGGGGTTTTTATATTTCTGAAGATATATCACCGGAAAATACAGAAAATTTGCTTCAGATAATACCCTCTTTAAAATACATTTATGCAAGTTTTATGCACAATATGTAATAAATAAATAAACGTTTTAAAATTCATAAACTGCACTTTATTTACAGATTAACAGAACTCAAACGCTTTTAACCGACTTCAAAAAAAGGGAGGTTATCATCTCGCCGGAATACATAACTTTGGACCACGTGAACCGTTTTCAATAATCCTTTTTTTAATAGAAAGATAGTACCTCAAGGTTCGTCCCGTAATTTGTTTTAGAGATCCGATGATTGGATCATAAAGAAATTAACGGTACCCCTAAATTTGAATATGGGAATTGAAGTCGGTTGTGTTCTTTCTTTAAAAACTACTTGCTTAATAAAAAGTTCTATAAACTCAAGATGCGCTCAACTTTCAAAAGTACCTAATAAAAAATTTTAAAAAGAATCAGTAAAAATAAATTTATTGATTCCATGAATTTTTGCACTTCTATTTCTGGTTTTCGATAGAGATGGTGATTTTTCACGATTGCTAAATTTTTTTAATATTTCAAATACCGAAAAAATTAACTGAACTCTCAAGAAAAACGAAAAATTCATATAAAACGACGGACGAGAAATGGAAAAGAAATTTTCTTCTACCAAAATTTCTTAAATCAGTTTGCAGCTCTCAAGAAAAAAAAATGCTCGTATATTTATTCCCTCGAGAAAATTTACAGCAAAAGCAAAGCGCTTTTTCAAGCAACAGAAATTATCTATACTAATTATATAAAGAGAAGTCCCATTTTTTTGTAACAGGTAATCTCGCGAACGGCTGGTCCGATTTTCATGAAATTTTGTATACAAATAGCTTTCAGTAACCACCATGTTTTAGGCTGAAAAAATTTTACTTTTTTTAGGGTAGGTGGACCAGGGACCGGTCTATTCGAAACAATCTTATTATGATCCGATTTGCTTAAAATTTAGTACGTAAGTAGCTTTCTAGCATATATTAGCATATATGACCCATTTTTTCAGGGAAGTGGTCCATGGACCGATCTATTCAAAAAAATCGAATTTACGGTCCGATTTGCTTAAAATTCAGTGCACAGGTAGCTTTTTAGCATGTATTAGCATATATGATCAATTTTTTCCGAGAAGTGGACCAGGTACCGATCTATTCCAGAAAATCGCATTTATGGTCCGATTTGCTTAAAATTCGGTACGTAAGTAGTGTTTTAGCATATATTAGGACATATGATTCATTTTGTCCGAGAAGTGGACCAGGGACTGATCTGTTCGAAGAAATCGTATTTATGGTCTGATTTGCTTAAAATTCGGTATGTAGGTAGCTTTTTGCCTGGATAAGCTTATAGATTCCTGTTTTCCAATTTTCATGCAATTTCGAATATAAATAGCTTTAAGTAATGACCATATCAAGGGGCGAATTCGTCGCTAGGCAAGATTTTTTTGCGCCAATCAGAAACAACGGATACTGTCAAAATATAACTATAATATAGAATATATCTCAACTTATTTATATTTAGAAAGCCGTTTGTTAGTTTTCGCAAGGCTCGAGAGCGGCTGAACCGATTTTTTTTGAAACTGCCACCTGCCGCACGTGCCCCAAGGATGGTTTTAGGCTGAAAAAAATCGATATGTAAAGGGGGCGTGGCACTTCCCATACAAACCGAATTTCTCATGCTACATATCTCTGAAAGTGTGCATGGTAGAGTTTTGGAGATATACGAAATCAATCGCATACCCTTGGATAAACATTTTAGCTATTGTAAAAAGGGGTGTGACATCTCCCATACAAACCGAATTTTTCATACTGCTTATCTCTGGAAATTTTTTGGTAGAGCTCTAGAGTTTTGTATAAATAAATCGCATACTCTTGGAGAAAAATTGGAACTATCGGAAAAGGGGGCGTGGCATCTTCCATACAAACCGAATTTTTCATACTGCCTATTTTGG
Organism: Rhagoletis pomonella; assembly: GCF_013731165.1. Taxonomy (NCBI): domain Eukaryota; kingdom Metazoa; phylum Arthropoda; class Insecta; order Diptera; family Tephritidae; genus Rhagoletis; species Rhagoletis pomonella. The sequence goes on from NW_023458555.1 coordinate 51,149,714, forward strand.
AAGTGTTCATGGTAGAGTTCTGGAACTTGGTATGGAGATATACGAAATCAATCGCATACTCATTAAGAAAGAGGGCATCTCTTGGAAAGGGGGGCCTGACACCTCTCATATCAATCGAATTTTTATACTGCATATCTCTGAAAGTGTTCATGGTACAGTACTGGAACTTCGTATGGAGATATGTATATAGTTGAAATCAAGCCCATACTCATGGAGAAAATTTGGGCTATTTGAAAAGGGGTGTGAGGCCTACAAACGTACCGACCTTTAGCTATCTCTGAATGACTTTTTTTTATTCTTCTGTAGGTGTGTTTGTGAGTGATCTTCTCATAAATGCTTGTACGGATTTTAACGAAACTTTTTGTGTATTTGAGTGGGTCTCTGGATGGTTTGGTTTCACAATTTAATCCGACAGTTGGCGCTGTAGTTGAGTTATTACTAAACATTTTATTTATGATACGATTTGGCTAATGTTTTAAATATGTATGCAATACTATTGCAAAAACGTGCTCCCAAGTGGTGCTGAAGTCGAGCTATTACTAAAAATAGCCAAGTAAGAAAAGGGGCCGTGAAGGTCAGATTAAATCGACCTGTTGCACCATTGAGTATATCGAACGCTCCTGCGTTGCAATTGGCCCAATGGATGTGATTCTCCAATATTATTATACGTTCAAACTTTTAAGGTATTTCGTCTAAAATAAGTATATGTATATTGCATTTCTGTAGAACAATGATTCGCACTCATTTTGAAATTGCCACCTACTATACTGTAAAGCTTCTAGGACATTCACTATAGAAGCGGATTATTGTTGCCGCCAGGGAGTGAAGAGGAAAAAATTTATTTCGCTTTGCGAATAACCGTGCTATGAAATTCCGCACAAGTGGAGAATTTCAAGAACTTCTTCACGGATATAACACTTTCCTTAGGTTATTTAAAGCGGCAAATGACCACCAAACCTTAATCTTAGCAGACAAATGTGCCAATGAAAATCGTAAACGTGAATTGTTGGTGAAAATGTTGGACCAAAAAGTTTCAATAAAATATATAAAAATTTTGGGCGGGACGAAGTTCGCCGGGTCTGCTAGTATTAAATATTTCTTATAATTTCCTTAAGAGCTGGATTCTTAGCTTTAAGATACAGATTGTATTTGAGGTTATTTGCTTTAGGGGGGGTTTGAACCCCAAAACGCACCCCTTGTGTGCGCTAATGCCTGGAGCACAATAATCTATTTCAGTGGGCAATGCAACGAGTTGGGTCATAATCAGCGTTGCCATTTTAGCCGTTTTCCGGCTAGATTTAGCCGGTTTTGATAGCAACTAGCCGGAGAAAATTCGATCTAGCCGGCAGCCGATTTGTTAGCCGGTTTGTAAAAAAAAGTTAGCCGTTTTTAGCCGATTTTACTAGTTGCCTAATTTTCAGGTGCAAAAAGTAAACAAGTTGTTCGAAAGCAATAATGCAGACCCAATGAAGATTTTTAATGAACTCAATGTTTTACTTTCGCATCTATGCTCCCTAGTGGTTATTAGCGCGGACACATTTGATCCTATATGCTCCCCGTTGGAACCATACCTTGCTCCATTTCCTCAGTTTTATCACAGTTTTGAAGAGTATTTAAAAACAAAAGTAAGCACAAACGCTTTTGACCACGAAGCCGAGAAAATAATTCGAGAAAATGGTCGCTATTTTATTATCACTTTAATAAAGGAATTACGCCAACGCCTCCCTACAAATATCGCCACACTAAAAAAAATTGACTTTTTTCGGTTGGAAATGCATTAAGAGTAATTAAACCAAAAGTATTTGTTCAACTACAGCAACAAAAACACAAATATAATGCCGACGAAATAACATCCATAGAGATGCAATGGCGACGGTTAACGTTACATACCTGGAGTAATTTAGACTCAACTGTAAAATTTTGGGCCGAAGTTTATCAATTTCGAAATGCCCTAGGAGAAAACCCTTTTGCTGACCTTTGCAACCTAGTTTTTAGTTTTCTTGTTTTGCCTATAAGTAATGCAGAAGTAGAGCGAATATTTAGTTCAATGAATATAATAAAAACTAAGCAAAGAAATCCAATGTGCGTTAAAACGTTAAACGCTATTTTATATATAAGATACGGTTTAAAACGTGAAGAAAAATGCTGCCATAATTTTACTGTAGATGACGATCTCTTAAAATTAATGAATTCAGGTGATATATACAATAGTGATTCATTTGATGATGAGGAATATACACTCGATATAAATTAATGGTGTTAACTAGTCTTTCGTTTCTTGCGATTTATTTAAATAAAGCATGTGGATTTTCACTAAAACATTTTAGCCGTTTTTTGCCAGAGTCTATGTGAAATTTCACTAAAACATTTTAGCCGTTTTTAGCCGCTTTTTTTTGCCAATCTAGCCGGTCGGCCAAAAAGTTCTGGCAACACTGGTCATAATTAGCCTATTACCTAAACTGAAAAGCACAAAGCTTGGCTATTTGTGGTTCCACAGTAATGATAAGTCTAAAATATAATCAACTAAGGCATTAAATGTTTCCCATCAAAGAAAACGTTGGCCAATGCTCATCTTACCAGTATATGGACGACGCTGTAGGCAGCACAAAAAACACTTTTATGCATTCAACATTAATACGAATTTCTCTGTACATACTTTTAGGTGAGATGCCCTACACTTGTGAGATTTGTGCGCGCACTTTCACCTTTCAGCAATCTTATCACAAACACCTGCTATATCACAGTAATGAAAA
>NW_023458555.1:51152566-51153733 GCF_013731165.1 Rhagoletis pomonella
TTTTCATTACTGTGATATAGCAGGTGTTTGTGATAAGATTGCTGAAATGTGAAAGTGCGCGCACAAATCTCACAAGTGTAGGGCATCTCACCTAAAAGTATGTACAGAGAAATTCGTATTAATATTGAATGCATAAAAGTGTTTTTTTGTGCTGCCTACAGCGTCGTCCATATACTGGTAAGATGAGCATTGGCCAACGTGTTCTTTGATGGGAAACATTTAATGCCTTAGTTGATTATATTTTAGACTTATCATTACTGTGGAACCACAAATAGCCAAGCTTTGTGCTTTTCAGTTTAGGTAATAGGCTAATTATGACCCAACTCGTTGCATTGCCCACTGAAATAGATTATTGTGCTCCAGGCATTAGCGCACACAAGGGGTGGGTTTTGGGGTTCAAACCCCCCCTAAAGCAAATAACCTCAAATACAATCTGTATCTTAAAGCTAAGAATCCAGCTCTTAAGGAAATTATAAGAAATATTTATTATAATTTCTGTTGCTTGAAAAAGCGCTTTGCTTTTGCTGTAAATTTTCATGAGGGAATAAATATACGAGCATTTTTTTTTCTTGAGAGCTGCAAACTGATTTAAGAAATTTTGGTAGAAGAAAATTTCTTTTCCATTTCTCGTCCGTCGTTTTATATGAATTTTTCATTTTTCTTGAGAGTTCAGTTAATTTTTTCGGTATTTGAAATATTAACAAAATTTAGCAATCGTGAAAAATCACCATCTCTATCGAAAACCAGAAATCGAAAAAATGAACATAGAAGTGCAAAAATTCATGGAATCAATAAATTTATTTTTACTGACTCTTTTTAAAACTTTTTATTAGGTACTTTTGAAAGTTGAGCGCATCTTGAGTTTATAGAACTTTTTATTAAGCAAATAGTTTTTAAGGAAAGAACACAACCGACTTCAATTCTCATATTCAAATTTAGGGGTACCGTTAATTTCTTTATGATCCAATCATCGGAATTATAGAATTATAGAAATCGGTTAACGTTGTCCAAAGTTATGCGGTTACAGACATAAAAAAAATATTCCGACGAATTGATAGCCTTTCTTTTTTGTGAAGTCGGTTAAAAAATATTCAACAATTTTATAATGAGCCCGAGCCAATTTTTAAATGAAAATTTATTGTGGAAAAGCAACAATAATTTGAAAAA
>NW_023458555.1:51153833-51156560 GCF_013731165.1 Rhagoletis pomonella
GACTTCCGTTATAAATATTACGCTCCCTGATGTAAGTGCCAAGAATTCCGTTACAAGTGCCGACAGTTATGCCGCCAATGCAGAGACCGCTACAAAAACACCCGAACTGCCGTTGCTGAGGAAGATGCCGCTACTTTAGACAATGAGCTTCAATTGTTGCGAAATCATCGCGAGATTTTAGAACTGCAACGGGATATTCGTGAGCTGGAAGGAGCAGTCAGCCATAAAGAGCAAAAACCCCGTTTTATGGATATCGAGCATGCAGTGCCGAAATTCAACGGTTGATACACCATTTTTTGAGCGATTTTGAAGAGCTGATGCGCACCATACATGCCGATGAAAATTTTAAGCTCTTGAGCCTTCGCCGATCACTAACAGCAACAGCACGTCTCTTTTTGACGACGACTTCAGCTTTAAGCTATGACGAACTAAAATACGCACTCATCGAGGAATTTGAAATTGCCGTCAGCCGCCACGACTTATATCGAGCGCTATCAGAGCGAGGTTGGAACAAGAAGGAAGAAACATTGCATTCGTACATATTGGCGATGCAATCCATCGCGAAGCAAGGAGGTATTGAAGAAATGGAAGTGTTAAATTTAATTTTCGATGGTATAAGCGGCAGTGTTGCCAACATAAATTTGCTGATGACTGCGCAAACCTTAAGCGAACTCAAGAGGCTCATCAATCGTTATTACGATCGTTAGTTGAAATTGGATTCAACCATTACCCCTCGCCGTTCGGCAGTTGGTACAGTAAAGCCTTAAATGTCGAATACTGCTGTGAAACAAGCTGCCACTATCGACAAGGAGACACATGAAACTCCTTTGTGCTACAATTGTTCCAAAAGAGGACACATAAAACCAAACTGTCCTTACCCTGTACGCCCCGAGGGATCATGTTTTCGCTGTTGGCAAGTAGGCCATAGTCATCAGTCGTGCCCAAACCCCCGGAAAATTTTTAAACCCATGCGAGAGCGATCTGATGCTGCCGTACACGATTGGAAGAGCTGCTGTGATGAAGTAGAATCATTAAGTTTGGTAAGTATTGCCTTTTCACATAAGTCGGTGAGCAGTGCAGATTCCATAAAATTTTTTCCCCTTTTTGACACCGGCAGTCCAATTAATTTAATTCAGCCAGCAATGGGTTGTGCGCTGGGCTTGGGACCCGCCACGTAAAAACCACTTCCAGTGAAGAAGCAAGGCAAAGCCTCGGATGAGACCCTTGTGATGACGACCACGGCAAACGTTTAAAGGATTACGATTTGAGGGCATGCACCTGGAATGTCCGGACCCTTAATGGGGAAGGTGCCTCTGCCCGGCTGGTTGATGTCCTCGTAAGGACAAAAGCTGACATCACCGCCATCCAAGAAATGCGTTGGACTGGGCAAGGCAAACAATGTCTGGGGCCTTGCGACGTCTACTACAGCTGCCATGTAAAGGAGCGCAAATTCGGTGTTGGATTTGTGGTGGGAGAGAGATTCCGTCGCCGAGTACTGTCGTTCACCCCGGTGGACGAGCGTCTAGCCACAATCCGCATCAAAGCGAGATTCTTCAACATCTCGCTCATCTGCGCCCATGCCCCGACGGAAGAGAAGGATGAGGCATCCAAGGATCTCTTCTATGAGCGCTTGGAGCGCACGTACGAGCGCTGCCCCCGTCATGATATCAAAATCGTGCTTGGCGACTTCAATGCCAGGGTGGGCAAGGAAGGGATCTTTGGAACCACCGTCGGAAAATTCAGCCTCCACGACGAAGCGTCCGACAACGGATTGAGGCTGATCGACTTCGCCGGGGCCCGAAACATGGTAGTATGCAGTACTAGGTTCAAGCATAAAAAGATCCATCAAGCCACGTTGCTGTCTCCGGATCGAAAAACGAGAAACCAAATCGATCATGTGGTGATAGACGGAAGGCACGCTTCCAGTGTTTTAGACGTACGCACACTCCGAGGCCCAAACATCGACTCGGACCACTATCTTGTTGCAGCCAAGATACGCACCCGCCTCTGTACAGCAAAAAATGTGCGCCCAAATATGCAAGGAAAGCTTAACGTCGAAAAGCTGCAATCACAACAGACAGCCAGCGCTTTCGCTACTCAACTCTCACACCTGCTCTCAGAGAGCACTCTTCAACAAACCGACATATGCGAGCAGTGGAACCACATTTCCCGCTCATTAAGTACCGCCGCCGAAGAAGTAGTCGGATTTCAGCGAGCCCGAAAGAAAAACTGGTACGATGAGGAGTGTCAGGAAGCTGCAGAGAAAAAAGATGCCGCCTACAGGGCCACGCTGCGATCGGGCGCAACGCGCGCTATGTGGGACCGCTATAGGGATCTGAAGAGGGAAGCGAGACGTATTTGCCGCAACAAGAAGAGAGAGGCCGAAATACGTGAGTGCGAAGAGCTTGAAATGCTGGCCGACAGGAGGAATGCCCGAAAATTTTACCAGAGAGTTAGGCGACTTACGGAAGGTTTAAAGACCGGGGCGCACTCCTGTAAGAACAATAATGGCGACCTAGTAACTGATGTCCAGAGCGTACTTAAATTATGGAGGGACCACTTTTCCGCCCTACTAAATGGTAGCAGCACGGAGTTGTGGAGAAGAAGAACCCGAGCCCGCAGTCGATGATAACGGAGTCGACGTTCGACCGCCTGACTATGACGAGGTACGTATAGCAATAACGCGGCTGAAAAACAACAAAGCCGCTGGAGCTGACAGCCTGCCAG
>NW_023458555.1:51156660-51170545 GCF_013731165.1 Rhagoletis pomonella
ATTAACATTTTAATCGTTAATTTTAATCAGATAAACAGTTTGCCAACTGTCAAAACGCATGTGCTTCCTCGACTTTAGCGCTCAGACGCACAGGGGTTTCGGATTATTTGCAAAAAGAAATAAAATGATACAGACAGTGATTTAGTATTAATTCAAATCAATAGTCTTATATATTTGTCAAGATTTCTTTGTGTACAATTGATTATATTACCTTAATGCGGAAATTATCGATGAGGCTGGTAGCTCCGGTGTTCTTCCTTGATGATTCAAAAGAGAAGTGAAGGAATAAATTAAATCGCGTTAGTTGCGGACCGCCGGACAAACACCGATATAGAAGGGGAAAGTTAACGAAAGTTCGTTGTCCGGCGAGAAGGACTTGCTAACGGCCCAAGTCTTCGCGTTAATACGTATGTGTATACATACGTGCGCATGTATAGTTATATACACACGCATGCGTACACAAATACGTATTTGAGTGATTTAGAGAAAATGGCATTAGGGTGGAGCTTTTTGAAATATTTAGGCTGAAGGCCTAAACATGCCGCCCCCCCTTGCGGGACGCAACATCTGTGCTTGGGAAACGCTCGAGCTACCAGCTTCATATGTTCTTACAATTACAAAACAAGTGTGTGAATTCATGTATGTTGTGCTGTTGAGAGCGGCGCCACCATCACCAAGATCTTCGACGAGCGGTTCCATCCTTTTTCCCCTAAAACACCTAGTAAATCATAGAGTGAAAATCATGGGATACAAGCATGGTTATAATTCAATGCACTTTATTTCATTACAAAAAAATTCAAATAATTCACATCTTATTTTGGTTTTTTATATAAGTTAAATTTACGGCCGGCACGCCCCTGACAGCACCCAACCAAAAATAGTGCTTTGCGCAATGAGGGGGCCAAACGACGTCGGTAAAGTTCCGGGCAAGATTAGGTCCGCATATACGTCCGACCCAAGGGCAAGGCGTATCGGTGCTGATGCGAAAAAATTTGGATCCGCAAGCCGAATGTGGATATACGGCGTAGCAACTGAGGGATCCACATTAGTCCTAGGTGAGACATGGCTGTAGTGGGGTATAATAAGCGCATGGGTCGCCACCCGCTTGTTCTGCCCATGCTTGCCCCTTATGCATAGGAAACACCCTCGTTGCCCGCCGATATAGGTTTCCTGAAGCCCTAGCTCTTGGGCCAGATCCGCGGACAAGATAGTGTTCGGCGCGCAAGCGTCAATAAGCGCGCGGACCAGATGTAGGCGCCCTCTCGCCTCCACCTTTACAACAGCCGTCGGCGCCACGGATATAGTGGGCTGGAGTGATGGCGTTATTATGGTATTTCGAAAAGCGTGCGGTCGTGATAGCTGGCGAGGCCTAGTCACCAGTCTATCTTCGTGTTGAAATGTTGTGGATTGGCGCAGGCGGAAAGGCCGAGTTCCCGCTCTGCGGCTTTGTCGCCCTTGGTGGCGTGCTCGGTGAACCCGTGTTTCGGATCCAGCCGTACTTCTGCGTTCATGCCGCAGCAGAGGCCGGAAAGACCGTGTTTCCGGTCCCCCGTTAGTAAGCGGGCGGAGAGGCCGAGTCCCCGCTCCGCGCTCAATAACTTCCCCTTCTTCAATCTCTGGACCGGGAGGCCTAGTCTCGGTTCCCGAGTCGGACGCGTATAGTGACAGAGTGCCGTCTGCCTCGGCTTCTTCCACTTGCACACTCCATGGTTTGGGGACTGGTTCCTCTGAGTCGCCTTCATTGCCTCGTGCCCTCCATGACTCACATTTTCGTTGGCGCGTTGGCTCATCCTCTAAATGCAGAGTGGAGTGGTGTTTCTCGCCACACCTACGGCATCTTCCCTCGCTTTGACACTCCTTCAGCTGGTGGGTCATGGCAAGGCAGTTTGCGCAATAGCGGCCCAGTAGAGCTTCGCGCAGTCTCTCCTCGGGCGATTTTGCCCGATAAATAGGGCAGAGCCTAATCGGGTGGTGTGCGTCGCATAGGCGGCACGGTAGCGGATAGCGGTGGGCGCGTTGTTCGGCTCGTTTCCTCATAGTGGCGATATGAGACATCGTTACGGCTGAAATAGGGTCAGATATCGTTGCAGTGGATATTATAACGTATATATGTATTGTTGGGTGGCGAGTGGTATGAAAGGCGCAACATTTTGATGAGTGCAAGCGCATAATTCGGTGGGTGTGAACTTGGCATTATATATATTATTTTGCTAATCAAAGAACCACCTAGTGTGAATGTAGCATAATGTTAACTCACGACCTACAAAATTTTGGATGATGAATTGCATGGATGCCATGCATTCTACTGTGCAGGGATGTATGGGCAACGTAGAATTTTACTTGAATTAAATTATACCGAAAAAATGCTTGTGTGTATGAGTGTGGTAGCATTTATTTATTTTTATTATTTTTCATTTGTGCTTTCATCCGCATATTTTGTCAATAGCAGGTTTTAACATATGTGTGTGTGTACTTGAGCATGTACGTGAACCTGCTTATCGACATTTGGAGACTTGTGTATCTTGGTTTACATCGGCACTCAACAATCCCACTTCCCACCGGCATAAGCTTGCATATCATTGGGCGCCTTGCTGTTAAAAAACAAGGTGCCGCCTAAGAAATACTTTAGCAAGCATAGTATCTTAACATTTTTGTGGTACGTAGTGACTTTGGATTGGTTTCCCATGTAAAATAACCAATTAACATTTTGTGACTTTGCTTTGGTTTTACATTTAAAATAACCAATTAACATTTTGTGGTACCCAGTGACTTTGCATTGGTTTTACATTTAAAATCCCCAATTGTATGACAACAGCAATTAAATTTATTGTCTACGAACGGTCACCATGCAAAACTAGCAGCAGCTAGTTAGGGTTAGTGTTAATTGTCCGTAAAGAAACATAGCTATTCTCCAATATGAATGGAGAACGGCGCTAGGTTTATTCCTGATGTGGAACGTAATCACATACATACATACATACAATGCATAAATGTCATTGTCTAAAATTTACTACCACGCGGCCATTACGTAAGTTTGCTGAAACGGTTGGGTGAGTATGCATGCGAAATTGCATGCTTTTGTTCTTATTAATCTTTTTCGATTTTTAGAGATTAGAAGTGCAGCATTCAACATACTTGTGGAAGTGAAAACTTATTGGAAAGATAACTTGTTACGCATTTTGGCTATTTGAAAGGAAAGGCCACGGCGCATTGAACTGGAGTCAGCTTTCTATCGAGTAACAGAGTATTAACGCGATCATTATCAGCACTATCAAAGAGAATAGCACCTGTTGCAGCGTTCAAATCAATAACTGAACGTATAACAGCCGGCATATTTTGGTCACCTTTATCATTGGACAAAAGCTGAAACGCAGTCTGATTCAAGCCAGCTCCAGCCAAGGCTACAAAGGTAATACTTTCGACATCGAACGTGAAATATGGTAATTTTGTTTTAATGGTTACGGATTGTGTGCCTGTAGGTAGCGTGGTATTCGGTGTGTCCTCAAAATGATATGGTTCTAAGAAGTATTTACTAGGATCCGAACTAACTCGCATCCACCATATTTTACATTCACGTTGCGAATTGAAAAATTTACTAAATCCTTGAGCATGATGAACTAATAAATCCGTTATCAAACGTGTGCTGGCGAGCGCCAGAATATACCAAATTACTGTGGGGCTCATGAGCAGCACTTGATTTATCTACTGTAGCAGTTTGTATAGTTTTCAAAATAGCCGGATATTGCTTGGTATCTGAATTACTATAAAAGTATTTGATTTTTTCGTGAAACTGGTTTGAGTAAACAAAATTTAATCTATTCAGGGAACTAGTCATGAAATCATTATCATTGGTGTTTATAAAATTAGCTGCAACTTCCTTATCTAATGAATGTGTATTGCGCCAATGGTGCAAAATTTGTTCACTACATTTTACACCGTTTTCTAACAGTTCGGTATTACTTATACATCCAGTGTCTTTAATTAAAGCATTTAAATAACGAGAGTTTTGCAATTTCTTAACGATTTGCGAAAACGGGCTTCCAATTTATTTCTCATATATGCCTAAGCAATTTCCTATTTCATTTAGAAAAGTCCTTCAGTTACACTTAAAATTATGTCATACAAACTAAAAATAAGTCTATTAATTATAAAAAAAAACTTTTTTTAAAAAGTAAATAACGGTGTATGCATACCCGCATTGTTTCAATTGATATATGCACAAATTGATGCACAATCGAAGTAAAGCATACATATTACCAAAATTGCATGTGAAAAATTAATTACTTTTACGCTAAAGCATCAAGACGTTGAAAAATCAGTCGTTACAAGTTGTTGTAGCTTGAGCATGTGTGGATGGGTTGTAAGCGAGTCCTCTGCTACCACTATGGGTATTAGAATTCGCAGGTGACAATGGCAGACGATCAAGGTCATTAGTTTCCGTAGCGTTTGGACCGGTCGGTATAGGCTCAGTTGTAGTTCTGGTTTGTTGTGTGCGAACACTGAAAAATCGTAAAATTGTGGTTTCACTGTTGCGCCGACTAGATGTTGGTGTTTTTGGATGATGTGGGTTATGATGGCTAGACGTTGAAGGGGAATTATTTGCACGAGTATCTCGCGAGCCACTTGACATGCGTCGTCGTGGAGTCGATGTGACGCGCGGACTAGCCTCAGACTGTCGCAAATTATGGAGTCGTGACGACGATGAGGCTACTGGGGATACGGACACTGCACCATTGCAGTCTTCAATAATTTTGTCGGATAAGGACGCATTACGTGTCGACATTAATTTTTGTTTCCGTATTTTAGTTAACCAATCAACCTTTTCTTTGTACTTTCGTTTGGGTGACATAATACCCAGATGTGGAGCCTCACCGTCAAGTACGTAGTTCGGCAGATTTGATGTAGGTGAAAATATCATCGAAGACAAAGGTGGCTGTTGCGCAGTTGTGGTAGAAGCCGTCGTTGATGTGTTTGGTGGTGAAGAATAATTAATGTTATGGTTTTCAGTTACTGATCTTTCAGTAAGCGGTGTTGGTATGGCTGGGTGTGTGTGCTTCAATAAAACGTATGGTAGCGTGGATCCCACTGTATTTTCTTGGTTACTGTCATTGTTGTGTGCATGTGGTACTCGGCTTGTTATAGGACTCGGGGGAGATCCATTAGTCGCTTTAGTGATCGGGGTGTATTCTCCAGATCACGCAAGTTATACTTACGTGTTGACCCATGTGTCTTTTTTTCCGAATTCACGCTCATACTTAGCATACCCTCGACATAACTCCAAATATTCACCTTCGTTTATATTCTCCGGGCCAATGCGCCAAATTTTGTGAACTGCGTCATCGCTACATGTTACAATGGGCTGATCGTGTGTGGAACCCCATGCAACACAAGTTACCTCCACTGTGTGGCCGTACAATGCCACCAATGGTTCATCTGGATAGTTAAGGTTCCATATATAAGCTTTCTCGTCACTACTTCCACTTAGCAAGTACTTTCCGTCTGGACTAAGGCAGGATTTTATATAGAAAGTACTATTTAAGAGGCCTTTGAATCGTGCTATAGGTTTCGAGGAATATGAGCATAGGTTATAGGCGTACATTGTATTGTCCATGCAGTTAGCAAGGAGTCGTGAACCCGATTCATCGACTATAAGATTAGTGAAGCCTTTAAATGTACTTGTGCCAGCATAAGGTAGGCTATATCTAGGATGAGGTTCTTTTTTATATGCAGTATAATTTCGCCGTAAGTCCCATACTTTTATAATGCCATCACCTGCACCACATGAAATAAGAGTGTTGGTATCCTGAAAAGCCAATCCTGTAATGCTACTTGACGTGGCATTAGCCGTCATCTTAGGTGTGCGTGTACGCTTTTTTGTGACATTGGCGTCCCCGGTCCCCCGACATGTCCGCTATAAATGCAGTTATCTGCTCGTGGTGTTAAATCCACATTTAAGTTTGCACGGGTATCCCAAATTATAATCGCGCCATCTCGTCCACCTGTGGCAAATACAGATGGGTCATGTCTTCGAAAGGCCGCAGTCTTTACGGAACGCGTATGCCCTTCAAAGGACCGTATGTTACGTATTTCGCCGCCTTCATCCACTTGCCATAAGCTAGCCGTGTGGTCACCAGAAGCAGATACGAATTTCATCTGCCCCGGCGCCCATTCCAAATCGAAAACGGCGTTGTAATGACACTGTGGTGCATTGAGTGCTCGCTCTTCGGGTTCTTCGTTTCTTTTTGTGGTATCTTGTAGCGCTATCTTCCCATCTTCATTAGCAATGGCTAAAATATGTCTGAAATTATCACAGTTTGCAAATTTCGCTGCACATATCGGTGGTTCTGGATTATAGTCTGAACTATAATTAGAGGGCAATATTCCACGCCAGCTGTCTTCTTTGGCCACACAAAGACGTCGTAAAGCAAAATCATATGTGAAGTCATTTGCAATGCCCTGCTGGCGATTGAAAAGCATTTGAATCCTATTCATTTTTTCCCAACTAAAAGCTACGTATTTCTTTCCCGTAGCAAATAATCTTTATTAAATAAATGCCAAGTTAAAAATAATTATTAATCGCTACTCCACATCTGCGTATATTGACAAAATCTAGCTGCAGCAGCTGCTATTACATGAATGTTGCTATATACATATATATGTATGCACAGAGGTATGTATATATGCAACAGTATTTGAAATGAATGCCCTTGTAAACATGGCTCTAAAGTAAGTAAGCCAATAAGACTCACAGAACAGCATAAAATAAGACTCCGAGAGTAGGCATTTAAGAGGCCAATAAGAGTCATTTAAGAGCCTCAAAAAGAGTCCAAAATGAGCCGTATATGAGGCCGATAAAAGTCCAATATGACTCATATTGAGGCTCATCTGATGTATGAATTTAAGCTCATATAAGTCGACCTTCGCAGGAAGGAAAACACCCTCATTTCGGACTCTTAAATGAGCATTATGAGCGTAAAGGCTCCGAAATGGGACTCATTCAAGACTCATTTATGACTCCAAACGTTTGCTGGGATGCCACTGAATACACATATTTTAAAATATATGCATATGTATGTATAGATATTTTTTTTTTTTTTTCGGACTTTAGTCTTTGCTGGTAGGTTTTGACAATTGAGGCGAACTCATTTGGTCTAATGGGTTGACTGACGATTATCGAGACCTGTCAAGTAAAATGTATTCGCTTCCCATCAGACCTAGTTGTGTTGAAAAACGAGCAAGCATAATGAACAATTGTAACGACTTTCAACTTATTTCGCTTATTATTATATTTTTTGGAGGATTTTAATTGATAATTCGCACCTCGTTACCAATTTCGTATTTCTGAAACAATTGTTCATCAAGCTTGGTCTGTCTTATTTTTACCCGATTCATCACGCTGGGTCTGTCTTATTTTTACCCGATTCTATGCTTACAAGATCTAACGATGGTCGGTTCTTTATACCCAGATCTACCCGGAGAGGCCGGGCTAAGAACCATCACCAAAAATCTAACTAAAAACACGACTACCTTTAATATTGCTCTGGGTTAAACTTGATTATAGGCGTTGAATCCTTCCGAATGCATAGAAGTGGAATTTTTGTGCGATGAGGAAGTGGAATTCACGCGGGATTGGGGATCAACGGAGAGGGTTTATTTACGAAGTGCTTGCTGGCTCCTCGGTTTCTTGATTTTGGGATGGAAGTAGGACCAGTTTGGCCAGCGGTCTCGTAATCTGCCCTTTTTTCCGTGATGATGTCAACTACGCGTACTCGATCGTCGGGACCAGGATGTAGGCTGATAATTCGACCTAATCTCCACTCATTTGACGGGAGGTTGTCTTCCTTGATGACAACGAGATCTCCTAATTTTATATTTTGCTGTGGATATTTCCACTTAATCCGCTTTTGCAGTTCGGATAAATATTCGGTTTTCCATCGTCTACAAAAAGTTTGGTGAAGGGCCTTTAGCTTCTGCCACCGATTTACTATCGAGGCAGGATTCTCGTGAACGTCGATTTCAGGTGGGGCTAGCAGGTGTCCACCAGTAAGAAAGTGACCTGGAGTGAGAGGCTCCAGGTCGGTAGGTTCATTCGAAGCGGGGCTCAATGGTCGTGAGTTGAGGCACGCCTCAATCCGACATAAAAGAGTACTGAACTCTTCGAAGGTATACTTATGAACGGATGCAATCTTTTTAAAGTGGCTTTTAAAGCTTTTTACCCCCGCCTCCCATAAGCCGCCCATATGAGGAGCAGCGGCGGGTATGAAATGCCATGTGAGCATTTGATAATTGTATTTCGAAACTGCTTTTTCACGCGAATCTGCTAAAAATGCTTTAAATTCAGATCGTAAAGATCGTGAAGCTCCGACGAAGTTTGTACCATTGTCGGAATATATGTTCTTCGGGCATCCTCTTCTGGCTACAAACCTGGCGAATGCAGCTAAAAATGATGGAGTGCTGAGGTCACTAGTTGCTTCCAAATGGATCGCTTTTGTCGTAAAACAGACAAAAAGGCAAACGTATCCTTTTGACATTCGACAACCTCGGCCGCTATAACTTTTGATGTCAAAGGGTCCTGAAAAAATCTACACCTGTATTCGTAAACGCGCGCGAAAATGTGGTTCTCTCCTGAGGGAGAATTCCCATAAGCTGGGTTTGCGTACGTTTTTTGTATATCGTACAGACTTTGCAATTATGGATTGTGGATTTGATCAGATTTTTAACTCTGGGGATCCAATACTGAGTTCGGATAAGGCGAAGCATGAGTTGATTTTCCCCATGCAAAGAGACTTGGTGAATAAAGGACACTATTAGACGGGACAACCTGCAGTTATAAGGAATAATTATTGGATGCCGCTCGTTATACGCTAAGTCTTGAGACGCTCCAAGACGCCCACCAGCCCTAATAATGCCATCTTTATCTATGAACGGATTAAGCGGTAGGAGTTCACTCTTGGAGTCGATGGAGTTTCCTGCTTTAAGTTTCCTGTATTCTTCACTGTAATAGTTCTGTTGATATATTTTTATCAAGCGTTGTGTCGTTGCTTTAATTTCATGGGATGAAATTAAGCGTGACTTTTCTTGAAATGAAGCTTTCGTATTTCGATGCGTTCTTTGAGAGAATCTCATAACATATGATAATACTCTCAAAGCTCTCGGAAAATCTGAAAAACGGTCAAGAATATCGGTATAATTTACTTTGGTTGTATAAACGTGCGTTCTTTTTTCCTCAACTACTGTGCTGTAGTCTGTTTCCTGGGTGGGCCATTTTGGGTTATCTTCTTGTAACCAAGAAGGTCCCTGCCACCACAACGAATTGTTGACCAATTCATATGCTGGAAGTCCTCTGCTCGCTAAGTCTGCTGGATTTGATGCCGAATCCACATGCAGCCAATTCTTGTGTCCGACTTTCTCTACAATTTTTGTGATTCTATGGGCAACGAAAGTTGACCATGAACACGGAGGCTTACGAATCCAAGCGAGAACAATTGTGGAATCGGTCCACAGATGTATGTTGATATGCCCTAAGTTGAGATTGTTGATTACTGAATCAACTATTTCCGCCAATAGTACCGCTCCGCAAAGTTCCAGTCGGGGTAGCGATATGGTTTTAACAGGAGCAACTCTGGTTTTTGCCAAAAGCAGGTTAATAAAAACTTTGCTGTCTCTTTTGACACGCATATACACAGAGGCGGCATATGCTTTCTCCGATGCGTCACAGAATCCGTGTATTTGTATTTCATCCGTTGGAGAAAAGTATACCCATCGCGGTATACGAACCTTATCAATTTCGTTATAATGTTGGGTAAAGTTCTGCCATCGGTCTAGAGTGGTCGAAGACACAGTCTCATCCCAATCTGTGCCTTCCAGCCAAATGTTTTGCATAAGGATTTTGGCTACGATTATGATAGGCGCAAGCCACCCCAGCGGATCGAAGAGTTTAGCAATGGCAGATAGTATCGCTCTTTTCGTAACAGCATCGCTTTTCTCCAATGGCCTTGCTATAAAATAGAAAAGATCCGTATGGGCATTCCATCTTATTCCAAGAGCCTTGACTGCGCTGGTATCTTCAAATGCCAAAAAATCTTCGCTAAGTAGATCTGTTTTTGGTATGCCATTAAGTATTTGCTCGCTATTGGCTGTCCACTTTCGAAGTGGAAAACCGGCTGATTGCAACACTTCCGATATCTCATCTCTGGCTTTTATTGCTGAATCGATAGTGTGTCCACCAGACAATACATCGTCGACATACATGCATTTTCGTAGTATGTTAGAGGCTATTGGATGGGAGCTTTGCACATCGTCAGCTAATTGTAAAAGTGTCCTTATAGCCAGATAAGGAGCACAATTGATGCCGAACGTGACAGTCTTTAATTCGTACAGACTGATCGGGTCATTCGGGTTAGTGCGAAAAATAATCCTCTGATACTTAGTATGGTTGTTATGTACCAGAATTTGCCTATACATCTTCTCGATGTCACTGTTGAACACATATTTGTATAGTCTCCAACGGAGTATTAGTATCGGAAGATCTGCCTGAAGTACTGGTCCTGGGAAAAGTACGTCATTTAGGCTGTTGCCATTCGCCGTTGGGCTTGAGGCATTGAACACCACGCGTACTTTCGTTGAAGTACTTTCTGCCTTTATAACAGCGTGGTGCGGCAGAAAATAATTATCAGACGAGTCTGCGGGTATGGGATTTGTTATTTTCGACATATGCCCAAGCGTTTCATATTCCGCTAGAACCCTATTGTATTCCTTTTGCAGGACGGGATCCTTGGCCAGCCGTGTCTCATTCCGGTAAAATTGAGAACATGCTCTTTTAAGGGATGGGCCTAGGGAAATATTTCCTGGAAACTCTTTCCTAAATGGTAGTGACACGATGTATTTTCCTTCATTATTTCGTATGGTTGTCTTCTGATACAGCTCCTCGCAGTACTTGTCGTCTTCATTAAGGCTCTTGTTCTTTGGAATCTCCTCAAGCTCCCAAAAGGCACTCAGTTGCTTGTCCAGACTAACTTCGCTGTAGTATGAGACGATATTCGTTCCTGGATTCGAGGTATCAGTTCGCCCTGTTATTATCCAGCCAAATACTGTTTCTTGGGCCAGAAGTGTGTTTAATATGTTTTTCTTAAGCCCGCTCAGAATAATTTGTGGATATATGTCGCCACCCAGAACAAGGTCTACGGGTTCATTGACGAAAAATCGTTTATCCGCTAGAATTAGATCTGGAAATGCTTGCTTAGTCACTGCACTAATGTGGCAAGTAGGAAGATTTCCAGTCAGTTGTGCTAGCACGAGCACAGAGGTATTTAAGCGGAACAACGGGTCAACAGGAGACCGCAATTCGATGTTGCACGCTTCTTTAACCTGCGCCGTAGTTGTATTAGTGATGCCCGAAACTTGGGCATGCATACGCTTTGACGGCAAGTGAATTCTGCGTTTTAGTCTTTCAGTAATGAAAGAACACTCTGAACCAGAATCAATAAGTGCTCTAGCGGAATAGTTCGTACCATTGAGATAAATGTTGACGCGTGCTGTCCCTAATAACACACCTGTGTTTGTATTCGCATAGCAAGACTTCACGTTTTTGCTTGCATGCTTGTTTGACTTTGTTGAATTGCGTTTGGCTTGGGCCTGATTGGATGTTGATGCAGAATTAGTCGCAGAATCCAAAGAGGTCCCAAGTGTCGTTGCCTTTGTTTGAGCTGTCTCAATATGAAGGAGCGTGTTGTGTCGCGAGTGGCACTTTATACAATTAAATGGGTTTGTGCATCTTGACACGGTATGTCCAGTACTAAGACAGTTCAGGCACCATTTTTTGCTTTTCAAAAAATCGATTCTATCAGCAGGTGTTTTGTTGAGGAATTGTGGACAGTTGCGTAACTTGTGCTCATTAGTTTGGCACATTTGGCAGGTGAACTTGCTCACGCTTGCCTGAAAGGCTCCTAGCCTTTTAGTGTTAGCTTCCTGGTGGTGCCGTGCGGGTTGGTGCTTTGGAGCTTTCACAGTTGTTGTACCCTTTAGCCCCGCTAGAGTTTCCAAAGTTTGGAATCTATTGGATAGGAACCTGTCCATATCCTCCCACTTTGGAATGTCAGTTTTCTGGTCTATGGTCTGTTCCCATAGGGCCAGTGTACTTTCTGGAAGCTTCGTTGAACACAAATATATAATAATTGCGTCCCAATTAGAGATGTCAATTTGATGACTTTTTAGGGACGATAAACAATTATTAATCTCGCGCTGTAAGTTTTTAATTGAGCTACCACACTCAGATTCCACTGTATTTAAGCTAAATAAAACTTTTAATTGTGTGTTAACTAAGATACGTTTGTTTTCGTATCGCTCACACAGGTTTTTCCAGGCTGTCGAAAAGCCTTCATGGGTAAGTGGGCACTTTCGCACTATGTCTTTTGCCTCCCCTTGTGTTTTATTGTTGAGGTGAACTAGTTTCTCAACTGGGGTGAGGCGCTTGTTCAGGATGTAGATGGCCGTGAACATATCTCGGAAAGTTGGCCATGAGAGATAGTCGCCCTTGAACACATCTGTATCGCACGGTGGCAGGTGGATATTGTGTTCTCGGACGGACCGATCCTCTACATCTTTGTTCGCTTTGGTTAGAATTTCAACCTGAGAACCAATAGCAGACATGCACCTAACATAGCTTTGAAAGGAAATCTTATTCTTCTTTTTTATGGCCTTAGCATCATCCTTAGACAATCCCTCATTGATAAGCTTATCGTAAGCTGACTTTGTTTTTTCCCACAAAGCTTTTAACTCGTCTTGTTGAATAGCAAGACCATGTTTGTTTTGTTCTGCGGCGGGTATGCCGTTGTAATCAGATTCAAACTCTGTTACAGCTTCTGCCAAAAGAATATACGAATCCATTGTTTAACGTGTTTACCCTGACCGAAGTATTAACTGTAATGCCCAGATAGAATCTATAGGATTTTACACACTTAATCTTATTGAAGATTAGAGGTTGTATGCGCAAGAGAAGTTGCCAATTTTTTACCCACCGGAACTTGCCACTTAAATGTATACCAGAAATCCAACGAATTAAAAAGATGCAAAATAGTTTGTATTGCGAAATATATTCGACACTTTATTAAAATGTAAACCTTTTTCTTCTAGAATTATTGTTTACTAACGACTCGCCACCCAACTGTGCTGACTAATATCTACGCGCTTTGATAAGCTATGCAAGGTACGCAATAAGGTGTAAATAATATACGTGGTAAAATCGTGATGTGTGCAACGTACGCAGCAAATTTTAATAAACAGAGTGACCACTTCGATGAGTGCAACGTACGTAGCAAATATATATGGTAAACAATGTGCAATGTATGAGTTGAATCGCTTATGCGTAGTGATTTAGTGAAAATCTACAATTGGTCCAATGCAAATAACAAAATTTAGAGGTTATGTATCCTCGAAACAGTGACAGTGTTCGCAAATATACAAAAGAATGTAAGCCAACTAAGAGGCGCAGTGAAAAAACGATCAGAAAAAATGAAGGTTATGATTATGGACTGTCAGTTTAAACAAAATCTAAATCCTTCATTAACAATATTAAGTGATGCGGATCACTGACGTGAGTGTGTATATACGAGTGGTTGCAAGGTGCACTTATTTTTGGTTGCCGTGCGCGGACGTAATTTGAACCGAGACTTTAAAAAATGTGCAGCAAACCAACGAGTACTGTGTGACACTGTGTGTATGTTTATGTTGCAAAGAACACCTAATTGTGGTCGCTGTTGTCACTTGCGGACGGACAGACTAACCTCAATTATTAATAGTGTGGCTTTAAAATTAAATGCTCCAATTGTATATTTTCAGTTTAAACACTCGCGAGATTCTAGTTTGCACACGCGCATTGAATTTAAAA
>NW_023458555.1:51170645-51184915 GCF_013731165.1 Rhagoletis pomonella
GTTTGTTGTATAGCCAGCTAGGCTTTTATAAAAAAATAATAAACATTAAATAAACAAAAGACAAATAGCCAAAACTGGTCAAAATATCGCACTCCTATTATTTTGTGGACAACTGTATATTTGTACATAAATATGTATGTATGATTGCATTTAGTTCACCCAATGTGCCGCTACTACTTGTATATGTATAAATTGACACTGAGTAAAACTACTTGAGAAAAAAGCATTAGTTTAATAGCACGAGAGCAACTTATATCACGTGATAGAAGTAAAACTCCTTAAAGAGACACATGTGTGCGCCCCACACCCGGTAGAAATCTTAATAAAATTAAACTACGAAAAAATCAGACGAATACAGTTGTTTAATGTATCCAATCATCATATTTTTTTTCGAGTACAAAGGATATGTACATTTTTTTTCGACTTTATTCCGTATTCGAAAAATTATATGTTTCAATGGACACATCGATTTGAATACATCATTTAGATTAAGATAACATTTTTAGCAATTTATTTGAGAAAAATAAAACATTTAGATTATTGGTTGTATTTTCGTCGATTTTAAATTTGCTACCCCAAAATAATTGATATCAAATAAAACACCTCTTTGAGGTAAAATTTTCGAGTGACGAAACCTGAACTAGAAAGACAAAATTTATCATATCAATTTCTTGACGAAAATTATACGCATTTTTTAACTGCCTTGCAAACGTACGGAAAATCTTTTTTATTTATTCGGAACGTTGCGAGATTCCGTCTACTGCTAGAAACACCTCAAAGAGTTGTTTTAGTTCATTTACGTAAACCCTAATTTACGTAAACCTAGCTGACCCATCTTTAAATTTTGGTTTTTAAGTTTCGAAATATATGCAGGGATTAGGTTAACGTAAGCCTAGCTGACCAACACATGTTTTCGAATTTCTCGGAAACCAGTGGAGATCCTAAATTAGTTTTGGTGGCGTTGAAGAACACCTAAAAGACATAGTTTGCATATATTTGGAAAATTTTAAACCAAAATTTAAAGATGGGCGGCTAGGTTAACGTAAACCTAGCTAACCAACACATTTTTGCGAAGTTCTCGGAAACTAATGGAGCACCTAAATTAGCTTAAATCTGTAGCTTAAAACAATTAGAAAGCGGCAACCGTGCACGGGTGCCCAAAACAGCCCAGAAAGCGTTCCTCGCGCTAGAAAAATAGGGTAATAGAGAGCGAATACCTTCCACTTTTGGATTGTAAATGTCTTCATTTCCGTTCCAGAAACAACCCGGACTTTTTTTCCGGACAGAAATGTGCAAGAAGTAAATTTGAAATAACAGCTGTTGTTTGTGTACATCCGATGGCAAATTTTGTAAAATAAACTGGGCACTTTTGGCACGGTTTAACACATTTTTGACACTTGTCACAGAGTAACTTATATTTACACTCTTATTTCTGGAAAGCGTGTGGAACAAACCTCATATTTTTGTTTTCAAAGTGCAAGTATCAATTGCGTTTGCGTAATAAAAATTTCCGTGCACGTACTTTTTTGTTTCCCCAAGATGTTTATGAAGGTACCACATAGGATCCTACACACAAACATAGTGCACACGCATGAATTATCTTCACTGCATATACACATCGTCGTTTAAAGTACAAAACCGCGTATCAACACAATACAAAACCGCGTATGAAGATAATGAAAAACCGCGTATGTGAGGTTGCATACTTAAATTATTTTCTAGAGAGTAAAAACACTCATATTTCAAAATGGTTCTCTTTTTTATAAAGCAATCGCATTTCCGGCTTGTATATCTCAGGACGAATGGATAAGTATTGCGCCAAGAGCTTGTGTGAGCAAATCCAACTTTTGGCAGCAAATGTCAGTTACGCGGTTTTGTACTTTAAACGACGATATGTATGTACATTAGAGCGGGTCGATTTGTAGTGGATCACAAAAACGGAAAAATTGCATATGCGAAAAATGCCCTACGGATCATTCTGAGCAACTTTGCTTAAGAAACTATGGGTCTAAAACGAATTTCTATCCAGCAAATTTTAAGCGGAAGTTGCATATCAGCTAACAGAAAATTTTGTGAGAAAAACTTAAACAAATAGGTAATCTATTACTGTAAGGATACAAAAAGTAGTTTTTTTTTTTTAATACATAAATGATCACAATTGAAAAAGAAATCGATTAAGTGGTGACTGCCTGTCAATCCGTCCGTCCGTCTGTCCGTCTGTGAGATATTTTAACGAAATTTGGTATGTGTACTTCTTTTTAGCGTAGGACGGATGGTATTGAAAATAGGCAAAATCGGATGATAACCACGCCTAACTCCCATATAACGGTAGTTATCTTTTCAGAAATACGAAAACAGGGTTATTTTAGTAACTACTGTAACTATTGAAGCTTGTTAACTCAAAATTAATATTTGCAATGATTTTTATACGACAAATACGAATATTATAATTTTTTTACATGATTTATGATTACATATGTATATCATGGCAACCGCTTCACAAATTTCTCCCAAACTTGGCACAGTTCTTGACCTTGGTACAACATACCAAACGACTGAACATTTTTAAAATCGGACCATAACCACGTCCACATCCCATATAACGATTATTTAGAGAAATACGAAATCTTCGATAAACCAGTAAATACTGCAGCTAATTTATTCAAAATTGATGTTTGCAATAATTTTTTAGCCAAAAATACGTTTATAATAAAATTTTGAAACATGGGCATGGCACCGCCCACTTATGACCACATATGTGAATCTTGGTAACCGTTCGATCAATTTGTACCAAACTCGGTGTGATTATTGTGCTTGCCACATAAAAGCAAACAATTGAAAATATTTGAACTCGGACTAAAATTACGCCCTGCCTGGTTCCGACAAAAAAAAATAGCTAATATAAAACCTGGAGCTGTAGCGCACTCCCGTTGGCTAACCATGGCCGGTCGAATTTTACGATTGTACGTTACAAAAAGTTCACCACCTTTTAACTTAAAAACTCTATAAGAAAACCTTATAAGAGTTTATGTTCCCATGTACTTAAACATTAAATACTACCATTCTGTTATATACGGCAGTTCGCTTCTATTCAAATCTATCCGCCTCACGCATTTCTTCCCTCCAAGCAGCGGCAGAAATAACTCATACTTGGCTCATCCAGCAAATGTCATGCTATCAATGTTTTACGATGATCATAAAACCAGTTCGCGAAAGGCAATAGAAGAACTTAGAGAGTACAAGAAATGTAAAATTAATTTTGACTGCTCCAATTATCTCAGTATGATAGATTTGGATGATGTCAATATTTAACAGAACCGCCAATTACTACATTCTGCATAACCATTTGAAGGAATATTTAAAATTTGACGACTCGTTACTTCCTGATACACAAGTTCGATACATACAATACAAGGAATTGAACGATACGTTAAACTACCAGTGTTTCTCTGCGCGTAACGGAAAAAAAATCGTGAACGTGTTATGGCTGTAACTGATGTGTGTCAAAACAAAAAATTACTACGCTTGGAAAGCAAGCAGGACTTAAAAACTTAGTTATTTAACCCTTGTGTTAATACCCGAGTACCGCGGTAACCACAACAGGACCTTTTTCAGTATAAGTCGAGTATTAGTTTACATTTCTTTCCCATCCTCCGGATCGTCGTTATTTAGCTTATATAAAGGAACTTGGACAATTGAAAGTAAAAACATTGTGTTATTTATCAAAAAAATAATCGACTTGAAATGTAGTATACCGTACCAGCACCCGGGTACCCCCGTGGTACCCAATTATTTCGGTAGTCTATTTTGTAGTTTTTTTCTATTATACGCGCGTAATTCGTAAAATTAACTATACTATATAACTTATTAGAAAAGCAAAAATGATTAACTAATCACTTTATTTATAGCAAATATTATATTTTATGATGTTTTTGGAATGTTCATCACATAACGCTTGTTCACATTCCCAGCAGTTCTTCCCCACTTTTCGCCTTTTTTCTTTTCCTATTTATTTTAAATGAAACCACAACCAGTTATTTCGATTCTTCCGGGTGCATTTCGTTCAATTGAAGGGTTTGGCGTAACATCTACAGTAATTTTTTGATGACCTATGATGCTTTCAATGGCGATTTTTGTCGTATAATTTCTCATTATTTGTACGTTTGTTAAACGATTTTAGATATTGGTTTTGGTAACTCCTCGCTCAATTGACGCATAAACAGCCGTCACTGGTTGATTTTCTTTTGCAGTATTTCATTGGGGCGTATTCTTGTTTTCGTACGAATCGAAAATCATGAAATTTTCCTATCATTTTCTATACGAAAATTTCAAATTTTCGATTCGTACGAAATCCAGAATATGCCGCATTATATTTTTATAGGAAATAAGATATGAAGCGAGTGAACTAATATCTATTATATTGAGAAACATCGCTAAAGGCCATCGCAAAAGTCGCTGTTTCATTGTGTATCTTCTAGCCATCTGGTTCATGGCATCAACGCCAGCTTTATACTTATTATAATAAGTGTGGTGTCTTCTTATCATCATCGTTCACAGCCTTATCGCAATGCAATGTGGATAGCATAAATTACGAGTTTATTTCTGTTTGGTACGTATAAGCACATAGTTACTCTTTCATGGACCCCAAATACAGTAGAGCACTGCTCTCAGGCCTTCTTTGGGGCCCATTATGTTTTGTATGTAGGGCTTATTTTTTCTCAAAGTACCAACAAGAGTACAATTCCATGAAAGCAAGTGCTTGGAAAGGGACATATATAGATGTAAAGACAATGTCCATGCATACATTTATTTTCACCTTTGCCTTTGTTTGCGATAGCACATGCGTGTATTTTAAAGTAGTTAGGGGACTCCCATATTATTTTTGAAATTTTTCTTACTAAATTCTCTTAATTGAATATATATTGACAAAAAAAATTTCAGTTCACAAAATGGATTTGTGAAGAATAGTAAAACAAATACTGTGTGGGTACCCGGGTACCCCGGGTGCTAGACAACATAAGAAAATTTGGATATTAACACAAGGGTTAAGTATTTGAAAAAATGAACTGCTTTTTGTACCCTTACGCTGAACAGTTCGTTAAATTACAGAAATCCGTCTTAATTGGGCAACCGAATCAATTAAAAGAAAATAGATATTTGTATTTTAAGTACAGTGGTCGTCTAGTTTCACGAATCTTATGTTGTATGCCGCTTTCTTACAGATTTTCGTTACCAATAAAAATATGTTTTCAATTTCTTAGCAGAGATGCCAACTACTGTTTATCAAAAATGCTACGAAATATCGTCACCAGAGCTGGGTAAATGCAATTACATTACAATTACATTCCTCAGTAATTGTAATTAGGAATCAATTGCTCCAGTTCACAGCAAAGGAATCGATTACTTTTTCAAGTCCTTGAAGTAATTTCAAAAGGAATTGTTTTTTTTTAACCGACTTCCAAAAAAGGAGGAGGTTATCAGTTCGTCGGAATATTTTTTTTTTTTATGTATGTTACCGCATAACCACGTCAACCGATTTCGCTAATTCTTTTTGCAGCGGAAAGGTAGTGTCTCAGAGGTGTCCCATACTAATTTGGTTTAGATCCGATCATTGAATCATGAAATATATAGATATATATATATTTTTTGACGGTTTTTTTTTGCTAAAAATTACTTGTCTTTAATTCCATTACAAGGAATTTCATATTGTAATTGGAATAAAATACGTGCTAGTACACTCAGAAAAAAGTCAGGCAAATATATTTCCCTCAACACATGATTTGGTAACTATAAACAAATAATGTAACTATAACCAAATCATGTGTTGAGAAAAACATATTTAGTTGATGTAACTAAACTCTTTTCTCAGTGTAATGTAATTTTTTTTTTTTAATTCCTTTGAGTAATCAAAAAAGTAATCGAAAAAGTAATCGAAAAATTTCTAAAAAAAAAAATTTACTGTTGAATTGCAATAGCTTTGTTAAATTTCTTGGTTGCTAACTGCCTTGAATAAATAACTTATACCTAAGTAGTATTACTAATTGAACTTTAAGAAAACCGAATAACTTAAACTGTAGTTGTTCAGTTTATAGGGTAACGGTTAAATTTTCCAGATCCTACCGCGAACGCGCTTCCCGGCAGATGAGACCCGTAAATGTCGAAGCACGCATAACCCGCCTGGACTGTTGCTGCCTTGGGCACTGCTGTTCTCTTGGACTAATCTCTGCGTATCTATAAAAATGCACTGACTTAATTGTGTATATTATGGTACCCTTAATTCTACCGAAGATGGCGTGCCTCCTGGGGCCTTTGAAGTACTCTTACTGGTATCCTGCGTTACAAACGAGGATAGAGTCCGCTTGAATTACGAGCCCTGTCGGACTAGAGATCCTACCACTTAAGAGTTTTATAAATAAATTGCATTGCTATGGCTAAATTTTGACGATAGCACTGTAATGACTCTAAAATTACACAAAAAACGCCGAGACACGTAAAATTAATTTTGGGTAGTATGTTACAGATCTGTATACCGTTTTTTTTAGACAAGGTCATTTAGTCAAGTTATTTTCATTTTAAGTTCGCATTGCGAATGAAAAAAATTCAAACTTTAACATGGTCAAACGGTCATGTACGATATGGCGTATGAGTAACATTACTTCCTGCTAGTATTTCATACAAAAAATTATTGCACTTTCCCCTAACCCTTGCAAACTTGTTTATTTATCCATCGATTTTCATCGTTAGTAGTATTTTAAGCCGCAAAGCAAGCAGATATTGGCTAGTCTATACTAATATATATTTTGAAAGCCGTTTTTTTTCTGTTCGCAAAGCTCGAGAAAGGCCGTACCGATTTTTCTGAAATTTCGGAATCTACTGCAGACTTTCCAAGGATGGTTATAGGCTAAAAAAGGTTTCGATATAGAAAACCATACAAACCGAATTTTTCAAACTGCATATATTTGTGGTAGAGGACTAGAACTGGGTATGGGGATATGTATATAAGATCAATTCCATACTCATGGGGAAAAATGGGCATGGTTGGAGAATGGGGCGCGGCACCTCCCATATAAACCGAACTTTTCATATTGCATATCTCTGGAAGTGTTCATGGTAGAGTACCGGAACTTGGTATGGAGATATATGAAATTAATCACATACTAGACATATTTAGGTAACACTGCGCTGTGCGGCGCAATTGCATTAACACCGTAGCCGGAGTTGCCACACTAATACCAATTTATGAAAAGCGTTAGCGCATTAACACCAAATAACACACGAGACCAAGGCGAATTCTTAGAAAAATCACATGTTTTTTCCTTTGGTGTGGTGAGAACGTCAGAGAAATTCATCTTGGCAAATTTAAATTTTTACTCTACAATGATGAGAATATCGTGGCTTCTTTTCATTGAAAATTCCGCTGAAGCACTAGAGGCATGAGCCTAAAAAGGTATGACAAACAGTATTTTATGGCCGGAGATTGAAGACATGAACTTGGAAGAGATTTGGTGTTAGCAGCCATGCCTAATCCAGATTTGATTTTTTTTTTTTTTTTGAAAGGGTCGCACTGTTATTTGAAATTTCAAACATGAGATGTGAAATTAAAGAATTGGCCAAAGGATGTGCAATAATGTTTTATTTTTTAAAGTTAGAAGTTTTTAGTGGTACAGAGTGATTTCAAATTTGATGGAATGAAGGACCGACGCCATGCCATACCTCTCTTCACTCAGGAATGGATGGACGGATTTAGATGAGACATCCGGGATATTTTTAAGGTTTTTAACCCTAGAAGCCTAGTCTATTTGGGAGTTACTTAAAGCCTTAACATACGTCTTAGAAGCGTAGGTGACTTAAAAGATAAAATATACATCCAATTTAAAAAAAAATGTACGTCGCGTGGTTACTGTTGTCAATATAAAATTTTCGAAGAACTTTTATTTAAGCGGTTTGACAATTTAGTTAGCGTAATAATTGTCTTAAGTTTTTTCAAATAATGTCCAGTGAAGACGAGTTTGAGGCAAGTGATAGTGGATGTGCAGTTAACTTAACTGAAAATAGTGCAGCGTCCAGAAAGCGATCATCTGAAAATGAAGAAGAATCAAGAGATATGTCCCCACAAAAATACGACAGTCAAGTTTAGCTCAATTTTCGGTGGAACATATTTTGAGCTCGATTCCACTGTAAGCAAATTCATATATTTAAATGCGTGAATATTATTTTTTAAATTTAATTAATTAAAAAGCCATCGTCGTTATCACAATCGTCAGAAACTAGTAGCCAAATTGTTGCTCGCTGTTTGCTATGCAAAACAACAGCAACGCACATCAAGGGAACACGCGGTGTTTCCTCAAATTTCCTCAAACACTTAAAGCAAAAGGGTCACAATTTTTACAAACTGAATCAATAGCCAAAGAGCACAAGTTTGTTGGTACTCTTTTAAATTTTATTGTTGATGCAGCGCACAGTGGTTCGGATCGCAAATCAAGCTGGACGAAACTATTTAAACAAATACTCGTTGATGGATCTTTACACCACTTCTTACCTAGGGGATTTTTGGGTCGCTGATTACAAATCTGAAGTCACTTATCAAAAATTCAAAATGGCGGATCCAATATGGCGGACGAAAATAAAAAAAAATCGGTAGATTTCTATGAAACTGGGTATCTGGGGGTTTTCTGGGTCGCTGATTACATATCTAAAGTCATTTACCAATAATTCAAAATGGCGGATCCAATATGGCGGACGAAAATTAAAAAAAAAATCGGTAGATTTCTATGTAACTGGGTATCTGGGGGTTTTCTGGGTTGCTGATTACGAATCTAAAGTCATTTACTTAATTTACTTTATTTACTTCGGAATGAGCATTTTCATCAGATATTTCTTTCAATTTACTAATCACATAATCACGGAAACCTTGTTGTCTTTTAGAAGTTTCAGCAACACTTCTCCAAATGTCAAACAACTCACTTCTTAAGATTTTATTTACCATTTACAATTTTTTTTTAACTCTTACATAACCAAAGTTTTTATAACTCCAAGTATTTTTCTGTTTTAACATACAACCGCTACCCCCCCTCCCCCCGCCCACCTCTCTCCCGTGGATCCGCCACTGATCTTATATTTATATTCAGATACATTCCTGTTAATAATTACTTTTGAATTTTGAGATTTGACATACCGTCACTAAAATGTAAATATCTAAGCCAATTGGTTAGACTTGGTTATCGCACTTACCCTCTGCATTTGCGAAGGTGTAAAAAATAATATGCAAGTGGTTTTATAACGGCCTTCGGCGGCCTTTACTTTTCCTACTCTTTAATTTATTTTTTTAATTAATCAAAACGAAGATTTTTCAGAATAAATTTGCTTATACCAATGTGGACATAAATTGCGTTATGACCTCTGAATCTATAGCGAAATAAGTGTATTTTTTTTTTATAAAGTCAATTTGCAGTTATACAAATATCTGTGAGTGCAATTAGCAATCATTTAAGTTAAATTTCAGCTTTTAAAATAGAGTTCTCAAATAGGCGGCGTTGACTTACCTTTTTTTTGTTTGTTTTCATACTTTAATGCTTTAATAAATGCAATTTCTATTTGAATGTATTGTCAGGAATGTATTCCAAGTACCATTAAGTATTTTAAAAACAAAAAAAATTTTGACTTTCGTCCAGCTAGATCTGCTATCCGAACCACTGTGCAGCTCTACCACTAACTGTTGTAAAAAATAAATTTTTTAAACAACTGTTTGGAAATTGTGCTGTCACACTTCCAACGAGAAAAACTATTACTGGATTATTGAAAAAAAATTTGTTTTACTGCAAAAAAAATAAATTATGTACATATGCTTTTTATTTCATTATATTGTACCTTTTTCAGAGCAAACTACGGATGTTTTATCCATTGACCGAGAGGTAAACTTGTACCTTGCCGATCCTTTCTTTAATGACTTAAAGAAATTGAAGGAATTTCCGCTGCTAAAAAAAGCATTTAGAAAGGCGAATACACCGTTGACCTCCTCGGCGCCGGTTGAGAGATTATTTTCATTTGCAGGCATTGTAAATACACCACGGCGCCATGCTCTCTCTGACGACCACTTCGAAATGCTCTGACTTTAACGAAAGCCAACGCACATTTCTTTATTTGTTGTTTATTGTTCATTTCACAATAAAAAAAAAAAGATTTCTTTGCATTTATTTGTGTTTGATTTGTTTTGCCAGGAAATAAGGTTCAATACTTTTAGGAAAAAACAAGCTGTACCCAGCAATGCTTTGCTGTGGCACATTCCTGTTACATGGATGAGAAATAAGGAACGAAACAAGGAATACGTTTCATATACATAAGTTTAAAATATTCCGCAAAATTGATTTCCACGCCTATTTTCAATTTTAATATATATGGGGACATCCGTGGTCGATCAAGCGAGTTAAACATTCCGTTGGATAATTAACTGCTTCGTCTGCTTCTTTATTCTTCCACAATGGTGTTTTTAATGCAAATCTTAACTAAAGATACTTAAAAGGATATAAAATATTCTTTATTTTATCAATTTAACTGAGTTAAAATTTTCAAATAGGTGGCAACCCT
Source organism: Rhagoletis pomonella (assembly GCF_013731165.1). Taxonomy (NCBI): domain Eukaryota; kingdom Metazoa; phylum Arthropoda; class Insecta; order Diptera; family Tephritidae; genus Rhagoletis; species Rhagoletis pomonella. The sequence continues at coordinate 51,181,230 of NW_023458555.1, forward strand.
TTACAAAAATATTTCCAACAGTTATATTTCTGAAACCTATTTGGTTTGATACCCACATTGCAATATCTCATTTATTTTATCAATTTAACTGAACTAAAATGATCTAATAGGTCGCAACCGTCCTCAAAACTATTTACAGCATATATCTTTCTTAAACGTATTTAATTTTATACCCACATGGCAATATTTCATATACATTATCAATTTAACGGAGTTAAAATTTTGAAATAGGTGGCAACCCTCCTCAAAAATATCACCAACGATTATCTTTCTGAAACTTATTTAATTTGATACCCACATCGCAATATTGCATTTATTTTATCAATTTAACAGAGTTAAAATTTTTAAATAGGTTGAAACGCTCTTCAAAAATGTCTCCAACAGTCATATTTCTTAAACCTCTTTAATTTGATACCGATATAATAAGTTATTTCTTTTATCAATTAACTTGAGTTAAATTTTCAAACAGATGGCAACCTTCCTCAAAAATATTTCCTACAGTCATCTTTCTTAAACCTCTTTAGCTTTATACTGATATTGTAATATGTTGTTTATTTTATCAATTGAATTGAGTTAGATTTTCAAACAGGTGGTAACCTTACTCACCTTACTACATTTATTTTATTTTGTTTTTTAAATAGGTGGCAACCCTCTTCAAAAATATCTCCAACAGTCACATTTCTTAAACCTTTTTAATTTGATACTTGAATATATAATAAGTTATTTATTTTATTAATTAAATTTAGTTAAATTTCCAAACAGGTGGCAACCCTCCTCAAACATATTTTCGGCTGTAAGCCTTCTTAAAAATATAAAGTTTGATACTCATATTGCAATATTTCATTTATTTTATCAATTTAACTGAGCTAAAATTTTCAAATAGGTGGTAATCCTCCTCAAAAATATTTCGAAGTCATCTTTTCTAGGCCTCTTTAATTTGATGCCTATAATGTAATAGGCCATTCAATTTTTCTTTAAATTTAGTTGAATTTTCAAACAGGTGGCGACCCTCAAACATATTTTCGGCTGTAAGCCTTCTTAAAACTCTTTAGTTTGACATCCACATGGGAAATAATTCATTTACTTTATCAATCTAACAGAGTTAAAATTTTAATAGGTGGCAACCCTCCTCAAAACTATTTACAGCATATACCTTTCTTTAACCTATTTAATTTTATACCCACATGCCAATATTTCGTTTATTTTAACAATTTTCAAATAGGTGGCAATCCTTTTCAAAAATATCTCCAACAGTTATTTTTCTGAAACCTCTTTAATTTGATACCCATATTGTAATAATTCATTTATTTCATCAATATAATTGGGTTTAAAAATTTAAAATAGGTGGCAATCCTCCTTATTTTTGAGATATCATTGCTTCCGGTGTTATACCGAACAATATAAAAAAAAAAAAACATATTCAAATCGGTTTAGCCGTCCTCGAGTTTTGATGACCTGACATACGAACACAACATTTTTATATATATCGAGGAACAAGATATACATAGAAGATGTCCAATGTGTGCTTTCGATTTTAATCTTTGACCACAACAAAAGCTCCAAATTTTACATTCGTGAATGAACTTTCAATTTCTCGATTACTTTTACAATTCCTTTGAGTGATTGAAAAAAATAAAGTACTCTTACAATTCCAGGTAATGGAATTGAAAAAAAATAATTACATTTTCAAATTCTTTCAAAGGAATTGGAAAAAAATACATTACTAGCACGTAGTTTATTCCAATTACGATAATTCCTTCCTTGTAATGGAACTAAAAAAAAACAATTACATTTTAAATTACTTCAAGGAATTGAGAAAGTAATCGATCCTTTGCTGTGGACTGAAGGAATTGATTCCTAATTACAATTCCTTGTAATTTGTAATTGGGAGTAATTTAATTCCTAAAGGAATCATTACGACCCAGCTCTGATCGTCACTGCACACGAATAAAGGCGCGCTAGTGTTTTGACGGCGAAAAAAGGCGCGTAAAAAAAATTTTGCGAAATAGATGCTTATGAAAAACTTCGGCGAAGTATGTTAAGACTCTTTGACGCTGAAGTTTTTTTATGCGTCTTTTTCCGCCGTCATCTTTTGAGCTCGCGCCTTTATTCGTGTCTGGTGACGATATGTAGGTGCGGTAATGCCAGACTATTTTTTTAACGACAATTTTTTGAGCAATTAACCGGGGAAAATTAAAGGTATATTTCGTTTCGATAACACATATTTTTAGTCAATAATGCGGGGAAATCAATTAACCGGATTCAACTATACGGGTAAATTTACTTGTATTTTGTATGCAATATTTTTTGACCGAGAAGGTGGTTCAAAAAAGCGGGAAAATCAATTAACCGGGGGTCAATTAAGCGGGGCATACTGTATTCAAATTATTTCTAAATCTAAGTTTTCAAAGCCATAGCAAAATATATTCCCCAAAACATTTGCTGAAGTTCAAGTCCTTGGATAGAAAAATAACTTAATCGTTTCGCTAGTTGTGGGGACGATAATTTAAAAATTTAAGAGACTGTTTTGGAAAGCGACCATGCGTATTTTTTCGAATCAAACAACGTACAGCAGGAACACAGGCGTTTATGTATATAAGAACTTTATTTCAAGTGTGGAATTTTTCCACTGTTCTTATATGGCTTCTGCCTACAAATTAAGTTCCCTGTCTTTATTATGGTAGTAGCCGTTTTAACGTTCACTGCGAGTAGTTGTAAAAATCTTATGCGTGGCTAATATTGCACCTAGTGGAATAGCTATTGTGTATTGTCGTTGTTATATGTATGTATTTATGATTCTTTTAATATGCTAAGCACAGACAGCTTGGATAAAATCATAGTTTCTCTCTTCTTCTTCATCGCTTTGCTGTTCTTTCACTTTTTATATGTGTAAACATGTGCATGAGCTAAAGGGATGAAAAATAATGTTTCACCTTTTAAGGGACAAGTATTTCCGTTACGAGTCCCTTACATGAATTACAAATTCCGAAAACATGAGTGGTTGCGAATTCGGCCAATAATTACATAGAATACAATTTTTATTTTTGGAACTAAAAGAGTATGAATCGAATGTACTTTATCAGGGTTATGGATTCATTCGTAAATTTCAACAATCACCTCCATTCACGCTCGAGATATATTGCATGTAAATGTACTTTCAAAATTATTAGTGGTATTCGCGCTTCTGTGTATTCGCTGTATCCTGTGTAAGTGTAACTGGACGAGCACCCTGCAGTCAAGCTCCAAACTAGTCAGGAAAAATACTAGTTTACAACTAGAATTTCCGGATTGACGCCGAATTAGTTGTACCAAGTACAAAACGATTTATTCATGCCCGGTTTTATTTGACTTCGACAATAAAGTACACAAAATATTATAACTTTTATTTGGGAATATTGTTAACCATTAAAGCGAGTACGTATTCAATTATACCAGACCTCTTAAATAATGATTAATATTCAATTGATTAATAACACAGGTCTGCAAAAAAATGGGTTCGGAATGTTCTATAAAAGTGTAGTGTCATTTCCGAAGTAATTTTTTGCGTAGAATCCGAATCCGGGGTTTAAATTGCTCTATCACGTCAGGACTTTGAGATATCCTAACCTAAAAGTGCAAAAAACGCTGTTTTTGCCCATTTTTGAGGTTATGTAGCTACGAAGATTTTGCTCTTCATAAAAAAGTAG
>NW_023458555.1:51185015-51203359 GCF_013731165.1 Rhagoletis pomonella
TTTGAGGTTATGTAGCTACGAAGATTTTGCTCTTCATAAAAAAGTAGGCGTGGTATTTTAAAGTAAAGTCTTCCTCTTTTAAATGCCGTTGAGTTTGCTCAAATATCTTAATTTTTCACTGAGATAACGCATTTTGAAGTCTCCATGTTTGTGAATGTAATCGACCGTATCACGTCTCATGTTATCTCAATGGATTTTCGAATATCGAAAAATTCACAAACATGGAAACTTCAAAATGCGATATCTCAGTGAAAAATAAAGATATTTAAGCAAACTCAACGGCATTTAAAAGAGGAAGACTTATACTTTAAAATACCACGTTTACTTTTTTATGAAGAGCAAAATCTGCGTAGCTACATAACCTCAAAAATGGGCAAAAACAGCGTTTTTGCACTTTTAGGTTAGGATATCTCAAAATTCTGACGTGATAGAGCAATTTAAACCCCGGATTCGGATTCTACGCAAAAAATTACTTCGAAAATGACCCTACACTTTCCTAGAACAAAACGTTGTTGACCTGTGTAATTAATTACTTAAAAAATGTTAATTACTTCATTAATTTTAATTAAATGATTTTCTTGTTATATTTGATAATTTTCAATTATTTTTGACTTTTTTAATTACACAATTAATATAATTATTTGATTAATTTCTATTATCAATCAACAAGCCAAACTATAGACAAAAATTAAGAATATTTAATAACTGCTTGAACTATTCATTTATTTTATTCTTATCCAAATCTCAAATTTTAAACATTAATTATTTCTTTTATAAGTTTTTAAAAAGAATAGACTAAAATGTGCAAAGTCAATTAATTTAATTTATTTTAATGAAAACTTTTATTTTTATTTTAGTTCACTTAAAAATGAACTAAAGTAAGTAAAATTAAGAATATTTAGTAACTGCTTGAATTATTCATTTATTTTATTCTTATCCAAATCTCAAATTTTAAACATTAATTATTTCCTTTATAACATTTTAAAAAGAATAGACTGAAATGTGCAAAGTTAATGAATTTAATTTTCTTTAATGAAAACTTTTATTTTTATTTTAGTTCACTTAAAAATTAACTAAAGTATTCATTTTATTTTTACCTAAAAGGTTGCTTTTGCATATTCAATATTAAATATAGTATTTATTATACCTGAAAGCTTTTACTTTTTAACCGACTTCCAAAAAAGGAGGAGGTTATCAGTTCGTCGGAATCTTTTTTTTTTTTTTTTATGTATGTTACCGCATAACTTTGGACCACGTCAACCGATTTCGATAATTCTTTTTGCATCGGAAAGGTAGTGTCTCAGAGGCCATACTAATCTGGTTAAGATCCGATCAGCGGATCATGAGATATATATATATATATATTTTTTTTATATGACTGTTGAAGTCGGTTTTTTTTTTGCTAAAAATTACTTGTAATAACATATAATAAAAAATGCATTTAAGTTTATGTTCGCAAATCTAAGGCTGCTATATAAAAATGTGTAATATATTAAAGTGTACTTAACCAAAAGTTTTTATTGTATATTCATGAATTCATTAGACTAGTATTTTTCTGTCTATTTTGAACTAGTATGAAACTGGTATATTTCTGACCGAAATCTGACAATTGCCATCTCGTAGGACATCCCCATGTTAAAAATACCAGTTGATTGCATGGGAAAAAGATAGTTGGCTGACTAGTTGGCCATGCGGTTCATACTAGTTGTGTGGTAGTTTACAACCAGTGCATTTGACTACAGGGCATGTGGTTGTTGTTGCATGTGTATTTGATGTACCGCTAGCAACAACAAATCATACGCTCATGCTGTTACGATTACACCACATACAACGAATACACATAAGAGCGAATTCCCCTATTATTTTACCCACCTCATGTCCATATTGTGACAAGGCCTCCTTTACTGCTATCATATTGGCCGAAGTTAGTAAGCTTTGTATATCAGCACCCGTGTAGTTTTGCGTGCGAGCTGCGAGGTGGTCAAAATCAACCGAGTCATCGAGATTCAACGAAGCTGATAATGCTTCGAAGATGCGCACTCGGGCCGTAGCATCGGGCAGGGTACATTCAACTAGCCGGTCAATTCGTCCGGAACGTAATAATGCTGGATCCAAAAGCTCCGGTCGAGAAGTGGCGGCAATTACTGTTACTCCTTGTAAACTCTCCACACCATCCAATTCAGTCAACAATTGGTTTACTACGCGATCTGTAACGCCGGTTGAGTCATGGCCACGTTTTGGTGCTAAACTATCGAATTCGTCAAAGAACAATACACACGGCTTAGCGCTGCGGGCTCTGAAAATGTAATATAGTTACAACTTTATAAACAAAAACTATAGGAGTTTTAATAAAATTCTACTCTTTAAATTGAACTTAATTAAATTGGCGATTCATTTCTTTATCTTTAATTTTACATTTAATTATTTCTGCCCTAGTTTAGACCGGGTTATAAGAATTTAAAGTTCAACCATCAACTGTCGCAAAACAAATATTTTAGAAATCGGGAGAAATTTGGCACCCTTGTAGATAAATATTTACACTTTCTCATACAAAAACAAATTCGATAATAAAATAATAGTTTTTGGAGGGAGTAAGCAAACTAAAAAATGGTTTAAATAACTTTTTATGTTTCGAACTAACTTCTTTTATTTTTAACTTATGTTAGCTCTAATAAGAGTAATAAGTACAAAGAGTACAAAAGGTATTTAAACTGAAAATAAGATTATATGTATATAAGACATTTTGGCTCTTTTTTACACTAATACCCAGTTTAATTGATACATCTAAGACATTTTCGTTATTCGTACCTTTTTTGCAATGCATAAAGGGTGAACACACCAAAACTGCGACACTTAGAAATTACTACCAGAAACAAACTAGAAGGCTTTGAAATTATTATTTTTTTTTTTTATTATATAACTTGGAAGTTTATATGTTATTAAAATGTTAAAATATTAGTTATTATTTGCTCCATATGCAAGTGATCGGTATTTTCATCGCACACGCGCCATCATGTTCTGCACGACTGCATCATCGACATTACGCGATGCGCACAACTACTTTGTTTTGCACTCTTCAATAATTTTCACTCTTTCACCTGTTTTCTTCAAGATTCCTTTGACAATTGACCAATATTCCCCAATAGGACGTGGCTCTGGGCTATTGGGTGGGTTGCAGTCGTGAGGTACAAAATTGATGTTATTTGCATTATACCAGGGCAATGTGTCCTTGGCATAGTGGCAGGTTGCCATGTCCGCCTAGAACGATGTCCTACTACTTATCTGTTGATAAATGACAGAAGACGCCTTTTGAGGCACTCATCCCTATAAACTTGATCATTCATTGTCCCGGATGGGAAAAAAGGGCTGCTCTTACGGCCGCAGGAACAAATAGCTTGCCAAACCATGTGGTTTTTGGAAATTTGGACTTCATTTTCAGCTCACAACTTTCAGGGGCATCTTGACGACTTGCAGCAGTATAAAAATCTTGACCTGCAATATATTTTGAATTTTTATAGCAGTAGGTTTCGCAGTCCATAACAATGCAGTTGTTTTTTTTTAATTTAGAATTCATACAACTTCCGAATGCGGGATTTCGCTGTAACATTCTACTTTGCGCCTCGGCCTGGCACTGTTTGAGCTGTAGAACATCTCAATGAAGCTTTCCGCTTTACCTTTTGTACGAAAAACTGCGATCTCCGTACGGATTTTGCAACATAACGCGACAAAATATTCGGATCTCGCGAAAACGCACTAAGGGCCTTCCTAGCACTGTTTTTATCACTTTGACCATGCTAACCCCCGCTCCCTGGTTTTCTCGTAACTGTCAGGCCTTATTGTACCGATTAAAACCCTGCAAACTGTCGAATAGTGCACTCTTTAATTTTTTAGCAATTTTACGTGTACTTAAGGCCGGATCATTTATAAACTCGTGCAAATTGGTTTGTCTCGTTTCTAGCTCGGTTGCCATTTTTAACTCAACTAGGAATCAAATTCAAACGAAATTTCTTCTACGTTCAACTAAGGTCATGGTCAACTTATAAAAACTATTGGCTTTATTCTATATTTATACGTTGATACCTGTCATGTTTCCATGTTAAAATCCAGTTAATAACTCACTTTATTAGAAGCAAAGAATATGTACAATAGAAACGAAAAGAAGAGTATAAAAGGTAATAATAAAGATGGTTGCCAACTATGCGTAATAAGCGTAATATTACTTGGTGTTGAGACTACAATCTCCCACGCTAATAGGAGACATGGTCCTTAAGGTAGGCCGGAACTTTCCTTATTTTGCTTGATTGCCTGATGCTATCGCTACCATTACTCGCTATAGCTGCTGAAGTGCAGCACCTGCAGCTGGAGTTGTGATACGTTGTTGTTGCTGTGGAGAACGTTCTATCCAAATCTCCTCCATGTTGTGTTTAGGATGGTTGACATGTTGTGCTTCAAACGTGACAGTTTTTTTTTGGCTAGTCAACATTTGTTTTATTCAATTGATTGATGTGGCGCTTCAGCTTATATCCGCTGTCTAACAACACTTCGTAATGTAAGTGGCCCCTCTTGGCCGTGACGACACCAAATTTCCATCCAGATTTTCCTCCTCCATATGAACGTGCTTGCAGTCTATCTCCCACGCTAATAGGGTGTCCATGTGACGTCTGACCAATTGATTTCTTATGTTTGTTTGGTCGAATGGCATCAAGCTTTATGCGGATTTCTCGACCCAGGTATAACTTCGCTGGAGTATCTCCGCAGGCTAAAGGTGTTGCCCGATAATGTAGTAAAATTTCTTGGACTTTTTCATTCAACGGAGTTGCATCGTCTTCCATAGATTTCAGTTTTGAGGTTAAAGGTTGTACGTACCTCTCAGCAAGGCCATTTGTGGCTGGATGGCCTGGTGCGATAAATTTCTGAATGATTCCGTTTGCGTGACAAAATTCTGTAAACGCTAAGCTTGTAAAAATTGTGGCGTTTTCAGATACAATGATCTGCGGTGTTCCATGTTTATAAAAAATATTTTTCAGAAGGTCGATAGTTGCTTGTGTGGATGGGGCATCTTTTAGCACGCGCACTTCCGGCAACTTGGACTTTGCGTCTACTAAAACTAGGAAATTGTGGTTCATGAAAGGGCCGCCGTAATCGATATGAACGCGCTGAAAATTTCCTGTTGGCTCTTCCCAGTGATGCACTGCCACTTTCGGAGGGGCTTTCATAACTTTTGCACAGCTTTCGCATCCTCTAACCGTAAGCTCAATGTCTAAATCAATCCCGTTCCAAGTGACGTTCTTGCGAGCCAACTGCTTCATTTTAACAATCCCCAAGTGTGTATGATGAAGTTCTTTCAAAACGTATTCTTGGAGCTTTTTTTGGAATCAGGACTCGATTAGCTTTAAGGATGACACCATTTTGTATTTTGCTTCGTTGTTGATTTCAGTCATCAACTCTGATTTTAGTTTTACTAGTTCGGGATCTTCTATTGTTGACTGAGCTACCGTAATCGCTATTACGGATTTTATTGAAATTTCGTTTATAATTTGCTCTTGAATCACGTGCACTTCTTCTTCAACAAAATTTTCGATCTTTGGTTTTTCTTTAACTGGTGCCCTCGACAAGCAATCTGCGTTCACGTTTTCGTCTGCACTACGATGTTTTATTTTCTAATTAAATCCCTGAAGAAATGAGGCGTAGCGTAACAATCTGGCGGATGTCATTGCCGGGATTTTCGCTGTTTGGTGTAGAATTCTCGATGCAGGCCGATTATCCGTAATCAAGGTGAATTGTCTGCCATGTAAGTACATAAGCAGCTTGCCTACTGCAAATATGATGGCTAACTCTTCTCTGTCTAATTGGCTGTCGTTTTGTTCTGCTTTTGTAAGCGCACGTGAGATAAACGCCACAGGTCGCTCTTCGCCATCAACAACATTAGAAAGAACCGCTGCAATGCCTGTTGGACTTGCATCACATGCCACTGTTATCGGCAATGTTTCATCGTATGATCTCAATACGCGGTCTGATAGTATTTCATTTTTCAGCAGTGTAAATGCACGGCTACATTCCTGTGTCCATTTGAATGGTTTGTGCTTTTGTATGCATACGCAATGCGCTTTATAACTGCTGGTTTACGCCAATTTTATAGTCGACACATAATCCAACGTTTCCATCCGGTTTCTGAATTACCACTAGAGGCGAGCCCCAGTTGCTAGTGTTTACTTTTGTTATGATGTTATCTCGCTCTAAACTATCAAGTTATATTTCAACGTTTTCACGTAATGAAAATTGGACTTGTCTCTCCCGCAAAAATATTGGCTTGGCGCCTTCTTGAAGCTTTAAACTACACACGAAACCCGGAATACAACCAACTTTTTTCAAAAATTTCTGGATATTTTTGCACTATATGCGAAATTTAATATACCTCACAAGGTTTATTTTGCTCGTTTGTTGATATCTGTCAATTTCATTTAAATTGATTTTCAAATGACGCATCCAAACACGACCAAATAGTGGGGAATGGCTAGACGACACAACGTATATTTGTTCTTTTGATGCGTTTTTACCGAATTTCATATTGACGTCTACAACACCTAACGGCTTGAAAGTATTTCCAGTGTATGTTCTGAAAGCAATGTTTGTTGATTTTAATTCTGACTGGATGTCAAGATTTTTGAAATCATTTTCCGGAATGAGTGTATACCCTGCGCCTGAGTCTACCTCAAAACATTTTTTTTCCCTTCGATTATAACTTCTGCGAAAAATTTGTGTGCGTCCGTGTTTGACGCTGTTGTTAGAAATGTTAACAACTTGATTGACACTATAGTTTTTCGGTTCGTACACTTCTAATGCATTGGCAGAATTTTCTTTGCCTCTTTCTGTTTCATCTTTTCTTTTATGCACACTATTTTGACGTGACCGGACTTGCCACATGCGAAGCATTTTAGTTTGTACTTATTTATCTTGCAGTCTTTTGCAATATGATTATTTTTACCGCATCGTAGACACTAACCGTCTATTCCTAATTCGCTTTAATCGACTTTTGCTCTTAATTCCCTTTTAAAGTTGCTGCTGCGCTTTCTTTCTCGTTTGTCGTATGTTTTTTCTCTTGAGGCTTTAACTTGATTGATGTTAGTTGCTGCACCTGCTGCTCTATGCCCCATGGCGTTATTATGGATTTTGGCGGTTTCCAATGTTGTAGATGTTTCTACAATTTTTGCGAATGATGCTGTTGGATTTTGTAGAAGCTGCTCTCTTATATAGCTGTCACGTAGCCCTCTTATAAATTGTGCTCTAAGAAAGATATTAGAAACGGTTTTCGTACATTCACACACAAATGCACAATCGATTGCTCTTATTTAAAGCACCGCAACAAATTCCGTTATCGATTGATCCTCGTTCTGTATTTCTGATAGAAATTTGTGCTGTTCGACCAGAATGTTCTTTTTTGGACAAAAATGTGTTTCCAATAATGAAATTATTTCGTCGTACTGAAGGCTGCCTACCGATTTTTTTTTTGTTTGAAGAGCCAATGTATTGCAGCAAGAGTTTTGGGCACATATCTTTGTTGCTCATGATCCTGTTGACTTGGAAATGGATTTCCAGACGTTCCCTGTAGTTTTTGAAGGATTCTTGCTTTGGATTAAAAGCTTCAAAGCCCGACATCACATTTATATTAGTCGATGACGCTGCACCATGATTTTGCTGATGCATTGCGGCTGTCATACCCGCCAATGCTTCTAGTAATTTTTCCATTTGTGTCTCCATACCGGCACAATAATTTTATAATAATAGGCGTGTTTTATTTGACGCGAAATTTAGGCTATTAGCTTATTTTGTATGGAAGACTTAGCCAACATATATATATTGGCTAAGCTAATAGCTTAATTTCTCGTCAAATAAAACACGCCTAACGGTCGGACTACTTTTTTTAATTTTATTTTTTGTCCTCGTCGCCATTTCTGTCATGTTTCCATGTTAAAATCCAGTTAATAACTCACTTTATTAGAAGCAAAGAATATGTACAATAGAAACGAAAAGAAGAGTATAAAAGGTAATAATAAAGATGGTTGCCAACTATGCGTAATAAGCGTAATAAAATAAAAATAAAAAGAAGTGCGCCTAGGCCACACTGAAGAAGTGAAACTTACGTCACATACATATCTATTTTGTCTCATAACTAATGGGACTAACCGTACTTCTTTCGGAAGTACAGTACTTTTTTTTCGATCTTGTACTTCGTACTTCGAAGTACAGTCAAATGTACTTCTAGGCGATATATTGTACTTCAGGAGCGACTTTTTGACGCATGATATAAATGTTTTTGCGTCAAAAAGTCCGATAGCGATTCGAAAATTGTCGCTAACTGGTTACAGAATCTCCCCCCAGGCCCTGTACTCCTCCGATCTTCTGGACGATCGTCACATGGCCGGGGCGATAAATTCGTTCAAACCATTAAAGTCGCCGAGGACTGATGGCATCATACCTGCCCAGCTGCAAAGTGGATTCTATTTATGCGAACTGCGTGAGGACCAGGTACATCCAAAGGCTTGGAGGGTAGTCAATGTTGCTTTCATACCGAAGTCCAGAAAAGGCTCTCATGTTTCCCCTACTGATTTTAGGCCTATCAGTTTCTTTGTTGCTAAAAACGCTAAAGAGACTGATAGACCCGTACATAAGGAACGCGATTCCTCGCGACTGTCTTTCAAGAGCTCAATATGGTTATTGCAAAAAAGGTCGGTGAATACCGCCCTGCACGCCTTGGTAAAGTGGTCAGAGGGAGCTTTCACGCATGAAGATTATGCAGTAGGGGCCGTCTTCGATATCGAGAGGGTCTTCAAAAATTTCACTCCAGAGGCATTAGTCAAGTATATTCATAATCTGTCGCGGCGGAGTGGGGGAGCGTCTGCACACAGTGCAGAGTCAATAGGAGCACTCCACAAGGTGGTGTTCTGCTCTGGATTGCGGTTGTAAACGACCTTCTAGAGGAACTGGAAAATGTGGGCTGTCGGGTGATCGGCTATGTAGATGATGTGGAACTTTGGGTTAAGGGACGATTTCTATACACCCTTTTCGATCTGGCTCACGGTTACTTGCACAAGGTAACTAGGTGGGCAATCAACGACGGCTGTCGTGGAAGCCTAACGTTGAAGAAAGGGTAGGAAAGGTGTCGGTTGCCTTGTACTGCTGTAGGGGAGCTATCGGTAGAATTAAAATCAATTCATTAGCTCTAGGAAACCAGATTCAAGCCTATATTGTTTCAAGGAACCCTTGTCTGGTGGAGCTCACTAGTGATGAATAAACTTGTAAAACAGGAATTAGCGGAGCATTAAGAACCACACCTACACCGGCACTTAACATATATATGTTGAACACGACACCTGCGGATGTTGTAGACAGAATTGTCGCAGCACAAACTGCTATTAGGCTAAGGGAAACCGGGTTCTTTTGTGATATAAAAGAGGAAAAGAAGTCGCTTCTCTGCTGCAGCAAATGTTTTTATTGACCACTTTAAAACACGTTACCTCTCAAGGGCTAGTGATGGGGGTTCTGGCAGGCCATTGTGCGAGTGGTATTATGCGGTGGGACCAGGAATTTCAGCTTATCCTTTTGTATCAGTTGCAAGAGGAAGATGAAGTGGAATCATCTCAACACTTTCTTTTAAACTGTCGAACCTCGCGCGCCTAAGATGGAAGCATTTTGGCTCGCACTTCTGAACAAACACTGAGCTCTCAGGGATCGAAATTATCCGCTTTCGAAATTTCGTAGTCGGCTCGCGGTGTTAACTTAACCCAACCTAAGCTGTACTTCTTTGAGCTATGAAATGGTTGGTCACATTACTCATAACCAATATACATATATACATACATACATACAACTGCTTTTGCATAAGGTTATATTTTATCTTTTTTCTATCTATGTAGATCCCTACCTCTACCTTTTATTCACATTTATGTTATTCTGCCTTCCTTTATCTTCATTTTTACCTTCATACTCTATAGATAACAAAATCGATAGTATCATCCAATAAAATATCGATCACAAAACGGATAAAAAAATCTATAACAAAATCGATGAAAATTTTGATAAAAATTTCGATAGAAAAATCGATAATAATATTGGTAGCAAAATCTACCAACAGCAACTCGATAAAAATATCCATAACAAAATCGATAAAAATACCGATAACAAAATCGATAAATATCGATAACAAAATCGATAAAAATAGACACATATCGATAAAAATCGATCAAAATACCGATAACAAAACCGATAAATATCGGCAACAAAATCGATAAATATTGAAAACAAAATCGATAAATATCGATAACAAAATCGATAAATATCGGTAACAAGATCTATAAATATCGATAACAAAATCCATAAATATCGATAACAAAACCGATAAATATCCACAACAAAATCGATAAACATCGATAACAAAATCGATAAATATCGATTACAACAACGATAAATATCGATAACAAAATCGGTAAATATCGACAACAAAATTGATAAATATCGTAAGCAAAATCGATAAATATCGATAACAAAATCGATAAATATCGGTAACAAAATCCATAAATAGCGATAACAAAATCGATAAATAACCATAACAAAATCGATAAATATCGATAACAAAATCGATAAATATCGATTACAACATCGATAAATATCGAAAAAAATCGATAAATATCGATAACAAATTCGATAAATATCGATAACAAAATCGATAGATAACGAAAACAAAATCAATAAAATATCGATTACTAAATCGATAACAAATCGATAAAAAGGTCGATTATTATATCCATAGGTTCCGAAAATAGCGATAGCAAAATTGATAACAATATCGATACAAATTTCAATAAAAAAAACCTATAAAAATATCGATAACAAAACCGATAAAAATGTCGATTATTTTATGGATAAGTCCCTAGAATGTCGAAAATCTCTAAAATCCCAAAATAGTTCCCAGTTTGAGTCTCGGCGTCTATCTCTATATCCATTCCTCTTTATTTACCTTGATTTTAATGGGCTGGTATCGAAATTCTGGTACTGCAAAATTCGAAACACGAAATTCTGCTCAACAAAATTATGCTTATTGAAAATTATGCTTTTTGAAAATTCTGCTTTTTGAAAATTCTGCTTTTGACCATTCTGCTTTTCAAAACAAAATTCTGTTTTAAAATATAATGTAAACAATGTTAAATTGGACATGTCATTACTTTAAAAAGTGCGCACTTTTTCAAAGTAATGACATGTCTTATTTGACACTGTTTACATTATATTTTAAAACAGAATTTTGTTTTGAAAAGCAGATATGTTCTATTTGATGAATATACATTTTTTGGGATTCTAGTAAACTAGGTCTGAGTATGTCATGTTAAAGTGAAGCGATGTTAACTTAAATTTAATTTTAGAAATTTATTAATTTCATTAGAGCCGGAAACTAGTTATTTGCGATTATCCGATAAAGTTTGTAACGCAGTTTATTTGCCACTCCTCTTAAGGCCTGTATGCAGCTCTCAAGAAAAGCAAAAACTCCATATAAAATGACGTACAAGAAATGGCTAAGAAATTTTCTTGAGTCAAATTTTCTTAAGGCAGTATGCAGTTCTTAAGAAATTTAATACGCTTTCTACTACGGTTTTCTAAAGTTTTTTGTGAAAAAAGAGCACAAGGTAACCCAGGCTTGCAACAGAACAGTGAGGCAACAGGCTGTGAGGTATCAAAAATGTCAAAATTCCTTGGACACACACGCGAAATAATGGCAATTTTTTCTTGACCGTTTTCTTGAGAGCTGCATACAGGGCTTTAGACTTTAAAGAACACAACTTTAGCCGCTGGTAAGTGCTGGTTTTGATGAAATTTTCTTTTTTCAAGCCTACTAGGAATTTTATTTTCTTCGAGTAATTCATTTGGATTTGATCTCGGCCGAGACACATTTTTGTATTCTCGCTTTTGAATAGAAAAATCTTGAGTCATTACCTTTCCAATGGTACTTCATTTTTGGAAATAGAGCAAGAAATATTGAACTTATAACAGAATTTTTTTGACCTAACTTGACTCTTTTATCGATATTTGCCACTCCTACAATTCAAAAAAGTTAATTTTTACGTCCATTTATTTCAGTTTAACAGCCGCACTCAGAAACATTCCTTAAATTAGCTCTAACGGGCACTTATCTAATGATCGTTAAATCTGTTAATTAATGTTTCCTCTCAGAGTTAAAAATTATGAAATAAAAAAATTAAGTATGGCCCCAGTTGCGGCCCTTCATTTTTGTGGCATCACTCACTTTTTTCGTTCAGTTTGAAATAAAATATAAAAATAAGTATTTATATCATTTTGCGCGCATCGGCTCAATGCAATGGCTGAGTGAGCAGAGTACTGGTGTGCCATTCGAGAGATCCGAATTCGAGTCCTAGGGCAGGAAAATTTTCTTTCTCCTTTTTTATTTATTAATTTTTTTTATTTATTTATTTTTTTTATTTAATTTTATAAACTGTCTGTATTGAATTTTTTAGCTTTTTTGATCTAATTTTCTTTTGGCGTATTGATTTTATTGCTTTAAAAAGAAAACAATTTTTTTTAGTTTAATTAAATTGTTTGCTAAAAGACAAACAAGACAAATAACAGGCCAATTCTGCCATCTGCCTTTCAACTCACCTCACTCTTTCGAGAGAAAAAAGTCTATATATTTCGGCAACTATCTTGAACGCCCTTTTCTGTATTTCGAATAACTAATTGACAGATGTGCTAATAGTGTTATTATATTTGTCGCTTAGCATTAAGTTTTCTAAAAACTAAACGAAATGAAAAACAGGGAAAACTAAAAATTTTAGAAACTGAAAGTGAAAGAAAAAAGATGAACCAAAAAAGTTTTCAAACGTTAAATAAAATAAAAAATATGAATTTTTGAAGCAATAAAACTTAAAAAAACATTGTATTCAAAAAAATTTGTTGCCGAGGATTGAACTCGGATCTCTTGAATGGCACGAAAGTGCTCTGCTCACTAGGCCATTGCCTGATACAGCAACGTTATCGAAATCGGAATTTATTGAAAACAAACAAAAAATTTCAAAATCATTCGTTAAAAAGTTAATTAAAGATTTTTGTTTACTTAACTTTAATGTTCATTAAATGCCGTTAACGAATCATTAATTGACTCTGAGAGGGAATTTTTTCAAATCGTTACTGGGGGACACCTTAAGTAATCATTAAACAACTCTGAGTGCGGCTGTATAATTCCTAGCTATAAAGAAATTTTAAATATCAATTTTGGGCATTTCAGCTTTTGTTACCGTTATATAACACCGTGCGACAAAACCCGAAAATTTTTAAAACACGAAAAAATCAATATATTCAAAAAACTAGGAGCCAAATATAGAATTTTAATTTTTCTCTCTGACGTCAAGATTTTTTTTAAGGACTTTGAAATTTCTAGGATATGATTGAATAAAAAAAATATTTAAAACATTTGGTGCACTGTAGACTAACAATATGGGATCAATTAAAAGGAAAAATTCTGTAGAATTGAAAAAAATTATTTGCTGGTGCACCAGGACGAATAAGTGTTGAAAATGTGCTTTTAAAACTTTATCCTTGAATTTCCAAGGATAAAAAAAATATAAGTCAAGGATGTAACTACCACATCGTCGAATTTCGTCCTTCTAACTTTATTATTTTTTTGATAAAACAGTTTTACACTTCTCTTTATAAGATATTCCAGTTACAATAGAAATACCTCTGTGCGCGACCTCTAAGGATTTGGATGAAAGTTGATGAGATTGAAGGTCTAGGTGACATAAATATACGTGGAGCATATTTTGCCGATATGACGTAGGGTTGCCTATTTACACGGGACTTAAATTTTAAGAAAACATCATACATACCTTTCTTTAAAGTGCTGTATCTTGGAAACCTTTTAACGAAACTTAATGAAAAAAATAAGTGCGCCTGGGCCACACTGTAGAAGTGAAACTTACGTGACTTATCTATCTATACATACACACATCTGCTTTTGCTTAAGGTTATATTTTTTCGCTTTTTTTTCTATCAATGTGGATCCCTACCTCTAGCACTGTTCGTTTTAATAACATTCATGTTATTCTGTTTTTCCATTATCTTCAGTTTTATCTTCATACTCTATCGATATAACGTCCATCAAAATATCGATAACAAAATCGAAGACAAATTCGACAAAAATTTCAATATCAACATCGATAATAGTAGCTAAATCGATTAGAAAATCAATAAAAATATCGATAACAAAATCGACAAATATCGATAACAAAATCGATTTATATCGATGAAATAAACCGATAAATATCGATAACAAAATCGATAAATATCGATAACAAAATCGATAAATGTCGATAACAAAATCGATAAATATCGATAACCAACTCGATAAATATCGATAACCAAATCGATAAATATCGATAACAAAATCGAGTTATATCGATAAATATCGATAACAAAATCGATAAATATCGACAACAAAATCGACAAATATCGATAACAAAATCGATAAATATCGATAACAAAATCGATAAACATCGCTAACAAATTCGATAAATTTCGAGAACAAAATCGATAAGAATCGATAATTATCGATAACAAAATCGATGAATATCGATAACAAAATCGATGAATATCGATAACAAAATCAGTAAAAATCGATAAATATCGACTACAAAACCGATAAAAATATCGATTCTTTAATCGATAAGTATCGAGAATCTTGAAAATCTCTAAAATCCCATCGGTATACTCATCCTCATCTTTGTTTTTACTTTTTAGGTTTTTCATTTTCTTCATCAACATATTCCTTCACCTTTGCCCTTATATATAAGTGTTTAAATTTACCTTGGTCTTCGTTTTTACCTTTATCTTTACACATCTTACTCACCTGTACTTTCGTTCTTGTATTGTTATTTCTAGGTGTTATCCTCTAACCTTTTGTTAGCAAATTTTTGTTAAATTAATACCATATGCATACACACAAGAAGTACTTGTTTCAGCCCCAACCATTTCCGTTGCACCATTTCTGTTGCATCATTTCTGTTGCATCATTTCCTTTGCATACACAGAAGAAGTACTTGTTTCAGCCCCAGCCATTTCCGTTGCACCATTTCCGTTGCATCATTTCCGTTGCATCATTTCCGTTACATCATTCCCGAGTGCAATTTCCGCTAAATTTTCCAATTTACTCCCTCCCAACCGCCGCTAAAGAAGTTTCACTTCAAAAAGTATTTCTTCCCTCGTATTATGGGCTTCAATTATACATTTTTTGCATTAATGTGCAACGTATCAAAAACAATAAAAAAATAAGTAAACATTTTTCTTTTTGACATTTTTTTTTGATTATAGCACTTAATTTTTTTTACATAAAAACATTTACTATAATGGCAACTTTAAGTACCCAAATGGGCGTAATGGGCTACTTAGGCGTTTGGACTCTAGATCGACTAACGCTCGAGCAATATGATAAATAGACATTGAAATTTTATGAAATTGTATATTTTTGAAAGAGGAAAGGTGTATGAAAAGCTAAAACAATATAAATAAATCATATTAACTTTACTAAGGGTCTGAAATCATGAAAATCCCTTCAAGGACATGGCAGAATTGAACTTTGTTGCAAGTTCACATGGGAAATCTGCTTGCGACGGGGTTGGAGAAAATTTAAAGAGACTGGCAGCTAGAGCAAGTCTTCAACTCCTGACGTTACAACAAATTCGTACACCCGAAGCCCTCTACCAATGAGGTTAGAATAATTTAGAGAAAAAGAAGGTGCTGTATGATTCCAATAGGATGCCTGTAAAAAATAATTGCAACTAACTTTACAGTGGACTTTATTTCGACTATGACTACGTGCCAATTACTTTTATCCTATATTAAGCTAGTTTAAAAGGTTAAATAACATCAAGTTAGGGAACCTCATATCATTCTTTAACGAATCTTTAAATAAATAAATAATTTTTTTTCTTTTTAGTTCTTATTGTAATAAAAACGTGTTGTTGTTTTTTTTAACTATACTTTTATTACGCATTAGGTTTATTTTTTTACAAACCTTTCCTTTTTCTTGTTTTTATAAAAGGACTAATCTTGAAGTTATCATTGGAGGTCTAATATTCTTTTGCAATGAAACCGAAACATCAGCAACATCAACACCAACAACCTCATTGCAAAATATCGGGAAAATATGTTGCACGTATATTCATATCACCTAGACCTTCAATCTCTTCAATAATATTCAATCTCTTCTGCTAATATTAGAACAAACCAATTTTTTTTAAGAGATTGAGTCAATTGAGTCATAGGTAAAAAAATAATATCTCCGTTTTTCGAAGTTCGAAAGAGTATTTTTGGTAAAAAATTACTTTTTATTATTATATGTAAATAACTAAGGACCGATTTCACAGCGCGTAGTTAAGTGACAATTCTGAGTTAACCTCGCACTATGAATGAAATTGGCCCTAAAAGACTAAAATATATATAAAATATAGACGTAGTCCGCCTTTTGTTCTAATTTAAATAGTATATACATTTTTTTGTGCAAACTTATATTACAGGTGCTATAAGGGGTCAAAAGTCGGGTCTTCGAAAAATTAAAAATCTTATATTTCAAACAATTTTGAACTGATTTATAAAATTAAAACATAAAAATTTTATAAAAAGCACTTAAAAGCAAAAAATTACTTTTTATAAAAAAAAAATATAAACAAAAAATTACAAACCGATTTTTAAAAAATTGGTATCGTTATAAAAAGTATATCAGAAAACTTATGCTGTCTTAACCCCAAAAATTTCTATTTATATACATACACAAAAAAAAATAATAAAAATATGTTTTCCCTTTATATAAACTTGCCCCCTAAGTGAAAGGCTGGCTACGCCCTTGTATACAAAATAATTTAAGTATTTAAACCAAGGAATGAAACCGATTAAAAATAATGTCCCGGTTTCGGTTTTGTAAAGTGTTTCGGTTTCAGTTTTGGTTTCGTTCTTCAAAATTTGTTTCGGTTCCGGTTTCGGTTTTGAAATAAAACAAGGAAAACAAGCTCGACAAAAAAAATATTTATTACATAAATATTTACCTACCACGGTTTGTTGGTGAAATTAAACATTGCGATTAATTTTAATTTATATGGAGAAAACACCTCTGAATCAATTATACAAACTAATAATCATATTCCACCACATTTACTTAGATCTAAATGCAGAAAATTGTTTATTATATTATTTATTATATAATTAGAGTTGTTGCTAATAGATATTTGATATACACACATATAAGTAAGTGTGATTTTCACAGAAAATTTGCTGATATCTATCTGCTATATATGTATATAAAAATGTTATGTTCGTATGTCACAGTCGTCAAAACTTGAGAACGGCTGAACCGATTTGAATAATTTTGCGGTATGATACCGGAACCAACGATATTGCAAAAAAATGGAGGATTGCCACCTATTTGAAAATTTTTAAACCCAATTATATTGATAAAATAAATAAATTATTACAATATGGGTATCAAATTAAAGAGAAGGCTTACAGCCGAAAATATGTTTAAAGAGGTTGCCACCTGTTGGAAAATTTGTCTAAAGTACATCGATAAAATAAATGAAATATTACAATATGGGTATCGAATTAAAGAGGTTTAAGAAAGATAACTGTTGGAAATATTTCTGAGAAGGGTTGCCACCAATTTTAAAATTTTAACTCAGTTAAATTGATAAAGTAAATAAAATATGGCTATGTGGGTATCAAACTAGAGACTTTTAAGAAGTCTTACAGTCGAAAATATTTTAAAGGAGGGTTGCCACCTGTTAAAAAAATTTGCGCAATTTAATTGATAAACTAAATGATATGGTATGATATTTTGGACGGTTTCCACCCGCTTTGAAAATTCTGAACTCAATTAAATTGATCAAATAAATGGGGTATTATAGTATGGGTATCATATTAAGGAGGTTTAAGAAAGATGACTAATAGAAATATTTTTGAGGAGGGTTGACACCGATTTGAAAATTTTAACTCAGTTAGATTGATAAAATAAATGAAATATTGCCATATGGGTGTCAAACTAAATAGTTTTAAAAAGGCTTACAGCCGAAAATATGTGTGAGGAGAGTGTCACCTGTTTGAATGTTTAACTAAATTACATTGATAAAATAAATGTAATATTACAATATTGGTATCAAATTAAAGAGGCTTAAGAAAGATAACTGTCGGAAATATTTTTGAGGAGGATTGCCACCTATTTTAAAATTTTAACTCAGTTAAGTTGATAATGTAAATGAAATACTGCAATGCGGGTATCAAACTAAAGAGTTTTAAGG
>NW_023458555.1:51203759-51220231 GCF_013731165.1 Rhagoletis pomonella
ATATCTATTTATACTAATATATATTTTGAAAGCCGGGTTTTAGTGTTTTTCAACCTTCAGACACCTGCCGCACGTGTCCCAAGGATGGTTTTAGGCTAAAAAAATCTATATTTAAAGTGGGCGTGGCACCTCCAATACAAATTTTGGAATGGAATTTTTTCATACTCCATATCTCTGGAAGTGTTCATGGTGCTGTGTATGCCAGAGATGACTACACCACAACTCCACCTCAGTCAAGTGCAATGCTTGCGAGGGGTGGAGTCACCTCAGAGTCTGCACAGGACTACGGACACATCGGCAGTGGACCACGTCGTTTGTGGCCCGATCCACGGCTAACCCCAGACCACCTGAGCAGACCCACACAAACACCACAGCACAACAACATAACACAATAGACCACACCACAACCGCAACAGACCACAGAACACACACAACCGCACCACCATCCACATGCCGCCGCCAACAACTCTTGGTTCCTCCTACAATCTGCACGGTATGTCAGACCAGGATATTCCGTACTCTGACATCAGTCAAGTGCAACACCTGCCTTGGCTGGTGCCACTTTAGGGCATGTTCAGGTCTGCGCACCATGCGAGATTGGACGAGGAACTTCGAGGGCCCGTGTTGCGCAGCACGGCCGCAAACCTCAACCGCGACGCCACCCACCACCACCACAGGGCGGCAACCAGCTCAGCAGCGCACACAGCCAATGGCGTCACGGCCACACACATCTCTCACACCCCGCATTACCACACGTCTCCCGAACCACATGAAACTCCTTCAATTTAACCGCAACGGGCTTCAGAGGAAGATCGAGGAGATAACCGTCTTTATGGGAAGGCATGGTATATTGATAGCTGCGGTCCAAGAGACGAAGTTGCACAGCAATTCAACATTGTTGAATTGTGCCGGGTACAACGTGCACCGTCGAGATCGCGACCGAGATAATGGTGGTGGCTTACCGTTCATCACACACCACACCGTGCAGTATCGTCTTATCGAAGCAGACATCGACCGCAGAGGTACCACCCTAGAATGTCAGGGCATTGCTATCCGGTCAGGCGATGTTGAGCTCGAAATATTCAACGTATACATACACCCTGTCACCTGCTGCCCGACAGGATATCACCCTGATATAAGTGCGCTCCTCAGAGGTAAAAACCGAATGGTAGTAGGTGACGCACCACGATCTTTGGCACTCAAGCCTGTCAAACGATCGTAGGGGAACCAAATGGGCTGAGCAGATAGACGGTTCGACATTCTGCACAATGAACGACGACGCACCCACCAGGATTATGGGCAGCTGCTGCAGCTCGCCAGACATAACAATAGTCAGCGCTGGTCTGATAAACAGCATATCATGGCGACCTATGCTGACTTTGGCATCAGACCATCTGCCCATAGTCATCTCGATCGATAAACCAACCGACTTTGATTCCGCGGAGCACCGAACCTATATCAACTTCCCCAAAGCTGATTGGAAAGGCTTTGCGGAATTTACTGAAAACACATTGGCTGCTCTCCCCACACCAACCGACGTCCACCTTGGTGAACGTAAGTTCCGCAGGGCTGTCACCGCTGCTGCAGCTCGCTTCGTACCGGCAGGATGCATAACGGACCCACGTCCAAATTTCCCTGCCGAAGCGGCTGTTCTAGCCGATGAGCGTGACAGCCTTCGTCAGGCCGATCTCGGAGATCCCCGTATCAGGGATCTCAACGCGGAAATTCGGCAACTAGTGAACGTACATAAGCGGAAGAAGTGGGTAGAGCATCTGAAGACCTGTAACTTCACCTCTGGTGTGAGTAAGCTTTGGTCAACCGTGAGGTCACTGCCCAATCCGACGAAGCACGACGACAGAGTCGAAATTTCTTTCGGCGACCATGCTTCGTCGGACCCGGAGCGATGCGCGAGCTATTTTAGCCGACAGTTCATACTGCATCCTCCGGTGGACAAAACCAAGCGTCGAGTGACCAGAAGGCTGCACAAACTACCAACAAATTGTGCCCCCCCTGCTTTCACTTGCGCTGAAGTTCAGGTGGCCATCGAGAAGGCGAAAGCCTCCCTGGGTCCCGCGGGAGTAGCGTACCTAACGGAGGTCCTCAATTTGTCTATGATCACTCTCATCATCCCAGACATCTGGAAGGTGAGGAGAGTGTTCCCACTGCTCAAACCGGGGAAACCTGCCAACAAAGGAGATTCCTATCGACCGATAACACTCATCTCCCCCCGGTAGCGAAGACACTTGAGGCCCTGCTGCTCCCGTATTTCACGAACCACTTGACCTAAGCGAAGCATCGGCATGGTTTCCGTAAAGTGCACAGTACAACAACAGCACTTAACGCCATAAACACTCAGATAACTCGTGGTCTTAACCGTAACCGTCCCGGTGAGACCGATTCTAGTAGCGTTGGAACTGTCAAAGGCTTTTGACACTGTCAGCCAATCCACGCTACTAGAAGATATAGAGGCTCTCTCCTACAGAGGCTCAAACGGTGGTCGGCAAATTATCTGAGTGGTCGGCACTCGTCGGTAATGTTTAAAGACAAATCGAGCAAACTTAGGAAAATAAAACAGGGGGTTCCACAGGGTGGTGTCCTTTCCCCGCTACTGTTCAACTTTTATATTTCAAAGCTCCCTCAACCACCAGAGGGAGTCTCGATTGTCTCTTACGCCGACGATTGCTCGATCATGGCGACTGGGAATGGAATTGATGACCTGTGTTCGAAAGTAAGCGGGTATCTCTCCGATCTTTCTCGCTTCTTCACTGCAAAGTGTCTAGCCCTCTCCCCTACGAAATCCTCTGCGACCTTGTTAACCACCTGGACGAAGGAGGTCAGGCTACCGCTGGGAATTCACGTCGATGATACACCAATTCCGACGGTGAATAACCCCAAAATACTCGGAGTAACAATCGACAGCCTGCTCTCCTCCTCTGCGCACGCAACCGCTATTGTCAACAAAGTACAGAGCCGCAACAAAGTCCTCAAGTCGCTAGCCGGCAGTACCTGGGGCAAAGACAAAGAAACGTAGCTGGCAACATACAAGGCAATAGGCCGGTCGGTTTTAAATTACGCAGCACAAATGTGGTCGCCTATGGACTAGTAGGACGCAGTGGATGAAGCTACAGACAGCACAGAATACCGCACTCAGGACAGCGAGCGGATGCCTCCTGATGTCACCTGAACACCACCTCCATGATAAGGCGAAAATGCTCCCAATTAAGGAGCATAACAGAATGCTCTCCAAGCAGTTTCTAGTTGGGAGCCACATAAGTGACCACCCAAACAGACAGCTGCTTGCAGAGGAGCCCTCGCCTAGGCACGTCTGGAGGCATATATACGAACTACCGACAGGCCCTGAACGGCATTCACAGAGAATCAGTCTCAAGTTATGTAGACTCCCGCCCTGTGAATGCCGTTCTAGGCACACAACCACCGGACGTGGACGGGACAGAACTTTGTCTGCCTCGGGAGACCCGCACTACAATAGCCCAACTTCGCTCTGGCTATTGCAGCAGGCTCAACTCCTACTTGAGCAGAATCAACGAGGATGCGCCCAACCAATGCCCGGCATGTGGAGAGTCGCCACATGACTCCCGGCACCTCTTCACATGTCCTTAGAACCCCACTCAGCTAACGCCCCTGTCTCTATGGACAGCCCCTGTGGAAGTAGCACACTTCCTGGGCCTCCCCCTAGCTGAAATTGACGACAACGTTGATGGATGGACCGCCCCGAACGGGGCTTAG
Organism: Rhagoletis pomonella; assembly: GCF_013731165.1. Taxonomy (NCBI): domain Eukaryota; kingdom Metazoa; phylum Arthropoda; class Insecta; order Diptera; family Tephritidae; genus Rhagoletis; species Rhagoletis pomonella. Next base: position 51,207,507 of record NW_023458555.1, read on the forward strand.
TAGCCGCTACAACAACAACAACAACAACAACAACAACGAATTGACGGACGAAGTCCAGAGGTTCATTAAGCAGCCTCTGGACCCGTCAGCATACCGACAGGCCCTGAACGGCATTCACAGGGACTCAGTCTCGAGTTATGTAGACTCTAGACAGGTGAATGCCGTTCACAAACATCGGACATTGACGCGACGTAGCTCCATCTGCCTCGGGAGACAAGAACAACAAAAGCCCAACTTCACTCTGGCTACTGCAGCAGGTTAAACTCATACCTGAGTAGACTAAATGCGGATGTGGCAAATGAGTGTCCGGCATGCGGAGAGACCCCTCACGACTCGAAACATCTCTTCACATGCCCGGAAAACCCGACAACCCTAACAGCGTTGTCCCTGTGGACCGACCCCGTAGAGGCTGCACGCTACATTCCCACGACAGCCGGTTCTACGTACCGGAATGACTCGGGTTTCACCCGACCAAGGGCTGTTGTTTCGGCGATCTAACCCCGTTTAGGTCGGCGAAGTATCTCAGAAGTTGTCCGTCCATAGGGCAACATTTACTACGCATTCTCCTACTCAGGGCTGGCATCGAGTCAAACCCTGGGCCAGAAATATACACCTGCTGTGTATGCCGAAGACGATTACACCACAACTCCACCTCAGTCAAGTGTAATGCCTGCGAGGGGTGAAGTCACCTCAGGGTCTGCTCGGGACTACGGACACACAGACAGTGGACCACGTCTTACGTGGCCCCCTGTTGCTCAAACAGAGCAGCCTCCACGGCAAACGATAGTCCGCCCGTGCAGCCCCACACACTCACACAGCAACCACACACAGTCGCCACTACACAACAACATAACAACACCACAGACCGTACCACAGCCACCACAGACCACATAACTCACACAACCGCACCACCACCCACACGCCGCCGCCAACAACTCCTGGTTCCCCCTACAATCTGCACGGTATGTCAGACCAGAATATTCCGTAATGTGACATCAGTCAAGTGCAACACCTGCCTTGGCTGGTGCCACTTTAGGGCATGTTCAGGTCTGCGTACCACGCGAGATTGGACGGAGAATTTCGAGGGCCCGTGCTGTGCTGCTCGGTCGCAAACGTCAATTGCGACGCCCCCCCACCACCACCACAGGGCGGCAACCACGTCAGCAGCACACACAGCCAACGGCGGCAAGAACATACACCTCACTCACACCCCACATCACGACACGTCTTCCGAACCACATGAAGCTCCTCCAATTCAACTGTAACGGGCTACAGAGCAAGATTGAGGAGATAACCGTCTTCATGTGTCGGCATGGTATATTAATAGCTGCGGTCCAAGAGACGAAGCTGCACAGCAATTCAACTCTGTTGAATTGCGCCGGGTACAACGTGCACCGTCGAGATCGCGAGCGAGATAATGGTGGTGGCTTAGCGTTCATCACGCACCACACCGTGCAGTATCGTCTTATCGAGGCAGACATCGACCGCAGGGATACCACCCTAGAATGTCAGGGCATCGCTATCCGGTCAGGCGATGTCGAGATCGAAATATTTAACATTTACATACCCCCTGTCACCTGCTGCCCGGCAGGATATCACCCTGATATAGGTGCGCTCCTCAGAGGTGAAAACCGTATGGTGGTAGGTGACTTTATTGCGCACCACGATCTTTGGCACTCAAGCCTGTCAAACGATCGTAGGGGAACAGACTTGGCTGAGCAGATAGACGATTCGACATTCTGCACAATGAACGACGACGCACCCATCAGGATTATGGGTAACTGCAGTAGCTCGCCAGACATCACAATAGTCAGCGCTGGTCTGATAAACAGCATAACGTGGCGACCTATGCTGACTCTAGCATCAGACCATCTACCCATAGTCATCTCGATTGATAAACCAACCGACTTTGCCTCCGCCAAACACCGGACCTATATCAACTTTTCCAAAGCTGATTGGAAAGGTTACGCGGAGTTTACTGAAAACACCTTCGCAGCGCTCCCCACACCAACCGACGTCCACCTCGGTGAACGTAAGTTCCGCAGGGCTATCACTGCTGCTGCAGCTCGCTTCATACCGGCAGGATGTAAATCGGACCCACGTCCAAACTTCCCTGCCGAAGCGGCTGTTCTAGCTGATGAGCGTGATAGCCTTCGTCAGGCCGATCCCGGAGATCCCCGTATCAGGGATCTCAACGCGGAGATTCGGCAACTTGTAAACGTACATAAGCGGAAGAAGTGGGAGGAGCACCTGAAGACTTGTAATTTCACCTCTGGTGTGAGCAAGCTTTGGTCAACCGTGAGGTCATTGTCTAATCCGACGAAGCACGACGACAGAGTCGAAATTTCCTTCGGCGACCATGCTTCGTCGGACCCGGAGAGATGCGCGAGCTATTTTAGCCGGCAGTTCATACTGCATCCTCCGGTAGACAAAGCCAAGCGTCGAGTAACCAGAAGGCTGCACAAACTGCCAACAAATTGTGCCCCCCTTGCTTTCACTTGCGGTGAAGTTCAGGTGGCCATCGGGAAGGCGAAAGCCTCCAAAGCCATGGGTCCCGACGGAATATGCATGCTGATGCTGAAAAATTTGGGTCCTGCGGGGGTAGCGTACCTAACGGAGATCCTCAACCTGTCAATGGCCACTCTCATCATCCCAGACATCTGGAAGGTGGGGAGAGTGGTCCCACTGCTCAAACCGGGGAAACCCGCCAACAAAGGAGATTCGTATCGTCCGATTACACTCCTTTCCCCGGTAGCGAAGACACTTGAGGCCTTGCTACTCCCGTACTTCACAAACCACCTGACCCCAGCGAAGCATCAGCATGGTTTCCGTAAAGTGCACAGTACAACAACAGCACTTAACGCCATAAACACTCAGATAACTCGTGGCCTTAACCGCAATCGTCCCTGTGAGAGAACGATTCTAGTAGCGTTGGACTTGTCAAAGGCGTTTGACACCGTCTGCCATTCCACGCTGCTAGAAGATATAGAGGCCTCCTCTCTCCCACAGAGGCTCAAACGGTGGTCGGCAAATTATCTGAGTGGTCGACATTCGTCGGTAACATTTAGAGATAAAACGAGTAAGCAGCGAAAAATAAAACAGGGGGTTCCTCAGGGTGGTGTCCTTTCCCCGCTACTGTTTAACTTTTATATTTCCCTCAACCACCAGAGGGAGTCTCGATTGTCTCCTATGCCGACGACTGCTCGATCATGGCGACTGGGAATGGAATTGATGACCTGTGTTTGAAAGTAAACGGCTATCTCTCCGAACTTTCTCGCTTCTTCACTGCAAAGTGTCTAGCCCTCTCCCCTACGAAATCCTCCGCGACCCTGTTCACAACCTGGACGAAGGAGGTCAGGCTACCGCTGGGGATTCACGTCGATGACACACCAATTCCGACGGTGAATAACCCCAAAATACTCGGAGTAACATTCGACAGCCTGCTCTCCTTCTCTGCGCACTCAACCGCTATTGTCAATAAAGTGCAGAGCCGCAACAAGGTCCTCAAGTCGCTAGCCGGCAGTACTTGGGGCAAAGACAAAGAAACGTTGCTGGCAACATACAAGGCAATAGGCCGGCCGGTTTTGAACTACGCAGCGCCAGTGTGGTCGCCAGGGACTAGTAGGACGCAGTGGACGAAGCTACAGACGGGACAAAATACAGCACTTAGGACAGCGACGGGATGCCTCCTGATGTCGCCAGAACATCACTTGCACGGCGAGGCGCAAATGCTCCCAGTTAAGGAGCACAACATAATGCTCTGCAAGCAGTTCCTGATCGGGAGCCACAGAAGTGGCCACCCAAACAGACAGCTGCTTGCAGAGGAGCCCTCGCCTAGGCACGTCAGGAGGCATCTATATGAACTGACGGACGAAGTCCAGAGGTTCATTAAGCAACCTCTGGACCCGACAGCGTACAAACAGGCCCTGAACGGCATTCACAGGGACTCAGTCTCGAGTTACGTAGACTCTAGACCTGTGAATGCCGTTCTAGGCATACCACCCCCGGACATTGACGAGACAGAGCTTCATCTGCCTCGGGAGACACGCACTACACTTGCTCAACTTCGCTCCGGCTACTGCAGCAGGTTAAACTCCTACTTGAGTAGGCTGAATGAGGATGTGCCGAACGAATGTCCGGCATGCGGAGAGACCCCACATGACTCGAACCATCTCTTCGCATGCCCGGAAAACCCGACAACCCTAACGGCCCTGTCCCTGTGGACAGATCCCACAGAAGCTGCACGCTTCCTAGGGTTGCCGTTAGTGGAACTTGACGACAACGACTGAGATACCAACCGATCTGGGCGGGGTTGTTGTAGCCGATACAACAACAACAACAACAGGCTGCACGCTTCTTAGGGCTGCCGTTAGTGGAACTCGACGACAACGATTGAAATATTAACCGATGTGGGCGGGGCTGTTGTAGCCGCTACAACAACAAGAATTGAACCTGAAAAATATAACAATTTTTTGTTGAGCTACATACTATAGGGAACCAATAGCACGAGTCGAGCTTAGGAGAACAATCGATTTTTTACAGAGTTTGGAGACCTCTTAAGAGGAGGTAAATTTTGCGCCGTCCGTTTTGTGGACTTTAGCATTGTTAAAACTAAATATCTTTCTCTCAACTTTTTTACAAGTTGAAGAATTTGCCAAATTGCTAAATAACGAATATTCATTCGCCTTATATTTTAGAGAATAATTCGATGATGCAATGTAAATTTGGTTTGGGATAAGTACTTGTGCGTTTACTTGAACCTCATTCGCGATTAGTATAATTTCATTCCCGAATAGTTCAATTTGAAATGTGTTTGAACTAATCTGCGCTCGAGTTAAATTGAAGTGCAAATTCTATATTAATAGGTTAATAATTGAAGTAAGTTATAAAAATAATCAAAATTACCTATTGAATAAGTTACGAACGTTTTCTTCACTTTGTCCAATATATTTCGCCAGCAATTCAGGCCCCTTTACGGATATTGTGCGCAAGTTCCACGAGCTTGCAATTCTCGATACCAGGAACGATTTACCAGTACCTGGTGGTCCATATAGCAACACACCCGCCTGATTACGTAACGGCGAATATTGGAAAATGCTTGGAAACTGCGTATAAAAAGAGAATTGAGCGCGTAAATTATGCAGATTGCAAAAATAGAAGGGCGCTAATGTTTACCCTTGAAGGCCACATCAAAACTTCCTCCAACACCGAAACAACTGACTCTAAACCAGGCACCTCTTCGACGGACAATTCTTCGAGGTCATCGTCTTGGTTAAATTTTTGGTGATTTTCAATACCGTGCAAGCAGTACGAATTCGTATTCGCTAAGGATTCTATTAAAAGCTGATTTGTAAGGATAGGATGTGTTTTGCCTAAAAGTAGTTATATATCATGGCATATGTGTAATTGTTGTATTCATCTGAAATCAACTCACTTATTCTGTAAGCATAAAATATAGCACGCTCAACGAACTGCACTAAGTCTCCTTTGTTGTAACCTTCGGTTAAGTTTGCGAATTTTCGCAAATCTAACTTTTCGGATTCAATATGAGCACACAGTTCTTGAAGTATTATTTCCCTTCCATCGCGCTCCAAACCAGGCATTTTAGTTACATTTTGGAAGAGATGTCGTCCACGCGGTGAATAAAGTCGTTTGTTTAGTGCTTGTAACGCACTCACTGTCGCAATTACTGCAATGGGATTAGTACTGGTATATTGAACAATCAATTGATGCACCGTATCGGCGATGCGGTTGTAGTATTCCCCGTCCTGTGTTGCTTGATCACCTGCAGAATGAGCCAACACATCGAGATTCTCTAACACAACAATTGAAGGTGCATTTTGCAAGCAAGTAGTGAATATGCTCCGCAAGTCTTTTTGTATCGATTCAGCCTGATAATGTACCAAAATATATAGTTTGTTTTGCAATTTGAACGCTATATATATCATTAACTTATTATAATAACCTCTTCCTTTTTTGGAAGTCGGTTAAAAAGGGCATAACTCATTACTCACTAAACACCTATTGGATTTTAAAAATAACTACTACAGCATAAAAGTAGTTAATTCTTCAATAAAAACAGCCTTAAATAGAAACAAAAATGTTAGATAGCGCCTTTGTATATTAAGGTAACGATATATATGTATGTGGTTAATATAAAAAGACCGCACCTTTCTTCCTTTGCTTCGTGAACAGTAGAATATGTCGAAAAAACAAAAATAAGGTTTCTTAACCAACTCATCCAATATCCTTTCTACCAGCACAGATTTACCGGTACCAGATGCACCTACGGTTTTCGAAATTTAATATAGCTGTAACTTTGTTCTTCAGAGGCATTTATGCCTGTACTTACCCGCTATAAGTACATTTCCTTGCCTAAGTACTGAATTCTTGGAATCCAAACACAAATCCATTTTCAACTCGCCCACTAAATTGGCAACTATTTCATTATATGCAGGCAGTTTTATTAAATCCTTAACAGTTAATGGGGATTCTATTTTCGGTTGAACTTCAACGGTCTCAGCGACCTTACGAACCAAATCGGCAGCATAGATTTTTGACTCTTTTAAAAATTGCGAATCTATAACACAGTAGCGGAAGTGTTCCGGCAAAATGCCAACAGTTACAATTAGATCCTCCTCCAAACGTACAACCTCGTCCTGATTCAGTAGCATGGATGACTTGTTTGTTTTCTCAATAACGTATCGTTTAAACGCGTTTTCAATAATCTTATAATGTGTTTTCTTTTGGGCGAATAATTCTATTTTTTCTACGAAATTAACCACTGACGCTTTTGGTTTAAGTACTACTTTCTCCATTTCTTTCAAATTCAATTTCTGCATGAGATTCAAACAAACTTGAATGCTTGTGTGCGCAGTACAGGGTAGCTCATCATCAGCCAGCACACGTACTTTTACATAGTATTCCTGTTCACTAGGTGTCTTCATGCAGTAGATGTTGTCCAACTCCAAAAATTCAGGCCAGTTACTTTTGCTCAGAAATACGTCTGAAATTTGTGAATTTGTTTGCCACTCTCCGTTTATTGCACGAAACTCAAATATATGAGTGCTTTCACGACGCAAATCCTTCTTTAAACGAATCATTTTGTCTTTACGGCTAGTTTTCGCAAGCGAGTCTGACCGTGTTAACTTTTTAATATAGCTTGCCGTTGTAGAACGAACCAGTTGTGACTCGCCGTTTGCGGCAGTTTCATTACGAATTTGAGCGGTGGTGCTGCTACGTACCAAGTGACTTGAAGTTTTACCGCTTGACTCACTGGTATCAGACGAGGTGTCATTGCTGTTGCCATTTGTCATACCTTTGTACAAGTTTGGAGCTATAACCATTTCTGTGTTGTGGTCAATTCGTCCATAGGTGACAATGGGACGCAGTCGATCTTGAAATGTTTCAGCAATTTATTTTATGGGTATGATTTGATACTCGAAAGTTTGGACTTACCTACTGTTAAGGCCACTTGCATTGACTTGTTTATCCATACTATAAGAATTTGTGTGGAATTCACAATCCGTGTTTGTTCAAGAACGCTGCTTGCGATTTTTTCACTGCTAAGCTCCTATAAAAAGTAAAGAATTTTTAAGTGCTACGCTTGTTTATAATCATCGCGTAGATAAAATAAAAAAATTTAACTAAATTAAGAAAAATAAAAAAGGAAAAAATAAATTCAACAATTTTATTGAGCTTAGAACCGATTTTTATGAAAAATTTTGTGGAAAAACAAAAATAAATGTACAAAGTTAGACGAGAGAGGCTTTGTAATCCCAAGTGCCTGTTTCATATCGCAGTGATCGCGGTTGTAGAAGTCTGATAAGATCTGGTCATCTCCGAAAAGCAGCTTTAACTTCTACATTTGTAAAATTATTGTTGATTTTCCACGACATTTTTCATAGAAAACGGCCCCAAAACTCAGTAAAATTGTTTAATATAATTGTTACGTACATTGCCATAAAATAACAAAAAAAAAACACAAATAAGGGACAAAATAAAATAAATTTATATCAATGCCGGCCACACAAATACTAGAGCGTCTGTATAAGTGTGTTTGTCAAGCGTGTGAGAAGCGAAACCATAAATTCGTGCTTACACATATGTTGTTGTTGTTGTAGCGGCTACAACAACCCCGCCCAGATCGGTTGATATCTCAGTATTTTTCGTCAAGCTCAACTAGCGGAAGCCCCAAGAAGCGTGCAGCCTCAATCGGGTCGGCCCACAGGGGCAAAGGCGTTACCTGTGTCGGGTTTTCGGGCATACGAAGAGACATTTCGAGTCGTGGGATGTCTCTCCGCATGCCGGATACTCATTTGGCACATCTGCGTTTACTCTGCTCAGATATGAGTTTAACCTGCTGCAGTAGCCAGAGCGAAGTTGGCCTATCGTGGTTCTAGTCTCCCGAGGCAGATGAAGCTCCGTCTCGTCGATGTCAGGTGGTTGTGTGGCTAGAACGACATTCACAGGTCTGGAGTTTACATAACTCGAGACTGACTCCTTGTGAATTCTGCTCAGGGCCTGTCGATAAGCTGACGGATCCCGAGGTTGCTTTATGAGCATCTGGACTTCGTCCGTCAGTTCGTAAAGATGCCTTCTGACATATCTTGGCGAGGGCTCCTCTGCAAGCAAGTGTCTGTTCGGGTGTCCACGTCTGTGGCTCCCTACTAGGAATTGCTTGCAGAGCATTGTGTTGTGCTCCTTTATGGGGAGCATTATCGCCTCGCCGTGTATGTGGTGTTCTGGCGACATCAGAAGACATACAGTCAATATCCGAAGTGCAGAGTTTTGAGTCGTCTGCAGCTTCGTCCACTGCATCCTACTAGTCCCCGGCGACCACACTGGTGCTGCGTAATTTAAAATCGGCCGGCGTATTGCCTTGTATGTTGCCAGAGACGTTTCTTTGACTTTGCCCCAAGTACTACCGGCTAGCGATTTGATGACCCTTGTTGCAGCCTTGAGCAGACTGTCGAAGGTTACTCGGAGTATTTTGAGGTTATTCACCGTCGGAATTGGTGTATAATCGGCGTGAATTCCCAGCGGTAGTCTGACCTCCTTCGTCCAGGTGGGGAACAAGTTCGCAGAGGATTTAGTTGGGAAGAGGGTTAGGCTCCTAGCAGTGAAGAAGCGAGAAAGCTCGGAGAGATACCGGTTTACTTTAGAACACAAGTCATCAATTCCATTCCCAGCCGCCATTATCGCACAATCGTCAGCATAGGAGACAATCGAGACTCCCTCTGGTGGTTGAGGGAGCTTTGAAATACAGTAGTTAAACGGCAATGGGGAAAGGACACTACCCTGTGGAACCCCTGTTTTATTTTTCTAGGTTTGCTCGATTTGTCTATAGACATTACCGACGAGTGCCGACCACTTAGATAATTCGCCGACCATTGAATAACTTGTTAAAGAAAAAACAGATTTTCAGTTGGGCAGAAGAACATCAGAAAGCTTTTATTACTTTGAAGAAGAATTTCAGCACCAGTACTATGCTACGCAGATTTTAAAGACTGATGCTTCCAATTATGCGCTAGATGTGGTCTTGTCGCAAGGGGAGATAGGAAAAGATAGAACAATAGCCTTTGCAAGTAAATCATTAAACAAACATGAACTTAATAAGCCAGTGATTGAAAAAGAACTACTCGCAATTCATTGGGCATCAACTATTTCAGACCATATCTGTGTGGCAGAAAATTTATAGTCTGCTCCGACCACAGGCCGTTAGTTAGTTTATTTACTCATAAGAACCCATCGTCAAAATTAACTAGAATTCGAACAGACTTAATGGATTATGATTTTGAGATAATCTTTAAACAAGGAAAGATGAACACAAAAGCAGATGCTCTCTCCAGGATAGTGCTAGATTCTAAGAAGTGAGCAGAAATGATTCCTACATGTAGTGTTAATGTATTAACTAGAAATATGAAAGAAAAATTAAAGAAGGGCAAAGAAGAAACAGACACGGTAGAAGTGCGTGCCCTTGTAGGTACCTCGATTTCAGGTGAGGAGATTGATCACCTCCACATTTGGAACGCGACATCGATTTCGAATTTAAGGTACGTGAAGAAACTCGAGTTCAGGAAGTTAGGGAAGATTGACGATAAAGTGAAGAATCCAGAAAGAAATTATAAGAATAAAAATGAAAAAAGGGCCCAAGATATGAACATTTTAGCAGAGAAAGGTGGCATAATTGTAGAATACAGCGAAAAATTACTATCAGAGTTAAAATTGATTTTGAGGAAGTTGTCATTCGAAGCGAATAAGCAAGCAATTACTAAGCTAGCGTTAGCAGAAAATAATAAGATTTTCGAAAAAATAAGCATGCATGAATTTAAGAAAGTATATAATTAGCTGCAAGAATTGAAATATGAAAAATGTCTGGCTGAGGCCATCTAATAACTATAGGTACATACTAACCCTTCAGTGTGAGTTAACCAAATTTGTTGAGGCAATTCCTTTAGAAAACAAAGAAGCAGCGACTGTAGCGAAAGCAATAGTAGGTAAATTTATATTAAAATACGGCTGTTTTAGGAAAATGAAGACAGACAAAGGCACGGAATTTACAAACGAACTCTTAAACATATGTACGTTGCTTAAAATAGAGAAAACAACCTCAACACCTTTTCTTCATGAGACTTTAGGAACTAGAAAGGAACCACAGGGTTCTCAACGACTATTTGATGACCATGCAAGGAGTAGATAATTGGGATGAAATGATTCCATATTACGTCTATAGGTATAATTCAACTCCACACACAACTACGACATATACTCCCTTTGAGTTAGTCTATGGCAAATTAAGTGCATTACCATGTGAGATAACAAAGAATAGAGAGACATTATACAATATTGATGATTATGTAAAAGAATTGAAATTGAAACTGAAACGCGCACACTACAAGCAAAAAAAAATTTCTTACAATCAAAAATTGTGAATAGAAATAAGCAGAGCAATGTAAAAAAGGCAAAATTCCAAGTAGAAGAATTTGTATATATAAAAGTAGGAAACAAGAGAAAGTTGGAAAAACCTTTTAAAGGTCCATTCAAGATTATAGATCAAAAAGGGCCAAATAGTACATTACTGATAGATAAAAAAAAGTAGAATTACATAATAATAATTTAAACAAAAAACCCTATCTACTCGTATAAATTACTTTGAATTTTAAGAAATTACAACTAATTTAGATTTTTCTTGAGGGGTAGGATGTAGTGTGCCTGACCTATATCAAACTCTTGTGGCTCATATTGCTGAGTCGGCGTATTTGTTGTGACGATCGAGTGTGGATTGATGACACATGCAGAACACTCGTAATGGATTGCACTTTGGCTTAACGTGTGGCGCCACATGTGGCACACTTAACGCTTGCTATTACAAATGCAAGATCGGGTGAGAGTGATGTGGGTCAGCGTATACAACATGAGTACCAAAAGTAAATAAAGAATGAATGTAAATGAGGGGAAATAGCTTAGGGAGTAACCAAGCAATGTGATTAGTTGAATGACTGACAGGTCCAACGCTACTAGAATAGTTCTCTCACAGGGGCGGTTTCGGTTAAGGCCACGAGTTATCTGAGTGTTTATGGCGTTAAGTGCTGTGGTTGTGCTATGCACCTTACGAAACCCATGCTGATGCTTCGCTGAGGCAGGTGGTTCGTGGAATACGGGAGTAGCAAGGCCTCTAGTGTCTTCGCTACCGGGGAAAGGAGGGTTATCGGGCGATAAGAATCTCCTTTGTTGGCTGGTTTCCCCGGTTTGAGCAGTGGGACCACTCTCCCCATCTTCCATATGTCTGGAATGACGAGAGTGGCAGTAGACAAGTTGAGGACCTGAACTGCCGGCTAAAATAGATCGCGCATCGCTCCGGGTCCGACGAAGCGTGGTCACCAAAGTCTATTTCGACTCTGTCGTCACGCTTCGTCGGGTTGTACAACGACCTCACGGTTGACCAAAGCTTACTCACACCAGAGGCGAAGTTGCAGGTCCTCAAATGCTCTTCCCATTTCTTCCGCTTATGTACGTTCACAAGTTGCCGAATCTCCGAATTAAGATCCCTGATACGGGGATTTCCGGGATAGGCCTGACGAACGTTGTCACGCTCATCGGCTAGAACAGCCGCTTCAGCAGGAAAGTTCGGACGTGGATCCTTAATACGTCCTGCTGGGATTAAGCGAGCTGCAGCAGCAGTGACAACCCTGCGGAACTTACGTTCACCTATGTGGACGTCGGTTGGTATGGGTAGTGCAGCGAAGGTGTTTTCAGTAAATTCCGCGAAGCCTTTCCAGTCAGCTTTTGAAAAGTTGACACAGGCCCGGTGATCCGCGGAAGCAAATCGGCAGGTTTATCAATCGAGATGACTATGGGCAGATGGTCTGCTGCTAGGGTCAGCATAGGTCGCCAAGATACGCTTTTGATCATACCAGCGCTGACAATTGTTAGATCTGGCGAGCTGCAGCAGCTGCCCATAATCCTGGTGGGTGCGCCGTCGTCCATTGTGCAGAATGTCGAATCGTCTATCTGCTCAGCCAAGTCAGTTTCCCTTCGATCGTTTGACAGGCTTGAGCAGAGTTGCCAGACGTGGGGATTTCGCCCCATTTTGGGGATTTCTGAAACAATTTGGGGATAGATTTTTTCATTTGGGGATGTGGGGATTTGATGGGGATTTTTGTTTAGTTTAAAATATCCATATTGAAATTAAAATACATATCGATGGCTGAGTGGAAGATCGA
>NW_023458555.1:51220331-51222573 GCF_013731165.1 Rhagoletis pomonella
TTGTAAACTAGTATTTTTCCTGACTAGTTTGGGGTTTCACTGCAGGGAGATGTTCCAGACCAAGCGAGAGATAAGGCTATGTAATTTTTTCATCGAACCGTTGTGACAATCTTATAAAAAGTGTTCTCCTAGTTCCTCCTGGCGCATCCAAGAAGAAGCTCATTTATCATTTGCATCTTCTTATTTAGCGCTGTAACCGCATACGCGATTTCAGCCGACTTCGACAAAGCATGCCACAAGCATTGGAAATGCCACATGAAGCCAAGTCCTTCTCCACGTGGTCTTTCCATTGCAGTGGGCACCTCCCTTTTTCTCTGCTAACACCAGCGGATTGACAGTCGAATACTTTTAGATCTGGAACGCGGTTCCCATTCGAACGACACAGTGAAGCCAGCGGAGCCGCTGTAAAGCTTAGTTCCATCGTCTGCGGTACTCACCGTAAGATCTTTCTCTCGAATAGTCCAAGAGCCGCCTCATCGGCCATATACCAGCATGGGCATGACGACTGACTTATAGAGTGTGGTTTTTGTACGTCGGGAGAGAACTTTTCTCCCGAATTGCCTACTCAGTCCAAAGTAGCACTTGCACAGTAATTCGGCATTGGATCTCGATGCCGACATTATTATCGGTGCTATGGTGGTTCCTAACTAAACGAAATTGTCTACTTTCTCGAAATTACAACAGGCAACAGTGACGTGGTGCCAAGGCGCGAATGCTCTGACTTTATTTGAAGATAGGAGATACTTCGTCTTGTCCTCGTTGATCACCAAACCCAATCGCTTTACTTCGTTATCCAACTTAGAAAAAGCAGGAGAGACTTCGAGGTTTTTGTTACCGATGATGTCGATGTTATTGGCATACGCCAGAAATTACACTTCCTTGCAAAAAATGCCCATAAATGCCCTTCTGCTCACGCTTTAGTTTGTGAATGTTTGCATTTAACAAAAAAAATTCTGGAAGATGTGGGTATTGTTGGGTAGATGTGTATTTCACTAAGGTAGATTCTTCGATATTTGAAAGTCGGAAAAACTCGACGCAAAAGAAAGCACATTCCCTTTACTCGCAACATAGTACGTAGTAGGCAATGGCGACCCCAAGTGAATTTGTTTATGATTAAAAGTTAACTATTTAAAAATGTTAGGGAATGGTGACAACAATTTTAAGTTTTCATTAAGGTTTTTTAAACAGCTTTCATGGGATATTTTAATTTTTTCGTTAGGTATGGTTTTTATTATTTATTCATTTGTATCAGTACGTTTTTATTATTTTTTTATTACAAAATTTTTATACCAACTCTTCGTTGATAATACGATCACTTCGTTTGATAAGATTTTCTAAATTATTTCTTCATTTAAACTGTTCGGATTTTGGATAAGTGGAAACATAAAAAAATCTCTAGTAAAGCTTTCCATAACACTTTTCATTTGAAACCAATTATGTAATATTTCATTTAGTTCCAATATTTGCAGTCTTTACTTTTAGATAAGGCATATTGGAAATATTTCTAAATCAAGATTTCTCATATGCCTTTAGTTTGGTACCCATATTGTAACATTTCATTTTTTTACCAATTTAATTGAGTTAAATTTTCAAACAGGTGGCAACCCTCCTCAAACATATTTTCGACTGTAGGTCTTTTAAAAACTTTTCAGTTTGATACCCACATTGTAATATTTCATCAATTTAACTGAGTTAAAATTTTCAAATAGGTGGGAACCCTCCTCAAAAGTATTTTTAAAAGTCTTCTTTTTTAAACCTAGACCAATTAAATTGAGATTAACTTTCAAACAGGTGGAAACCCTCCTCAAACATATTTTCGGCTGTAAGCCATCTTAAAAATCTAAAGTTTGATACCCAAATTGCAGTATTCCATTTATTTTATCAATTTAACTGAGTTTAAATTTTCAAAGAGGTGGCAACCCTCATCAAAAGCATTTTTAAAAGTCTTTTCTAAAACTTTAATTTCGTACCTAGATCAATTAAATTGACCAATTAAAGTTTGATTCCCAAATTGCAGTATTTCATTTATTTTATCAATTTAACTGAGTTTAAATTTTCAAAGAGGTAGCAATTGTACACAAAAATATTCTCAGCAGTTATCTTTCTTAAACCTCTTTAACTTAATACGTATATTGTAATGTATTATTTAGTTTATCAATTAAATTGCTCTAAATTTTTTAACAGGTGGCAACCCCCCTTAAAACTCTTTAGTTTGATACCCGCATTGCAGTATTTCATTTAC
>NW_023458555.1:51222673-51226175 GCF_013731165.1 Rhagoletis pomonella
AACACTAAAACCCGGCTTTCAAAATATATATTAGTATAAATAGATATGCATATATTATTACTATATTTTGGCTGTATTTGTTGTTTCTGATTATCGCAAAAAAAATTTGCCTAGAGACGAATTCGCCCTTTGATATGGTTGTTGCTCAATGCTATTTATATTCGCAATTTCATGAAAATAGGAAAATAGGGTCCTATGAGCTTATCCAGGCAAAATTTTAATCAAATCGGACCATAGATACGATTTTTCGAATACATCGGTCTCTGGCCCACTTCGCGGAAAAAAGGATCCTGTATGCTAATCTAGGCATAAAGCTACCTAAATACCAAATTTTAAGCAAATTGGACCATAAATACAATTTTTTCAAATAGATCGGTGCCTGGTCCACTTCACGGAAAAAAGGATCCTGTATGCTAATCTAGGCATAAAGCTACCTACGTACCAAATTTTAAGCAAATCGGACCATAAATACGATCTTTTCGAATAGATCGGTCCCTGGTTCACTTCTCGGAAAAAAAGGACCATATATGCTACCTACGTATCAAATTTTAAGCAAATCGGACCATAATAAGATAATAAATCGGTCATTGGTCCACCTACCGGAAAAAAGAATTTTGGAAATTTGGCCTAAAACATGGTGGTTGCTGAAGGCTATTTATGTACAAATGAAATCATGAAAATCGGACCAGCCGTTCGCGAGTTTACCTGTTACAAAGAAAAGGGGCTTCTCTTTATATAATTAGTATAGACTAGCTATACCCTGCCACGCTTTGCTGTGGCATATTCCTGTTACATGGTAGGTACACTATATTTTTTTTTGCGTATTTCCATACTCTGTATAGTTATCAAGGCTATCTGGTTTGCCGACGCGCAACATAGATTTGTATATGTGAGAAGCACTCGGCATCTAAATCTAAACCGTACTTTTCCAAAGGTTGACCTTGAGCATCGCTGATTGTGATTCCGAACGCCAATTGAACTGGGATTTGCCATCTTATAAATTGTAGTGGTAGGAATCATGAGAATTCTTCACCTTTGAAAGGCCACATTAAAATCATTGCTTTCGACACGTTGTTCATTGATTTCTTAACTACGAGTCATTTGCAGTTGCAGAGTTTGGCTGATTTTGATATTCCGCAACATGATAATTGTCACACCTATTTCAATTTCAATTTCAGTATGTTGGGTAATCCCTGGAATATCAATCGGGTTCAAAAATTCCGTTGGATAATTAACTGCTTCATTTATTTCCACAACGGTGTTTATCGACGTACATATGTACATATACATTAGACTGCATCAAGATGGGACACGAATGACGTCTTTTTGGCCAGAAATAAAAATAGTGTGAAAATACTTTTCTACTGAGATCCCAGAAGTCTAAATCAGAACATTTTTGGTCCAGTTATTCAAGTTTTTCGTAAAACAATCTGTGAAAAAAGTAAAAAAACAGCATCAGAAATCTCATTCTTACGGTTCCGTTGAAAAGTTTTTTAAATATTTTTATGCAGATTTTTTAATTTAATTTGTCATCTGAGGCGAGTTTTTTCAAAAAGTTCTTTAAGAAACATTTTTATTCATAAAAAACTTCATTTTGGGAGGTATTTTCAAATCGGTCCAGCTCGCTTAAATCTTAATATTTTTCCGAAATATTTTGGTGGACGTCTTAAAATATAATAAATTTTGTAATCCCGGCGGAAAAACCGCAACTTTTTTTGGTGATGCAGTCTAATATACATATATTATTTCATCACTTTGAATGCTGAATTAAAAAAACTTATTGACTTGATAGACATCCTTATTCTTTGCGGCAAGAATAGCTCGTTCACTGAGCCAATCGTGATTCCTATAATTAATTTAAATATCTGGAAACATTCTTTCGATCAGTTCTCCTTTCGATGCTTCTAAGTTACAAAAATTATCAGGCAATAAAATTCGTCCCAATCTCTCATTGACTGGCAGCTTTCCGTTCCCTATGTTCATAATTGTCGCAAGAATACCTAGGCTGATTAATCGCTCTGTACTTGGACACGCATATTTATTCGTAGTCAACTGCTATGTATGTATGTTCGTCTTGCCACAATGCTGAATATTTCAGGCAAGTATTTATTTCTTCCGCTGGTGTCAATCGAAAAATTACAGGCAATGTTTACGTAAAATCACCTGCAAGCAGTATCAATGTATTCCCGAATGGTTCAACATTTCTACGCAAATCTCTCCCCGATCGATGAAGAGATTTTTTATGTGCCATCGTGCACTCATCCCAAACAATGAGTTAACATTTTTGTAATAAGTACTTTTCCCATACCGGATGTTCTGGAAATATTGCACGTGGGAGTTTCGATGATTTGTATGTTCAATGGCAGCATAAGAGTTAAATGAGAAGTATCTCCACCTGGTAAAAATGTCGCAGCCCTGTAGTCCAACGTACTAGTTGAAACCTACCTCACAACTAGTATGAACAGCATGCCCAACTAGTCAGCCAACTATCTTTTTTCCATGCAATCAACTGGTATTTTTAACATGGGGATGTCCTACGAGATGGCAATTGTCAGATTTCGGTCAGAAATATACCAGCCTCATACTAGTTCAAAATAGACAGAAAATTACTAGTCCAATTAAGGACCAAAACCACTACTTTGGAAGTCAAAAAATAAAATGAATTCATGAATATACAATAAAACACTTTTGATTAAGTACACTTTAATATATTACACGTTTTTCATTAAGGGTTATTAAAAGTAAAAGGTTTCAGGTACAATAAATACTATATTTTTATCTTTTTTTAATAATATTGAATATGCAAAAGAAAACATTTTAGTTAAAAATAGAATGAAGACTTTAGTTCATTTTTGAGTGAACTAAAATAAAAATAAAAGTTTTCATTAAAATAAATTAAATTCATTAACTTTGCACATTCCAGTCTTTTCTTTTTCAAATTTTACAAAAGTAATAATTAATGTTTAAAATTTGAGATTTGGATAAGAATGAAATGAATGAATAATTTAAGCAGTTATTAAATATTCTTAGCTTTTGTCAATAGTTTTTCTTGATGATTAATAATAGAAATTAATCAAATAATTATAATCGTGTAATTAAAACAAGTCCAGAATAATTGAAAATGATCAAAAATAACAAAATAATGATGTAATTAAAATTAATGAATTAATTAACGTTTTTTTACGTAATTAATTATTACTCATTAAACGGTTATCCAAAGAAACATGCTTTGATTAATAATCATTATGAATATTAATCATTATTTAACAGGTCTTGTATAATTGAATACGTACTCCCTTTAATGGTTTACAATATACCCAAATAAAAGTTATAATATTTTGTTTACTTTATTGTATTAAACTGTCGAAGTCAAAACAGGGCATGACTAAATAGTTTGTACTTGGTACAAGTCTGGTAATTTTCGAACTAGTTCGGTTTCAGTCAGGAAATTCTAGTTGTAAACTAGTATTTTTCCTGACTAGTTTGGGGTTTCACTGCAGGG
>NW_023458555.1:51226275-51232205 GCF_013731165.1 Rhagoletis pomonella
CGAACTGGCTGCCGAGATAGGTCGATCTTCCACTCAGCCATCGATATATTTTACTGCCTGCCCTTAAAAATTTCTCAAACAAAGATTTTCTTTGTCAAAGTATTATTCGTGGAAAATGCCTGTTTTAATGGCTTTCGCTGAACACACAATTTTCTCTCACTTCATTACGCCAATTTGTAAAAGGATCGCTGTGATTGGCCAGCGCACAAAAAAAATTGACGAACTTTCAGACAGCAATGGGAATGGAACCTTGGGCCGAAGGTATGTTGTTAAAGTCTCCAGAAATCATAAAAAATAAGAAACCGCTATACGTAAATAACCAAATGATCTCATATATATGTACACATATACAACTGTGAAAATTTGTAATATAAAATTATTCAAAACTGTAATTAAAACGAAGTAACAGAAATGAGAATACATATTTTCTTTATTTCTTACTTAAGGGGATTTAAATGGGGATTTAGAAGAAAAATGGGGATTTTTTGGGGATAACTGCGGCTAGATATGGGGATGCGCTATACAAAAATTCTGGCAACACTGGGCTTGAGTGCCAAAGATCGTGGTGCGCATTAAAGTCGCCAACTACCATACGGGTTTCACCTCTGAATAGCGCACCTATTTCAGGGTGATATCCTGCCGGGCAGCTGGTGACAGGGGGTATTTATACGTTAAATATTTCGAGCTCAACATCGCCTGACCGAATAGAGCAATACCCTGACATTCTAGGATGGTATCCCTGCGGTCGATGTCTGATTCAATAAGTCGATACTGCACGGTGTGGTGCGTGATGAACGCTAAACCTCCACCATTGTCTCGCTCGCGATCTCGACGGTGCACGTTGTATCCGGCGCAATTCAACAAGGTTGAATTGTCGTGCAACTTCGTCTCTTGAACCGCAGCTATTAATATTCCTTGCCTTCCCATAAAGACAGTTATCTCCTCGATCTTGCTCTGGACTGCGTTACAGTTAAATTTTAGCACCTTTGTGTTCCTTGGGAGACCGATTGTTATGTGGGGTGTTAAGGAGTTGTGTTGCCTGCCGGCCCCCTGCTGTACGTGCTGCAAAAGGGGGTGCTGCCTTGTGGTGGTGGTTGACGGTGTCGCGGGGGAGGTTTGCGACTGGGCAGAACAGCAGGGGCCCCCAACATAGTCACTCGTCCAATCACGCGTGTTGCGAAGTCCTGCACGGGCGGGTGGTGGTTTGCCGTGGAGGCGGTCCGATTAGCACAGCATGGGGCCACGAACGACGTGGTCCATTGCCGGTGCGTACGTAGGCCCGAGCAGTTGCCGAGGTGACTCCACCCGTCACAGGCATTGCACCTGACCGAGGTGGAGTTTGTATGCAGTCGTCTCTGGTATACGCAGCAAGTGTAAGTTTCTGGCCCTGGGTTGGAGTCAATGCCAGCCATGAGCAGAAGGGTACGTAGCAGATGTAGCCCTAGAATCGAGCAACGTTCGACGGATTTCGCCGACTTAAACGGGGTTAGATCGCCGAAACAACAGCCCTTGGTCGTGTAAAACCCGAGTCATTCCGGTACGTAGAACCATGTTGTTGTTCTTGTTGTAGCAGCATAAAAGTTCCCCAAAGAGCTTTTGGGGTGTGTTGCTGGAGTGACACCCCTTGGCAAAATATAAATTTGGGTCGTTCCGGTTACGTAGACCCGACTGTCGTGGGAATGTGAGCTTACACACATGTTGTTGTTGTTTTTGTATCAGCATACAAGTTCCCCAAAGATTTTTTGGGGAGTGTTGCTGGAGTGACAGTCCTTGATCAGATACAAATATAACTCGTTGCGGTTACGTAGACCCGACTGTCGTGGGGAAACATGGTGTTGTTGTTGTTGCGGCTACAACACCCCCGGCCAGATCGGTTAATATCTCAGTCGTTGTCGTCAAGTTCCACTAACGGCAGCCCTAAGAAGCGTGCACCCTCCATAGAATCGGTCCACAGGGAAAAAGGCGTAAGGGTTGTCGGGTTTTCCGGGCATGCGAAGAGATTTTTCGAGTCGTAAGGGGTCTCTCCGCATGCCGGACACTCATTTGGCACATCCGCGTTTAGTCTGCTCAGGTATGAGTTTAACCTGCTGCAGTAGCCAGAGAGAAGTTGGGCTATTGTGGTTGTCTTCCGAGGCAGATGAAAGTCCATCTCGTCAATGTCCGGTGGTTGTGTGCCTAGAACGGCCTTCACAGGTCTGGGAGTCTACATAACTCGAGACTGACTCCCTGTGAATGCCGTTCAGGGCCTGTCGGTATGCTGACGGGTCCAGAGGTTGCTTAATGAACCTCTCGACTTCGTCCGTCAGTTCGTAGAGATGCCCCCTGACGTGCCTAGGCGAGGGCTCCTCTGCGAGCAGCTGTCTGTTTGGGTGGCCACGTCTGTGGCTCCCAATCAGAAACTGCTTGCAGAGCATTATGTTATGCTCCTTGACTGGGAGCATTTTCGCCTCGTCATGCATCAGAAGGCATTCTTTGTCTTTGCCCCAAGTACTGCCGGCTAGCAACTTGAGGACCTTGTCGCGGCTCTGTACTTTATTGACAATAGCGGTTGCGTGCGCAGAGAAGGAGAGCAGACCGTCGAATGTTACTCCGAGTATTTTGGGGTTATTCACCGTCGGAATTGGTGTATCATCGACGTGAATTCCCAGCGGTAGCCTGACCTCCTTCGTCCAGGGGGTGAACAAGGTCGCAGAGGATTTCGTAAAGCAGAGAGCTAGGCACTTTGCAGTGAAGAAGCGAGAAAGCTCGGAGAGATACCCGTTTACTTTCGATCACAAGTCATCAATTCCATTCCCAGTCGCCATGATCGAACAATCGTCGGCGTAAGAGACAATCGAGACTCCCTCTGGTGGTTGAGGGAGCTTTGAAATATAAAAGTTGAACAGTAGCGGGGAAAGGACACCACCCTGTGGAACCCCCTGTTTTATTTTCCTAAGTTTGCTCGATTTGTCTCTAAAATTACCGACGAGTGCCGACCACTCAAATAATTTCCCGACCACCGTTTGAGCCTCTGTGGGAGAGAGGAAGCCTCTATATCTTCTAGTAGCGTGGAACGGCTGACAGTGTCAAAAGCCTTTGACAGCTGCAACGCTACTAGAATCGTTCTCTCACAGGGATGGTTACGGTTAAGGCCACGAGTTATCTGAGTATTTATGGCGTTAAGTGCTATTGTTGTACTGTGCACTTTACGGAAACCATGCTGATGCTTCGCTGGGGTCAAGTGGTTTGCGAAATACGGGAGCAGCAAGGCCTCGAGTGTCTTCGCTACCGGGGAAAGGAGTGTTATCGGTCGATGCGAATCTCCTTTGTTGGCTGGTTTGCCTGGTTTGAGCAGTGGGACCACTCTGCCCACCTTCCAGATGTCTGGGATGATGAGAGTGGCCATTGACAAATTGAGGACTTCCGTTAGGTACGCTACCCCCGCAGGACCTAAATTTTTCAGCATCGGCATGCATATTCCGTCGGGACCCATGGCTTTGGAGGCTTTCGCCTTCCCGATGGCCACCTGAACTTCACCGCAAGTGAAGGGGGGCACAAGTTGTTGGCAGTTTGTGCAGGGTTCTGGTCACTCGACGCTTGGCTTTGTCCACCGGAGGATGCAGTGTCGAATGTCGGCTAAAATACCCCGCGCATCGGGTCCGACGAAGCATGGTCGCTAAAAGAAACTTCGACCCTGTCGTCATGCTTCGTCGGATTGGACAGTAACCTCACGGTTGACCAAAGCTTACCCACACCAGAGGTGAAGTTACAGGTCTGCAGATGCTCTTCCCACTTCTTCCGCTTATGTACGTTCACTAGTTGCCGAATATGCGCGTTGATCCCTGATACAGGGAGCCTGACGAAGGCTCCGGGATCGGCCTGACGAAGGCTGTCACACTCGTCGGCTAGAACAGCTGCTTCAGCAGGGAAACTTGGACGTGGGTCCGTTATGTATCCTGCCGGTACGAAGCGAGCTGCAGCAGCGGTGATAGCCCTGCGGAACTTACGTTCACCAAGGGTGACGTCGGTTGGTGTGGGGAGCCCAGCGAAGACGTTTTCAGTAAATTCCGAGATGCCTTTCCAACCAGCTTTAGAAAAGTAGATATAGGTCCGGTGTTCCGCGAAATCAAAGTCGGTTGGTTTATCGATCGAGATGACTATGGGCAGATGGTCTGATGCCAAAGTCAGCATAGGTCGCCATGATACGTTGTTTATCAGACCAGCGCTGACTATTGTTATATCTGGCAAGCTGCAGCAGCTGCCCATAATCCTGGTGGGTGCGTCGTCATTCATTGTGCAGAATGTCGAATCGTCTATCTGCTCAGCCAAGTCAGTTCCCCTACGATCGTTTGACAGGCTTGAGTGCCAAAGATCGTGGTCACCTACTACCATACGATTTTCTCCTCTGAGAAGCGACCTATATCAGGGTGATATCCTGCCGGGCAGCAGGTGACAGAGGGTATGTACACATTAAATATTTCGAACTCAGCATCGCCTGACCGGATAGCAATGCCCTGACATTCTAGGGTGGTATCCCTGCGGTAGATGTCTACTTCAATAAGACGATATTGCAAGGTGTGGTGCGTGATGAACGCTAAGCCACCACCATTATCTCGGTCGCGATCTCGACGGTGCACGTTGTACCCGGCACAATTCAACAATGTTGAATTTCTGTGCAACTTCGTCTCTTGGACCGCAGCTATCAATATACCATGCCTTCCCCTGAAGACGGTTATCTCCTCGATCTTGCTCTGAAGCCCGTTGCAGTTAAGTTTATGTCACATTACGAAATATCCTGGTCTGACATACTATGCAGATTGTAGGAGGAACCAGAAGTTGTTGGCGACGGCATGTGGGTGGTGGCGCGGTTGTGTATGTTCTGTGGTCTGTCGTGGTTGTGGTGTGGTCTATTGTGTTGTTATGTTGATGTGCTGTGGTGTTTGTGTGGAGCTGCTCAGGTGGACTGGGGTTAGCCGTGGAGGCTGCTCTATTTGAGCAGCAGGGGGCCACAACCGACGTGGTCCACTGCCGATGTGTCCGTAATCCTGAGCAGACTCTGAGGTGAATCCACCTCTCGCAAGCATTGCACTTGACTGAGGTGGAGTTATGGTGTAGTCGTCTCTGGCATACACAGCAGGTGTAGGCCCTGGGTTTGACTCGATGCCAGCCCTGAGTAGAAGAATACGTAGCGAGCAACTTCTGAGATACTGAGCAGATAGACGGTTCGACATTCTGCACAATGAACGACGACGCACCCACCAGATATAACAATAGTCAGCGCTGGTCTGATAAACAGCATATCATGGCGACCAATGCTGACTTTGGCATCAGACCATTTGCCCATAGTCATCTCGATCGATAAACCAACCGACTTAGCTTCCGCGGAGCACCGAACATATATCAACTTTTCTAAAGCTGATTGGAAAGGCTTCGCGGAATTTACTGAAAACACCTTCGCTGCTCTCCCCACACCAACCGACGTCCACCTTGGTGAACGTAAGTTCCGCAGGGCTGTCACCGCTGCTGTAACTCGCTTCCTACCGGCAGGATGTATTACGGACGCACGTCCAAATTTCCCTGCTGAAGCGGCTGTTCTACCCGATGAGCATGATAGCCTTCGTCAGGCCGATCCCGGAGATCCCCGTATAAGGGATCTCAACGCGGAGATTCGGCAACTAGTAAACGTACATAAGCGGAAGAAGTGGGAAGAGCATCTGAAGACCTGTAACTTCACCTCTGGTGTGAGTAAGCTTTGGTCAACCGTGAGGTCACTGCCCAATCCGACGAAGCACGACGACAGAGTCGAAATTTCTTTCGGCGACCATGCTTCGTCGGACCCGGAGCGATGCGCGAGCTATTTTAGCCGGCAGTTCATACTGCATCCTCCGGTGGACAAAGCCAAGCGTCGAGAGACCAGAAGGCTGCACAAACTGCCAACAACCTGTGCCCCC
>NW_023458555.1:51232305-51250503 GCF_013731165.1 Rhagoletis pomonella
CCGATAACACTCCTTTCCCCGGTAGCGAAGACACTCGAGGCCTTGCTGCTCCCGTATTTCACAAACCACTTGACCCCAGCGAAGCATCAGCATGGTTTCCGTAAAGTGCACAGTAAAACAACAGCACTTAACGCCATAAACACTCAGATAACTCGTGGCCTTAACCGAAACCGTCCCTGTGAGAGAACGATGCTAGGTAGCGTTGAACCTGTCAAAGGCTTTTGACACTGTCAGCCATTCCACGCTACTAGAAGATATAGAGGCTTCCACTCTCCTACAGAGGCTCAAGCGGTGGTCGGCAAATTATCTGAGTGGTCGGCACTCGTCGGTAATGTTTAGAGACAAATCGAGCAAACTTAGAAAAATAAAACAGGGGGTTCAACAGGGTGGTGTCCTTTCCCCGCTACTGTTTAACTTTTACATTTCAAAGCTCCCTCAACCACCAGAGGGAGTCTCGATTGCCTCTTACGCCGACTAATGCTCGATCTTGGCGACTGGGAATGGAATTGATGACCCTTGTTCGAAAGTAAACGGGTATCTCTCCGAACTTTCTCACTTCTTCACTGCAAAGTGTCTAGCCCTCTCCCCTACGAAATCCTCTGCGACCCTGTTCACAACCTGGACGAAGGAGGTTAGGCTACCACTGGGAATTCACGTCGATGGCACACCAATTCCGACGGTGAATAATCCCAAAATACTCGGAGTATCATTCCCCAGCCTGCTCTTCTTCTCTGCGCACGCAACCGCTATTGTCAATAAAGTACAGAGCCGCAACAAGGTCCTCAAGTCAAAGACAAAGAAACGTTGCTGGCAACATACAAGGCAATAGGCCGGAACATCACCTCCACAACGAGGCACAAATGCTCCCCATAAAGGAGCACAACATAATGCTCTGCAAGCAGTTTCTGGTCGGGAGCCACAGAAGTGGTCACCCAAACAGACAGCTGCTTGCAGAGGAGCCCTCGCCTAGGCACGTCAGGAGGCATCTATATGAACTGACGGACGAAGTCCAGAGCTTCATCAGGCAAACTCTGGACCCGTCAGCTTACCGACGGGCCGTGAACGGCATTCACAGGGAGTCAGTCTCGAGTTATGTAGACTCTAGACCTGTGAATGCCGTTCTAGGTACACCACCATCGTCTATGTCCGACGAGACGGAGCTTCATCTGCCTCGGGAGACACGAACAACAATAGCCCATCTTCGCTCTGGCTACTGCAGCAAGTTAAACTCCTACCTAAGTAGATTGAATGAGGATGTGCCAAATGAGTGTCCGGCATGCGGAGAGACCCCACATGACTCGAAACATCTCTTCGCATGCCCGGAAAACCCAACCCTAACGGCTTTGTCCTTGTGGACCGACCCGATAGAGGCTGCACGACAACGACTGAGATATCAACCCATCTGGGCGGGGTTGTTGTAGCCGCATTGCATTGGTATGTACATATTAAATTTTCGTATCTTTAGCAGAAAATAGGCATGAACATGGTTTTATTTTGCAAAAATATACGTTGACATAATTTAACTTAAACGCAGCATATGTATACATGTGTCGCAACACATTAACATGTGCGCTAATGACAAATGCCTTCATTAAAAGAACAAATCATTTAATCTTCAAAGAGGCAAACCACTTGTAAATACAACACTCCGAAATTAGAGAAAAGAATGTGTAAAAATAACAAACAAAATTCATTCATAAACGCTTTCCTTGGACCACTACGGTCAACTTGTACGGTCAAACAAAATCTCTAGTATCTGTAGAGACACATGCAAAGTCTCATTTCGCTCTGCACTATAAATAAATTTCACTCACAATTATTTCCCAGTCCTTGGCCGACACCGGTGTAACGAATACACTCCTCAATGTCAAGACGTCAGCGACGAGCGAGCATTTTACGAAATCATTCTCACATAAACCTAATAATACAATTTAATAAAAATATGATTAATAGCGAAATGAAACATTCAACTTTGATGAACAAGAGTAATTTTGTGCGTCTTGTTCAATTTTCTTGGTGGTTTTTAGTTTATAATACACATGAAGATAAGTGATAGATATTAGTGGCATCATACTTTATTTCATTAAGCGAATGCTATTCTTTTTATACGTATATTTCATATGTAAACAATAAAATAGGTAAAAACAGAACATTAAATGGTAGTGGTCTCAAATTTTTGACGGTTTCAATTAATTGATTATATTCGAGTTAACTAAGTAGAATAATCTATATTTCATATTAAGGTATTTTAAATGCGCAAATTTGAGCTCAGACTTTTGATAAGGTCTCAGTTTTTTTTTTTTGCATTGATTTCAGAGCGTTTATTCGGAGTAATATATGTATATTATAAAAATTAACTCTGCGGTATTTGCTCAAAAATTTCCTTTTCTGAGCTCAGTCGGTCTTTTAGTAAATGAGCGATTTCAAGCCCTGTCTTTTCTATACAAAAATGTGTGTTGTGCAAACTTAAACATACTCCATGCATTAAAGCGTTTCGATTCTTAAAAATTTTGTTAGTATATTGCAATTTAAAAAACCTTAAGTATATAACGTAATATGCTAATGTAACCCAAGCCACCGCAGTATCAACTTGTTAAACTATTTGCAACAAGAGCTGTATTCCCCTATTGGCAGCATATTCAATGACAACAGTTTATATCAAGATGTGCGGTATAATAGGAAATCAATGATAAATGAGACTTTCGAAATCTCTTTTAACATAAAATTTATTACCAATTTCTTTCGCCACCCTGGCATTGATCCCAATTTCTGTATCTTTGACTGCGCCCGCATGTGGCGCCCATGATGCGTAGTGTGTGTGCCCGCTGTACTGTAAGCTTAAGCAGCCAGTATCCTAAATGGTCATCAGTGATGCGATAGTTTTGCGTGTAAAACGAAAGAAAACGGTGTATTTTTAACTTTTGATATAATGGCGTAATGAATAGACTAATCAGCAAAGTACGTCTTAGTAAACATAATGTATATTATCTTCTAAAAATCTAAAATCTCAACTAATTCACTTACAAATCCAGTGTGCCCTTTGGTCAGTGGACGCGTACCGTTGTACTTACGTATGTTGACACCACGCTGTAATAGTTCTCAGGCAGCAGTAGAAAGTTGCTTTTAGTTGGACGGAATACCACCTTAAATGTACGTTTAAACATTTCTTTATCTTGGATCCTTTTAAAAATCGTTAAGTATTTGCTGGTCTCCGCCTTCTGCTGCCCAAATGATCTAGCTTAATTTTAATATACATTAACTCAAAAAGTTGCATTAAAATACTTGATATCTTTCTTTCTAATTGGCATGCCAATCTAAATTCGCTATATTAAATCAAATACCAAATTATATTATCCAATGGCCGCGATTTGAACTTTTGTACTGTGAAATACTTTTATCATTCCTTTATGCATTCGTTCTCATGAGTGTGTTGAGTGTTGCCAGATAGTACATTTCGAGCAAATTAATAATCGTCGCCTGGGTAAGGCCCTGTCTCCACAGGAAAACACTGATGTCGTGATAACCCAAGAATGATAGAATACAAGATTGCGCCGTCCTGGGCGTTGACATTTGTGTACCACAAGTAAACAAAGAATAGAGCGAAAAGAAGAACGAGTTGAAACTGCCAAAGCAGTTCACTTTACAGCGAAAAACGTGTTTTAATTTTGCGGCATAAATGTAGAATACCTACGATTCTCAAATTAAAAAAAATCATATTGGGATCGATGGAGATCATTGAGGTGAACGTAACGATATATATATTTTTTTTTGGGCAACAACAACTACAACAATTATTAAAAGTCAAAGTACAAATTAAGCATGTTTTTTAATTAATATTTCTCGAGAACCCCTCCAAGGATTTGGAAAATTTGATGTTATTTGATAGAGAATTTAATTCTCTTTAATTTGATATACATATTTATACATATATCTTTTATAGTATTCACAAAAATATAATTCTACTTTCTTTTATAGTATTCACAAAAATATAATTCTACTTTGTGAGGGTTATAATCAGATGTGGGCACTACCACAAACAAGCGTGAGCTAAAAGTGAGAATGTGTTAGTGTGCCTAATTCATTTTGCATGCTGTCGTGTTCTCATCGCAGCGCTCTCGCTTGTATACGTACACGCGACTCTTACGCTCTTTTAGCACCTGCTAACTCTCTGCCCATGCCTGGTTATAATCCATAAGCGCGGCCGAAGGCCGCCTACGCAGAAAGGTGTTCTCTGCAAAAGGTGTTCAGCGCCTTTTCTTCGCAACACAGAAAGAGAATTCTACTTTGTGAGGTTTATAATCTATAAGTGCGGCCGAAGGCCGCTTACGCAAAAAGAAGTTTATACACAAAAACCCTGTATACTTTTTTTCCACATTAATTCGATTTTTGTGAAAACTTTAAAAAGGTATATAAATAAATATGTATATCAAATTAAAGAGAATTAAATTCTCTATCAAATGACATCAAAATTGTCCAATTCCTTGAAGAGGTTTTCGAGAAATATTAATTTAAGGAAATGCTTAATTTGAACTTTGACCTTTAATAATTGTAGTAGCTCTTGATTCCCAAAAAAAAAAATATACCTTTATGTTCACCTCAATGGTCTCTATGAATTATATTTTTTTTTTTTTTAATTCGAGATTTGTAGGTATTGTGCATTTGTTCCCTGCAGCAGTATCTCTGCGGGATTGATTAGTTAACTTGCTAATGGAGGCTGATTGGAGCAGAACCAAAATCATTGTCAGGAAATGCTGTTAATATAATAATAGAGAAACATTTCGGGAACGGCTTTGCCGTGCCCTATGTACACAAAATGCAGAGATTCGTCCCAGCGCTAAACTAGCATCTACGCTTCTTGCATCTTGGCGGCTGTCGCAATTTAACACACAGCACTTCATTGTATTAGTTTTTACGCAGTCTTCAACTCAAAAATCGCTCACAAATTGCAAATTAACACAATTTAAACTGATTTTTCACTTATAATTCAAATTTCTCTTTCGCTGATTTGTAAACAAAGGTTTATTTACAAGTTACCACAACTGTCAAAATCGGCAAAACCAACATGAACGAAAGACACAAGATCACGCGGGACGGAAAGAACGAAAAAAGTTATTTTCTAGCTGCCAAAATCTCGACGCCATCTTTGCTGTAAGAAGTAAATTTTGTAACTTATTGAAAAATGTATGCACAAGGAAGTGCTGTTTATTGGAATTAAATGTTTCGAATGAAAAAATATTAAGACAGATATAGAAAATTTCAATAGTATAACAAATGAATAACTGATCTATGACATACAAGTATAAAGTGGCAAAGTACATTAACTATAATATAACATAACTTCAACACTTTCCCTTGTTATTTATAGTTTATTTAAACCCATTTTGTCACACAAAAACTTGATTCTTACTGCTGTCAAGGGTTTGGTCATGATATCTGCCAATTGATCTTGTGTTGAAATAAGTTGAATTCCTAATACTTGATCGTTGATTTTCTCGCGAATAAAGAAATGCTTAATAGCAATATGCTTGGTCCTGCGATGAAACTCCGGATTTTGAGCAAGTTTGACTGCTGCTGAGTTATCAACTTGTAGTATTGGCAATTCTTTCAAAACGGTTATTTCTAAAAACAGTCGTTTAATCCATATTATCTCCTTCGTAGCTTCATTGGCAGCCACAATTTCCGCTTCAGTTGTCGACGTTGCTACCATGGCCTGGCGTTGACTCAACCATGATATTGCACCTCCGGCATGAGTAATTAGAACACCTGAAGTAGAACGACCAGTTGTAATACAACCTCCAAAATCTGCATCGCTGTAGCAGTTCAAAATGCCACTGTCTATGCTGTTGCGATAAATTATTCCCATATTCATTGTGCCAGCAATATAGCGAAAAACCCTTTTGACTTTTATAATATCTTCCTCAGTAGGATTCTCCAAATTTCTTGATAGAAATCCAACACTGTATGCCAAATCTGGTCTTGTTCCCAACATTAAGTACATTACAGCTCCAACAGCTTGTCTATACGGAAATTTTTGATTTTCCCCTTTCCCTGGTTCTGAAGTTGAATTGCTTAAAATTGGTGCTAAGTTCATTTAAAAAGATTTCTATATCTTTTCCATCAGTTCCAGCTACTAAGCCATCATCTACATATAAAACAAGTATAATTTTCTTTCCATTTTCTTCTCGAATATAGAGGCAAGGATCAGCTTCACTCACTCTAAATTTTAACTTTGTGAGAACTCCACCTACTCGCTTATTCCAGCACCTTGGTGCCTGCTTCAACCCATAAAGGCTGCGCTTTAACTGACATACCTTGTCTGTTCCGTCAGAAAACCCTTCCGGTTGATTCATATAGATAGTTTCCTCCAATTCACCATAAAGAAAAGCCGTAGAGACATCAAATTGTTTTATTATCATCTTCTCAATTGCTGCTATGCTGAGAACTGCCCGAATTGATGCCATCTTGGCTACTGGACTGAAAGTTTGATCGTAGTCAATCCCATAACGCTGATTATACCCCTTAATAACCAATCTTGCTTTAAATTTGTCAATGCTTCCATCAGAGTTCGTTTTAAGTCTGTATACCCATTTACATGGCAGTGCTTTAGCCTGCTTTGGTAAGTCTGCCAGTTTCCAAGTTTTGTTTTCTTGTAACGATTTCATCTCCTTACCCATAGCAAATTTCCATTCACGTTTCTCGTTACTTGTTATTGCTTCTTCATAACTTTCTGGTATTTGCAAGCCATTGACATATTCTTCAGCCTCCATAACGAAATCTTCCAGGTTTTTTGATCTCCTGATATTTTGACGGTTTCTCAAATTTGGTCCTATTTGTACACTTTCCTTCTCGTTTTCGTCGCTTTCATCGCTGCTTTCTTCCCTCATGCGTTTTCTTCGCACACGATTATCATTCGTAGATTCCTCTTTCTGAAAATCTTCCGAATTTCTTGTTTGATTATCTTGCACTCTTTTGTCTTTTTCTTCTGTAAGATCCCTTTCGTGCTCCTCTGGATTTTGAACTTCTTCCTCTTGGCAAGCATCAGTTAAAGGTAATTTTACTTCCTTCATATTTTCGATAAATTTGACATCTCTTGAAAGAGTAATTAAATTTTCTTCGGGAATATAAATGCGGTAACGTTCATCGCCATCATATCCTACTAGATATCCTTTTTTAGATTTTGCATCCATCTTTTTCCTTTTCTGTATCGGAATATGAGCGTAGCAAGTAGATCCAATAATCCGCATATGTTTTATTCTCGGCTTTTTTGTCATCCACAGTTCATAAGGACTTACATCTTCAACAGATGACTTCCCAGTGCGATTAAGTATGTAAACCGCCGCTGTTACAAATTCTGCCCAAATCGCTTCTGGAAACTTTATATTAGAATTTGAGTACATAAAAGTTCTTGCCATCTCCACAATGGTACGATTTTCCCTCTCACTGGATCCATTCTGCTCTGGTGTGTATGGCGCTGTCAATCTTTGTGTTATACCATGTTTTTTTAAGACCTCTTTTACTTCCGAGTTGTTAAATTCTCCTCCATTGTCACTTAGCAGTTCTTTTACTAAAATACCTTGTTGTTTAGCATGCGCAAGCATAGTTTCCAGTGAATCTTTAACATCTGATTTATTCTTGATGATATAGCAGTATCGAAACTTTGTAAACGAGTCTTTAAAAACTACATAATATCTGTTTTTCTTGAATGAGTTTGGAAATGGGCCACATACATCAGCCGACATGAATTCTCCTGGTTTCATAGCTTTCATCCTGTTGCCAAAAGGTAAACGATGTGCCTTTCCAAACACACAAGATTCGCACAAATTATTGTTATTTTTAACGTTTATTCCCAGTTCTTTTTGAAGTAACTTTTTAACATGCCGCTTATCTTGATGCCCCCATCGTTCATGATACAGCTGCAACAATGAATCATCAGTATCTACTATACTAGCATGCATCTCATCCGGTACAATTGGTTTCATATCAGCTTGGAATAATGATCCATTAGCCTCTCGATAGCCACGCATTACAATATTGCCGTTCACTTTTAGCCAGCATTTAACATTTGTTGACCAAAATTGACTAACAGGATTTTGGTCCTGTGCAGCCAATACAGAGAATAGATTTCTGTTGATTTCTGGAACATACCAGACATTTGTTAGCGTCAATTTCAGCGTTTCACCATTAATCTTTGACAACATCTCGATTGACCCTTTGCCAAGCGCCTTAAGACATTCCTTTCCAGCTGCTTTTATGCTGTATTCACCATTAAACGCAGTATAATCCAAAAGAAAATCTTTGCAGTTAGTCACATGCTTTGTGGCACCATTGTCCACCCACCACGTGATTCTGCTTACATCTACTGGATACAACTCAGTCGAAACACTAACCAGCGAAACATTTGTATTCTTTTCAAGACTTTGCACCTCATGATTCTGTTTATTTTTCGATGGTCGACCGTCTGCTATCCACTTTTTACAGTCTCGTATCCTATGGCCTTTCTTTTTGCAATAATGACAGCTGCTTTCTTTCTTCTGCTTAGACTTGTGCCCAACTGCCCTGCTGCTTTTTGAATATAATGCCTCCTCCTCGGGAATATCATTCGGCCTCTTGAAATTTCGCTCAAAAACACTTAGTTGTATACTCAGCTCGTCGAAAGTCTTGTCATCATCTTTTGACAAAAGCATCCAGCTCGACCGAAATGATTCAAATTTAAGTGGCAAAATGTTGAGTGTTTTGCACAAAATTATCAAATCTGGGAGAGGATTTTCGCCTTTTGCTTTTAAACCATTGTTGAGCTCGTTCCACAGCCCTCGTAGTATTGCAACATGGGTAGATACATCTTGGTTTTGATCCCAATTGAATGCGAAGAAATCAGTGCAAATCTTGAACAGCTGGTCTCTTGAAGTTGCTTCAAATTGTTCCTTTAACGCCTTCCAAGTGTCATGAGCCGTCTCTTTGTCCATGACCTTCTGGTAAACAGCATCTGTGATCGAACTTGTCAACATCGTTTTAGCATAGCTATTTGCTTTCCGATAAAAATCTTCTTTAATTTTATGTGCTTTTAACTCGGCATCAGTTGGTCTATCAGGTAATGACTCTGGCTTTGTAAGCTTCCCATCGATAGCATCCAAACATCCTTCGTGGTAGTCGAGCAAGTCTATTATCTTGCGTTTCCATATTGGCCAATCTGCTTCACTAGCCAATATTCGGATTCTTGAAGCATCCATTCCGCAAGCTGGTCCCATAACCTTTTGTAACTTATTGAAAAATGTATGCACAAGGAAGTGCTGTTTATTGGAATTGAATGTTTCGAATGAAAAAATATTAAGACAGATATAGAAAATTTCAATAGTATAACAAATGAATAACTGATCTATGACATACAAGTATAAAGTGGCAAAGTACATTAACTATAATATAACATAACTTCAACAGTAAACAACGAAGAGAACGGAGAAAACCGCGAAATTGTTGAACGCATGAAAAATCATTTTTATTATGCAAATTCTTCTAAAAATCATGCCGTTGTGTTAAATTATTCTTTATCTTATGTGTACACACGTTGTCACAAGCGAAAATGAAGAAAATTGCAGTAAAAAGCCACCACCAAATTGTAAACAACGAAGAAATGTAAATAAACGGCTAATGTCAAAATCGTTCAACTTTTTTCCTTAATGCGATTCTAACGGGCTACTCTCCTGCCCGCGTGATCTTGTCTTTTTGGTTCATGCAAAACCAAAGTAGCGATACCACTGACGGCTCCACCCATGATGCAATAATACAAGGTGTTATCAGTTGGCAACTTCTCGCTCTAATTCCGCCATGTTGACTGCCTTAGCTGAAACAGTGTTCTTCTTTAACAATTCTTTGCCTAATAATATAGTTGTTTTTTTATTTTTTCTCTGTATACACATTTTGTTTTCTCAAGAAGGTATTATATGTTATTTTATTTCATTTCATTGCGAATATACTATAAAAAAGATAATTCTGTTTAGAAGAAAATATGAAATCTTATATTTTTCCCCAAATGGGGATTAATTTCTTCCCGTTTTTCTTCTTATTCTACTGAGCTAAGGCAGTGTCAAATCGAGCTGCCACAACTGATACCACCTTGTCAAGAATGATAGAATACAAGATTGCGCCGATCAGAGAGGATTTTTGAGAATAACTTTTGTGTGACGTCACACTGGTGCAATTGCGAGAGAGAAATGCCAAAACGTGAGCAAGAATGGAAGAAGAAGAAAAAATGTTGCAAGGAAAACGTAAACAAGTGGCACAAGTGTGACGTCATGCAAACAACGATTCTGTCAAATTCGTTAAGAGAGGAATAGCGGTCCGAGATCGGCGCAACCTTTGTATTCTCTCAATCGTGCCACCTTGTATTATTGCATCATGGGCGCCACCTTTGTTCGCTGCACCGTGGTGATAACCATGTCACAAAATATATTTCCAAAGGAGACCGCCTATTTCTAATGGGCTGCAATATATGTCAGCGCTTATTGCCTGACATCTATTGCAGGCAATTTGATAATTTGACAGCCATATTTTCATTTGAAAGAAAGCGTGCTGGTGATAACATCGATGAAATTTCGATATTAGATGAAAATAAAAATCTGTTCCCTATGGGATTATTTATGATTACGTTTTAGGAAATTATTCTGCAAGTTTTTCAGAGATTTAAATGATTTAAACCGTGAATTTCTTAATTTATGTGCTATTCAGTTGTATGAAAACTGCAAAAGGACTCAAAATTAATATAAAACTACTATGAGATTTATTTAAACATTAAATTTAAAAACCATTTATGTTTTCATCAGTTATATGCAAGGCGCATAAATACAGGTAGAAGCCAAAGTGACTTCAACTTGGTTTTTAAATGTTATGTCGTTTTTTTTTAATGTTCGTTAAAACAAATTTTAAGTAACATTTGAATTTTTGTAGTGTTGTGCGGTTTATACTTATTGTATGTGTTAAAAATGCAACACCTGAAACGTTGTTTTTATGTGGTGTTAAATATAAATCAGATACCACTAATTCTTTTAAAGTGCCTCAATGTCCTTCGCGTAAGGAGCTTTGCGAAAGCAGCTGTGGGGCAGAGCTGCAGCGAAATGCCTTGCTGTGCGTTAAACATTTTAAAGCAGCAGATTTTATAAATGTACGCCTCTCGTACAGGAAAGCACGTTTGATGCCAAGTGCTCTTACTATACTCTTATGCCGGAAAGTCCCTCCAACAAAAATAAATAAATAAAATTAAACTGTGCTTCAAATGCATATACAAATAAAGATATTGCACGAAAGCTTATACTTCTGTTTCACAGCAAAGCTTCACTTTTTCCAAGTAAATTTGCAAAGAATAACACGCTGCCACTGCTAAGGGGGCGGTGCGAGAGAAACAACTGTCAGTTTATCGAACCTTGTATTATTGAATCATGGGAAATCGCGATTGAAGTTTGGAATACAATTTCTCAAATACGCGAAGATAGATTTTCTCCAAAGTCTCTGAAAATGTTACTAAGTTTACAAAACTCTTAAGTTATTTAATTTTTAATGTTTATTGTAAATTAGTTTTGAGTTTATGAAGGATTTTCTTTAGTAACATTTTGTCGTACGCGTCATTAGTCCACAATTTGGTAGCCACTTTGTATGAAATACGACAAAATCTGATCAAAATTTCGACTAAATTAACAACACTTTTTACTCAATATCTCGGCGACTCAATTGTCTGTTGACTGTCAACCTGTGCGGACGTGTTTTTTAATCGCTCCGCCGAGAAATTATTAATAATTCACGTAAAGCAAAGACAAAAAAAAAAACAGAACCAACGCGAAAAGACAATACTAGGCATAAATAAGCTTTCAACGAAAGAATCCGCCAGAATGGGGAGGATCCTATCCAAGGAACACAGCAATCCTTCCTTCCTAAAAAAGGAAGATGGAGGATGGACCAATAGCTCTAAGGAGACATTAGAACTCCTTCTTCGTACCCATTTTCCAGGCTGTGACCTAAATCAGGTCTCAGGTGTAGATAGCAACGTAGCGGCACCATCCATTAATGTCGTTAACGAAATTATCACGCGGGAGAAGATTGCATGGGCAATTAACAGCTTCTCTCCGTACAAATCTCCGGGTCCGGACGGGATCTTTCCAGCAATGCTACAGGAGGCCCAGTCGTGGGCTTTTTCATGGCTGGAGAGCATTTTCAAAGCATGCATAATGCTCAACCATGTTCCGTCTACTTGGCAAAGTGTCAAAGTAGTTTTCATTCCCAAGGTAGGCAAGAGAGGACACACGGTGCCTAAGGACTTCAGACCCATCAGTCTCTCGTCTTTTGTACTGAAAACTTTCGAGCGGCTACTGGACATGCATATTCGTTCGAAACTAGGCAATGGAGAATTGTCTACGGCACAGCATGCTTACCTAAAAGGGCGCTCCACAGAATCTGCGCTC
The DNA here is from genome assembly GCF_013731165.1 of Rhagoletis pomonella. Classification (NCBI taxonomy): domain Eukaryota; kingdom Metazoa; phylum Arthropoda; class Insecta; order Diptera; family Tephritidae; genus Rhagoletis; species Rhagoletis pomonella. The sequence continues at coordinate 51,244,752 of NW_023458555.1, forward strand.
CATGAGGTCATACACAAGGTAGAATCATCGCTGGATAATAATCAATATACGTTGGCGGCCTTCCTGGTCATAGAAGGGGCGTTCAACAACGTTAGTCTGGAGGCGATAGAGCAATCACTCAGAAACCTGGGGATTGAGAACTTCCTGGTAAACTGGATATCTACCATGCTTCGTACAAGGATTGTAAACGCTAAGCTAGGCACCAGCGTAGTCATCAGTCATCCAAAGCGGGTGACTCCGCAAGGCGGGGTACTGTCGCCGCTGCTGTGGCTTTGCGTACTAAACAACATTTTTCTAAGACTCAACAAGGAAGGGGTCAAAGTTGCTGCGTATGCAGACGATGTAGTGATTATGGTATCCGGATTGTGCATAAATGTGATAAGCGAAATGCTTCAAAGAGCACTTAGGGAAATGGCTGCGGGCTCAACGTTAATCCCTCGAAGACCGAATTACTATTATTCACTACAAGAAAAAAGATTCCTAATTTTAACCTACCTTTCTTGAACGGGCTTACTCTCTCTCTTTCCCCTTACGCTAAGTATTTGGGAGTCATTCTCACACCGAAATTAAACTGGAAAATGAATACAGAGCACCGAGTAAAAAAGGCCTATGGTGCTCTGTATTCCTTCAAGAAAATGCTGGGTAAGAGGTGGGGCCTACGACCTGATCTTATGCTATGGCGCTGATTCGCCCAATTATTGCATACGGTTCGCTGGTTTTGTGGAAAGCTGTAGAGATGAACTACATACGCACAATGTTAGGCAGGGTACAAAGGTCAGCCTGCATTGCGATTACTGGGGCGATCAGATCATGTCCAACGGAAGCATTGAATGTCATCTGTCATCTGCCACCGATTGATCTCTTTATCAAGGAAAGTGCTTCACAGAGTGCGCTCAGATTGAGGGAACTAGGATTGTGGAAAGAACGTACGTACGGGCATGGACGTATCCTGTATTCTTTCAACGACCCAAGCATTCGCGAAAAAACTGACTACATTTGTCCTTCGCTTCTCTTCAAGAAAAACTTCGGCACGATTTTTCCATCAAGAAAGGAGTGGAAGGATCCTATTTTTACTGAACGCTTCGAAGTATCCATTTTTACGGACGGTTCAAAAATGAATTGTGGGGCAGGGGCGGGAATTTTTTCAACCGACCTCCAAATTGAAGAGTCTATTCGATTACCTAATTCGGCAGTGTTTTTCAGGCAAAGGTCTTTCCCATAAATGAGGCGTGCAAAATAATTTTAGCCTCGAAGCTAGCGAGAACCAGCATTGCTATTTTCTCAGATAGTCAGGCAGCGATCAAGGCACTTGGCTCTGTAAGCATCACCTCCAGCATAATAAAACAGTGCAGGGAGAACGTTATGGTTTTAGCCGACAGGCACGTCGTTGCACTGATCTGGGTGCCGGGGCACAGCAGAATTCATGGCAACGAGATGGCTGACGAGCTGGCCAGGAATGGGTCGGCTCTGGATATCTCAGAGGCAAAGGAGGTTCTTGTGCCTCTGAGCTATATCAACAGCCGCATCTCTCAGCAGTGGAAAAATGTGGCTAGCAGTGGGTGGAAAAACCTACAATCCTGTAGGGTCTGCAGGAGTCTGTGGCCCACCTACTGCGCAAAACGCACTGCTTTTCTTACCAAACTAAACAGGAAGGATCTATCTCGACTAACTGCCGTTTACACAGGCCACTGGGCCGTGGGAATCCATGCTGCAAGACTAGGACTGGAACACAACATATCTTGTCGTAGTTGCAATTCACCAGATGCAGAAGAAACGGTGGAGCAACTGCTCTGCGATTGCCCAGCACTATGTAGGACTAGAATCAGGCTTCTAGGCAAACCCTGCTTCTGCGGTTTAACAGACATAAGTTATATTAACCCACTGCAACTTCTTAAGTTCTTGCACTCCACAGGCTGGGTTTCAGATATATAACCGACTTCTGCTGTTTTCTTTTCGGGCTTTCTTGTCAGGTTTAAGTTGCGAGTAGTGGTTTTAAAACGGCACGCATAAGTGCTAATTGGAGTTGTTAAACTCGCCACTTCAACCAACCAACCAACCAAAAGCATTCACCAATGCTTTTCGTTCGTTTCCCCCACAAACAATGCTGATCGCGATAAATCGTACTCTCCCTCCCCCCAAACCTCGTGCATTACATCGTCGCCAATCGCCACTGTCTCTGGTAGACCAAGTTGTTCTAGCGCAACAACAAAGCACTAGCTTAGCAATAAGCACAGTAACAACGGTGAACGCAGCTCTTACAACAACGACTACAACCACGAACTCAGCACCAGCCCAAGCCCAGCAACGCAGTTCAGCGCAAGTTGACCTACTTAATCCAACAACCCGTACATTGGCTCAAAGGGGTATTGATAGGTATATACAAGTCAAACGAAAATTAAGCCCACAGCAGAAAAAATTGCAAATCGATCAAAAATTGCAAAAAAGAAAACCATTGACATTAACCCTCTACTGGGGAATAAGTTTGCGATTCTGGACAATGAATATGGCAAAGAGCCGAATGAAGTTTCTAAAGCCAAACCCAAACCGCCCCAATTTATTTACGGGAGCAAAACTGTAGTGAGCTCGTGAATAAATTAACTCAGCTTATTGGAGACAATACGTTCCACGTAACATCAATTACCAAGGGCAACATTAAAGAGACCAAAGTTCAGATTCTAACTGAAGAAAATAACCGGTTGATAACCAAACACCTTAATGCCGGTAAGAAAAACTTCTATACGTACCAGCTCAAAAGCAGCAAGTACTGCAAGTAGTAATAAAAGGTATAGAATCAAGTGTACCCACTGGTGATATTGCTCATGCTCTAGAGAAGGCAGGATTCGCTATTAAAAATGTTGTCAATATTATCAACAGAACAAAATTCGCTCAGCCTATGTTTAAGGTAGAACTTAAGCCAGAAACAAAGCCAATGAATAAAACGCAGTGCACCCAGTCTACAACCTGCGATACCTTCTACACCGAAGAATAACAGTGGAGGAGCCGCAAAGCGAAACGCTCCCGTACAGTGCACAAATTGTCAAGAATTTGGGCATACCAGAACATACTGTACCTTGCGTCCAGTGTGTGTTGCCTGTGGCGACCTTCACCCTTCCACTTCTTGCAATGCTATCAAAGCTGATTTGGCTGTAAAGAAATGCAGTAATTGCGGAGGTAACCACACCGCCAATTATAGGGGATGTCCTGTATACAAAAAATTTAAGCCTCGCATGAATCAGCGCAACACAGCCGTACGCTCTTCCACCACTCCAACCAACACCTCACGCCATCAACCACTATACCAGGAGCCTTTTTTGCCAATGCGCAGCGAGTTCCCAACGTTTCTTTTGCCGACGCATTAAAACTACAAACGCAGCCTAGCACGGCGAAATCAAACTCCAATCAAGAAACATTTGCAAATATTCAAAGGAATAATACTGAGCAAATGCAGCCGAACACCCCTACTTGTGGCATAGAAGGAATGATATTGAATCTTACCCATTGTTTGACTCAATTCATGTCTACTATGCAAAATATGATTCAAGACCTCATAAAGGCTCAAAACCAATTGTTGCAAATTTTAGTGAATAAAAAATGAGTGAATTGAAAATTTGCTTATGGAATGCTAACGGTGTAAACCAGTGTAGATTAGAACTCAGTCAATTTCTCACTGAATATAAAATAGATGTTATGCTACTGTCCGAGACACATTTAACAAATAAATATAATTTCTCCATACCTGGATACAAATTCTATGCCACAAATCACCCAGATGGTAAAGCTCATGGCGGGACAGTGGTACTGATTAGAAATCGCCTAAAGCACAATATTCTAGACTCAAAATCAACAGCCTGTCTGCAAGCAACTACCATATGCTTACGAAACCGCGGCGGAGACTTGAATCTATCGGCTATTTATTGCCCACCGCGATTTTTAATTTCTGAAAATTACTTTAAAGATTTCTTTGAGTAATAGATTCCTGGCAGGAGGCGACTTCAACGCAAAGCATACGTACTGGGGATCGCGCCTTATTAACCCAGAAGGGTGGCAGTTATACAATACCATTTTAAACAGGCACAATAGACTAGAGGTCACATCTCCTGGTAAACCTACTTACTGGCCCACCGATATAAAGAAGATACCAGACCTAATAGACTTCGCAATTACAAGAAACATATACAGAAATAACATAACAGCAGAAACTCTACCTGAACTATCATCCGATCACCCCCCTATATTAATAAAACTATATGAACAGACCCAAAACATCGAGATTGAGCCTCGTCTAACTTCAAATAACACCAACTGGCTTAAATATAAAAAGTACATCAGTAGTCACCTTAAATTAAATGCACTTAACTGCGAGGGTGATATAGACTCCCTTGTTGAACATATTAAAGAAACCTTTACTTCAGCCGCTGGCCTGGCAACACCAAATCAAGTCCAAGTACCACCTACGCATACATCAGTTACAAAAACCGAAATAGAAAAGCTTGTGGCATAAATGCGGCGCCTAAGAAGACAGTGGCAGAGCCATCGCTCTCCAACCTCACAGCTACTGTATAAAGCTGCCAGTAGAAAACTGAAACAAGCACTCAAACGTGCAGAGGATCGCAACTTGCAAAGGTACATTAAGGGCCGTTTACTCAATATGTGGTTAACACTAATCTTCGTTTAAACATCATTATCGACGTGTTCGGCTCCATGCATATAACATGGAGTCGGTAACGTCTATAACGATGTTTTACCGGAGATTAGTGTTAAGCAGACATTGAGTAACCGGCCCTTAGAAACTTTCCCCGAATTCTACTGAAATATACTCTCTATGGGAATCGCTAAAATACTTCAAACCACCAGTGGCTACGGAAATGCCAATTAGGAAGCAAAGTGGTACCTGGGCTCGTAGTGAGCAGGAGAGAGCCGAGTGTTTTTCACACCATTTAAAGAATGTGTTTCAGCCAAACTGTCCAAAGAACAACTTCAGGCTACTACGGCTAACCAAAAATACAAATGAGCTATACACACTTAGCAAGACGAACTCTTTAGAAGTAAAAGCTATAGTAAAGCAGCTCAATCCAAAGAAATCGCCGGGTGCTGATTTTATAACTCCGAAAATGCTAATAGAGCTACCGTATGTTGCACTAGCAATTCTTTCTGACCTTTTCAACGCTATCCTCAAATTCTGCTACTTTCCGAAATCATGGAAAAGGTCGAAGATAATCATGATAGCCAAACCTGGAAAAGACGCAACACAGCCGTCCTCATACAGACCAATAAGCCTACTGCCCTGCCCTTCCAAAGTATTCGGAAAAGTACTCCTATCAATGATATCTCCCTTTCTCCATGAACGCAATTTAATACCAGCACACCAATTTGGCTTCCGAGAAAAACATGGTACAATTGAACAAGTTAATCGAATTACAACTGAAATCAGTAGTGCAATTCACTAACTTTTAACGGTACGATTTGTCGAGGTCTAATATAACGATTTTTGTGGTTTGCAGTAACGATTGTGTTATTCGGTAACTCTTTTTTAACGACACTAAACAGCTGACATTTTCTTTTTATTTCAATAAAAGAAAGGTGGCACCACAGCTTAACGAAACGTCAAAAAATGCGAAAAGCACAAAGAAGAATGACGAAAAAAAAAATAAATTCCTTGCTTGCAAAGTGGTATACACATAGTTTTCTAATATTTTAATATACTTTTACAAAAATTAAGTAAAATAAAACGTTTGTTTATTTTGTATTATTA
>NW_023458555.1:51250603-51253142 GCF_013731165.1 Rhagoletis pomonella
ATTTTTTCGGTTCTTTTTCAACAGAATCTAGCAGAGTCGAGTGCAGCGAATATACAAATAGCAAGTAGACAAGCAGATGCTTTGAAGGTAATTTTTTGTACATACTAAAAAAATAGTATTACATTCGTATGCTCTTTCAACAGTTGTTAGCTGAAACAAGTACGGCGAGTGTGCAGGTAGCGAAATCGTTGGCCGAAGCTATGAACATAATGGGGGAAGGTTTAAAGGCACGTGCGGATGCATTTAATAATTTAACAAATATGTAAATATTTAGTTTTTGAAGTAATTTCTTGTTTTAATATTTATGTTAGTTTTAAGCGTTTTAAATGTAAGTTGAAGTTCTTTTTTGTTTTTATATTTATGTTAGAGTTAAGTTTTCGTTTGATATAGCATGAAGTTCATCGGCGTAGCCAGAATGAAATTTAGAGGGGGCTCGACCCTATTAAGCTGGCATTTCAGGGTACTATTTTATATATATATAAGGAAAATTTGAAAGTTAGGGGGGCTCGAGCACCCCCCTGCCCCTACCTGGCTACGCCCATGATGAAGTTCCTTTTTTTGAATTTATGTTAGAGTTAAGTTTTAATTCGACATAGCATGAAGTTAACTTTTTACATTTAGAATAACTGTTTAAGATATTCGAAGAAGAATTTTTACAAGTTTGAATTGATCTTTATTTGTTTTTAATAAGCGAGCTATTTGAAGTTCTGTTGATTTTCAAATGAATTCAATGTTTACAAATTTAGTTGATAGAGGTATACGGTCTTACTGCATGTAAGATATACCACATATATTTCTTATATACAATAAGTAATGAAATTTCATTTTGTGAATTCATGTTTTAATTTTGTGATGCGCCTGTAACTTGAACGTGCTTTTACTCCACGCCATATCATATTATTGAAACCGATCTGTGATTACATACTGAGATCTATCTTTTGATGGACCCAATATTTAATGATTATTTACATATATAATTCTAGACTTAAAAAAAATGTACTCAAATTAAAAACAAAATAAGACTGAAGTTATTGATACAAGTTTTTATTTACATAAAAATGTTTAATAAAATGCCAAAATAATTTTATTGTATTCCTTCTGAATTTTTATTTATCAACGTTTTAACAAAAACATGTTATGGTTTCCATTTTCAAAACTTCGCTGCATAACTCTCCGGGCTGCAGAGGAGCTCCAAATAAATGAATCGTGTCGCGCTCCTGGGTATTTAGCATTGACAGCCAAAATCTTTGGATTTGGATCACATATCTATATTTGTATAAAATAAAATTAATTCTCAGTAGTTTAACCCGTGAGCAAATTTTACTCTTACCATTTGCACATTGATAGAATGGTATCCATGGTGGTTGGCATACGCTTCTTCATGATGTTTTGGGCTCATAATTGACACATGAGTGCAATCGATAGCCCCAATAGTACCTCCTACATATGGTGCGGATGCTGAGGCGAAAATTTCTTTTGCAGCTTGCCGCTCTATTTGGGTCATTGGAAACCTAACCTTTGCCAAAAACATGGTGCGGTTTATTGCATCCATTACGCGATGTATACAGTGTCTTACGGACGACTGGCTCATGGATATCCCCCATTGCTCTTCGACGGGACGTTGATAACAGCCAGTTGCGAAGAATCGCAAGGCAGTTAGAACCTTTAAAATCTACAAAAGCATTTAAAATTGAAAAATACTTGCAAATTACATTATTTACCTATTTCTCTGTCGTTATCGCAGTTATTCTTCGACCCCTTAATTGGCTATCAAGCTGAGGAACAATATCTTCAACCAAGTGTGGGGTTAATTGGTAAAGGTTACGAAACTCAGTTGCAGTCAAGTGGAAAGGGTTGTCCACTTCTCGAAGCAAACGTCTATCCACTGATGAAGGGCTTATTATCTCCTCATCTTGGGATAAAACGTATGCCAAATACTCAAATGCCATTTTTAACAAAAAGTTTTTCTTTTATATATTACTTAAGTAAATTCGCGATCTATATTATTTTATTTAAACTCAAATGAAATATCAAATTTTCTTTTGTCGATGCCGCTAACAACTTCAAAATATTCGTCGTTTACTTAACGAGTAATCGAGTAGTTAACGACAACAGCTGATCAAGCGATCGCGAATATCGTTAAAATATGTTTAGCAAATTGTCAAATCGTTAAAATCGTCGTTAAGTTTTCTTAACGATTCGATAATCGTTAAAATAGAATGGCGAATCCCACTACAGAAGGGCATTTGAGCTCAGAGAGTACTGCTCTGCAATTTTTCTCGATGTGGCACAAACATTCGACAAAGTGTGGCACGACGATCTTATATATAAAATTTAAAAAAATTTTGCCGCCGGAATTCCACAAAATATTTGAATCATACATAACTAACAGAAAATTTGCTGTAAAAGTATCTAATTTCACTTCAAAAGACATGTCGATAACGGCTGGCGTTCCTCAAGGTAGTGTACTAGGGCCTATGCTGTATATCATCTACACTTCAGGAATTCCAACTAGCGTCAAGAGTACACTTGGATAGGA
>NW_023458555.1:51253242-51257050 GCF_013731165.1 Rhagoletis pomonella
TAACATGCAGTATTGATGGATCGTGATCCATGAACCAATTAGAACAGATCTGACAGGTTGAGAAGCGGCCATTTGTAATAGCAATTGAGAAAAAAGAGTGTGACGTTCGTAATTTTGAAGTTTGCTGTTTTTGTTTTGCTTCTTTCTTTATGTGTATTTTTTCGGTGGTTTATTCAGAGCTTTTAAGCGATTTTCAATAAATTTTACGTGCAAATATAACAAAAATAAAGTGCGCGGTTATTGGTTGAAAAAACACATACAAAAATAATAAATTGGTTGGCACAAACATGTGCTACAAAATTGCTTGAATTTTTTCTTTATACTTCGCCTTCATATTCTTCGTTTACTTTTCAAAGAAAATAACATGGCGCCGAAATTACAAACGTCAGCCAGAATATTACTTTTTTTTTGCTTCATCTTGTCAGATCTTGTGTAGTTGGATCATGATCGTGATCCATATCGCAAAATTTCTAAGGGCCCTGTCACACAGTCAGTATTTATTGACGTGATCCATGTATCGCGATATTTATTGACGGTGTAGCATGCAGTATTGATGGATCGTGATCCATATCGCAAAATTTTCAAAAAAATTTAAATCTGGAGCGCGGATCGCAATACCGTCAATAAATATTGAACGTGTAGGACTTTCAAAACGCGATCCGTACATTTCGTCAGTACATATTTTACTCTCATAATGCAAACATCGAAAGCGTATTCGCTCTGCCTTCGCTCTCGATTTTTAAAACGTTTCAAAAAAAACTGAAAAAGTTATAATTAACATTGGAAATTTTAAAATAATTGTGGAATGCATTATCTGTAAATTATATGTACAAAATACAAAGGCATACCTCAAGAATACGGTCCCTTGAGCTAGAGAAAAAAGAAAACGTGGACGCGGTGCGCCCCTTTCTGCTGAGTTTAATGGTTAACTTTTTTTTTTTGCAAACTGACAGTGGCGGCGCTAGGGGGTGCTAAACGTGGAATTTCCAACATTTCCAAAAGCTTATATTTTGAACCGATTCTCAAAATATCGACACAGCTGGAAAGGTAATTGAAGGACCTTTCATTCAATATATATATCTATGTGTATAATGCAGACATATTTTGAGAAAAAGTAAACAAACGAAATTATGGCAATTTTTTTAATAAAAATTTATGTTTTTCGTAAAAAGAAAAACGTAATTAACTATATTAACAAATATGTTTATCGGAAAGACCATCAAAATACCTTTAATTTGGCGTATAATTTTATATAGTTGGGTTTAAGTACAACTACCAGCAGTGCAATAAAACAACTGTATTATTGTTATATGCTATTAATTTAGGTAGTAGTGCACTTTAGCGGAACCAGGTCAAAATGGACGGAAAAAGTTCGAGAGTGGTATCAATCGACGTGTCTTAACGCCAATAATAACAATCCGAGACCGGAAACTAACATTTTTAATTCATTAAAGAGTTATTTGCAAAAAAAAAGACTTGCACTTTCCGCACTATGTTTTAAGGAATTTCACGCAAATGAATGGAATAAATGAACTCAATTTACCACGTATTTATTAGTTTTTATAGTTATAGAAAGGAGAAATCTACGTAGTGAGGGTTATAATCCCTAAGCGCGGCCGAAGGCCGCCTACGCAGAAAGGAATTCTACGCAAAAATACTGTGGATAGCGTAGCTTGATTAATTATACATTTAATTCTACAACTCATTCTTATAACAAATAAGGTGATTAAAAAAAAATGGTTTGTATATATTTCTTTAGTATTTTATTTAATTTTAATTCAATTTTTGTAAAAACCGAAGAGCGTAAGATTTTCTATCGCGCGATTTTTTATTCCAAATTTTCGCCTGCGGCGCTTTTCCTTTTTCATATAGAACTATATTTTTATATCTATTTAGTCTAGTCCACAAGAATTTTTTCCTACAAGTCATATATCAAATTAACGGTATTTTTGTGCTCTTTCTGATAAACATATGTGTTAATATAGTTAATTACGTATTTTTTTTTTAAGAAAAACATACATTTTTATAAAAAATTGCCATAATTTCGTTTTTGACCTTTTCTCGCAATGTGTATACATTATATACATATATATATGGCCTATCGAATGAAAGGCCCTTCAATCACCTTTCCAACTGTGACCATATTTAGAAAATCGGTTCAATAGTTATATATTATATAAGCTTTTGAAAATGTAGAAAATTCCACGTTTAGCCCCCCTTATCGCCGCCCCTGTCAATTTGCACCAAAAAAAAATGCCGTTAAAATCCGGAAAAAGGGGCGTTCCAATACAAATATTTTCTTGCGTCATAATAAGCGTTCAGCACAAAAATTATGCAAATACTGACGCGATAAATATCGAACATGTAGCATTCGTGCGCGATCCATCAATCCATCAGTATGGATCGCGATCTAAATATCGTTATAATTACTGACCGTGTAACAGGGCCCGTTGAGAAGCAGCATGATGCCATAGTGGCGTTCCAGCAGCAGTACGAATAGCAGGAATTTACAGGATTTTACAGGAAGCTGTTCCCGCACGACACCTTGCATAAGGTTTATTAATGGCGAAAACAGCTGTTCCTGTAAATCCTGCAAAACCTGCTATTCGTACTGCTGCTGGAATGCAACTAATAATACAAGGTGTTTAGTACATCATGTATTACATCGTGTATCATTGCATCATGGAGAAGCAGCCATTTGTAATAGCAGTTGAGAAAAAAGTGTGTGACGTTCTTAATTTTAAAGTTTGCTATTTCTGTTTTGCTTGCTTCTTTATGTGTATTTTGTCGGTGGTTTATTTCGGTGATTTTTAAGCGATTTTCAATAAACTTTTGATGCAAATGTAATTAAAATGAAGTGCGCGGTGATTGGTTGCAAAAACACGTACAAAAATAATAAATTGGTTAGCACAAATAATTGCTTGCATTTTTTTCTTTATGCTTCGTCTTCATATTCTTTGTTTGCTTTTCAGAGAAAATAACATAGCGCCGAACAAGGCGTATTCAATAAGATGGTATCGGTATGCCAATAACAAAATGTACATGTATTTTGTTTTTGCTTTTGCGGCGAGGACTGTCAAAAATTTCATACGAAGTATGTGAAAGAGAACAGAAGACGATACGCAATCAACTGCTCCAACCAATCAACAACAGCCATTTGACATATGAAGCCGTGAGGCGAAGAAAAATGAAAGGGTGCTGCTATCACCTCTTAAATACGCATTGGCGCCGAAATTACAAACGCCAGCCAGAAAATTACTTTTTTTTGCTTCATCTTGTCAGATCTTGCGTATTTGGATCAAAGAACGTAGATAAAAAGAAGGGACAACTCGTTATAATTGTAGCGAAAGTGCGCGACAGAACGTAGATAACAAGAAGGGACAACTCGTTATCCAATCAAAAAACGCACTAGGGCAAAAGAGAAGGCACGCCCCTATTGCGCACTTTCGCCACAATTATAACGAGTTGTCCCTTCTTGTTATCTACGTTCTTTGATCCAACTACGCAAGATCTGACAACTTCAACTTGGTAACTTTTTCGATTCAGTCCTACATGTAACACAGGTCAAAAGAAGTTCTGGTTCCACTTTAGGAAGTGGGCCGTAAGCGTTTCCTCTTATCATATTAAATGTGGCAACACTGAACTCATGTAATTAAAATATAGCCACCTAAAAGTCTACACTACGTTGCTTATGCATTTGACAGACTTTTCGTTTATTTTCGGACAGCCAGATACGGCAGCTTATTCATATTATAGTTAGCCATGGTGAAATGAACTGAAGGTGGCGCATTCCCGAAACCGCTACTTT
>NW_023458555.1:51257150-51261618 GCF_013731165.1 Rhagoletis pomonella
CATGGTGAAATGAACTGAAGGTGGCGCATTCCCGAAACCGCTACTTTGGTTTTGCCGACTTTGACATTTATGGCAATACGTAAACAAACTTTTTGGTTAGAAACAAGTGCAAACGTATTGTGTATTTTCAAGTGAAAAATCGAAGTAATTCGTGCGTTCTGAAGTAAAAAACGTTTTATTTGTAATAAAAACTTTTTAAAAATGTCGTGTCGTGTGTTGAATTGCAGCAGTCGTAGGGGTAAAGCCCCCAAATGCATTTTTTTTTTGTTTCCCCGCGACGACGCCTTGGCCAGAAAGTAGGTAGAGTTCTGCCGGCAGGAGAAGCCATACAATTTAGACACCAGCGTAATATGCATGAAGCACTTTACGGACCACTTTTAAACACGACATGTTAAGTTGAAAACGTTAAAATACCACAAATTACTAATTAAAATCGGAGGTAAGCAAGCATCGACCACTTTCTGCAGGAACACATGCGCTGCGACAAGATATTATCACTTTTTCGGCACCTGCAATACAAACACAAAAATTCTAAATAGTTTATTAATAAGACCTATTCTTTTGAACACATTTCAAGAATGGTTGTATATTTTTTGTTAACGTAGTGCTTAATTTGCTATATTCAAAGATGGCTTGAGAAATTGGTGCATCGAGAAGAAAACACGTTTTCTCACTGCAAATTCACAACTGTCAACTCATTGTTCTTCGCCATATTCTTTGTTTACCCGTTGCCACAAATGTCATTCTGCGGGAATGCGCAATCTTGTATTCTATCGTTCTTGATAGTTAGCCCTTAAAGCAGATTTTTGACATTTCTCCAGTTGTAAACATTAAGCATAGCTTTGCCACATTGAAATTTTTTGATAGGGGAGATTTTCTTTTAAATATTTGGGTGTAAAATTTACATACAAACAATAGTAAGTTGATGCGTTCGATAATCAAATTTGAACGTTTTTCTGAAGCGTTTAAAAAATCCTTTGAAAAATATTGATGTGCAGAGATGAAGAAATTAAATAAAGTCTAGTTTTGAAACATTTATTTATTAAAAAGCTGTTTTCATGTTATTTTAAACAAAATAAATAAATTTACATAACAAAACTCCTTTTTTTTGTTAAAGAGTCCGCAGAAGATGTATTGTTAGATATTTCGTAATTAAAGCATAGTCCGAAACCAGGACTCGGAGAAGGTTGAATGGTCCCATTGCCCTCACAATGAAAGGAGTCACAATTCAGAATTCTCCGGAAGTGAAGTATCTATAAGTTACTCTAGATACAAAACTATCGTGGAAATCTAACGAGGAACACAAAGCCTCTAAAGAATGGGCAGCATTTTGGCAATGTAAACGTGGTAAAACGTGGGGTGTGTCACAATAGGGAATCCTCTGGATTTATACCTCTATAATCAGACCCAAAATTAGCGTCAGTGGTGTGGTGGAGCAGATTCTCAATCAAGAGCGTGGGAAGTCTGCTTGCAAAACTTCAAAGAACTACTGCCGTATGCGGTACGAAAGATTTCTCTACAGCACATGGCGTTGCTCTTGATGCACTGCTGCACTTACCGTCACTTTGTGCCTTTATACGTGGGGAAGCCTTAAAGACCACCTTCAGACTAAAAAGAAACGGATGCTGGTGTAACACTGAGTGGGGCCAGGTGGAAATTGCTAGCGGCAGAGATCTGAGCTCTTGCGTCTTTTCAATGCCACAGGATAGTACGCCACCTTTACCTTTGTTGAAGAGATTCTATAATGTTGAGTTCCCTGAGGCCGAATGCTGGTTTAATACAAGCAGCGGACTTACACATAAACGAATATTCACTTATGGCTCCAAAACTGACTCTGGGTCAGGATCTGAGCTCTTTATCGGAGTTTTTCTGGGTAAAATTAACTTTTCTCCTGGCAAGTATGCTTCGGTCTTCCAGGCTGAGGTATTTACGTGACGGACAAACTGCACTTAACGCACTACTTACTTCCAGACTCTGAAAGCCAGTTCAATCTGGAGTGCCTCCTATCGTCCGTAACTATAAAATTTATCATATCATGAATTTCAATTTTCGTTATTGCGCATATCGAAGACAAATTTCCTTTTAATTTTCTAAATATTTTTTTTTTACAATAAATAAATGATTATGGAGAACTAGGCCAGCACGAAATGTCACAATCTACTTGATTGTCAGTTAATATGGCGCCCGAAAAGTGACAATGAAACTACGTTCTTTTTTGTATCATGCCAGTAACGAAATTTCATAGAGTAACCCAATATTTACTCCCAATGAGAGAAATATGCAAGATAGTACGAAAACGCAAAACCAGTAAGAAGTTGCCATTTTTTGTTATTTTCCTACGCAATTTTCTAAGAAATGTCACGTACACGTTACCGCCCCTTTGTGTTGCTATCATTGTGGCGGCCCTAGCTAGCTCTGAAATTGTGTGGCCGTGGTTCTCAACCCTTGCCACAATGAAGCAGGGCGGAAGTTACGCGTCGTTCATTCACATGCCTTTGCCAATAGGATGCCCACCCATCCATGGGCCGCTCATTTCAGACGTCGCCTCGCGGTCTCCCTGTTGTTCTACTCCAATTGCCTACTAACTCACCCTTTTGCCATCTTCCCCTCCCTTCGAAATAAATTAGTTCCTCATATTAAATTTCTTTTCAATTTCGAATATCCAAGAAAAATTTTATTGACAAACATGGAACTAATTGTGTAAATTTAAACAATAAATACGAAATTTAAACAAAAGTTATAAAAATTCATCAAAAAAAATATCAACATCAAAAATTATTTATATGTATCGCCACCTTCAAAAAAAAGGGACCAAACAAGTTTATTACAGTTCATAGAACTTAACAAAAAGACACGGGAAACCTATCATCCTACCAAAAATAGCTCTTTTTTGTCGGTTTGCAGGTGTTTCCGGGAGCCGGATGTTCTCCGCTCAGATTAATAATTATATACCTTGCTGGGTTCTTTTACTGACGGAAAAAAACAACAAAATGAGACTTATGCTACCATAAAGGATATCGCGAAATACTACGGTTAACGCGCAAATAAACATATATATGTATATCAATAAAGTACATGTATAATTAGTAAAAATAAAATACGGCAAATTAAGCTGAACCTATGTCCCGGTGTGTATTTCACATTGGACCGCTTCTTCGCTAATGGGATTTTTTTTCCTTTTTATGGTTTATGGGATTGTGGTGGTAGTCACGGCTGACCAGAACCATGAAACCCCGAATTCCTCCGATATTCCTGTTTTGGAGCGTTTCGCTCTCGTGAGCCATAAAATCGCATAAAGCTTTTGTACAAATGGAATGCCTTAACCCTAGCAATCACCAGCGAGCTGTGCCGCGCCCTACTCTTCGCTCCTGTTAACACAGAAAAATCCTCACTACATTTACTAACATCTCGCTGGGGGTGTTTATCCTGATGTCAGAATCCGTCGGGATTTTTTCAATTGCCTCCGGGCGAGAATCTGCTCCTCCTCAATCCTCGGGTTGAGCTCACTCCTCCTCCGGGCTAATACTGCCGGCCACGAACGAACCAACGGGCTTCCTCTGCTTCGTTTGGTGTAATCAACACACGCGCCGTTTATGTTTATTTATGGACCATATTTTTATAAAAAAATTGCCGAAAAAATATTAGAAAAATTTATTGCATATATTGTAAAAAATTTGCTGTGCCAATACTTTTTGCCGACAGTGTACTTCTAAATAATAAGTTCTTTCCTTAACAATCCGGACCGGATCCGGTAATTAGAGGATAAGCGAAAAGTTTGCTCTCAAAAATGGAACTTAATCCAGAAGTACGGGAACGCAAAAACCACATTTCGTGCCCAGAATTTGAAACAGCTGATTCACGTTGTTTTTTTGTTTTTGTCACTTAAACGAAAACTTTCATTCGACCTGGCAACCCCATAGCGTTCGGACGTTTGGAAAAACAGTTCATCTGAAAAATTTTACAAATTCTCAATAAATAAATAATAAAAACTCCAATAAATTGAATATTGAAAAGCCACACTCGAAGAAGGGTACAAGGAACATCATAGATAAAAATTTCACTCAAGAAAGCGGAAATTCCAGGTAACAAATATCTGAATTAAAATTTGCTAAAAGTGAAGAGCGCGACTGGCGTCATAAGGGCGGCGGACGACGCCATGTTACCCCGGACAGAAGTCGTAGCAGAAGTAACTCAAACAAACGTAGAGATGTAGAGAATAATAGCACGCAAACCAGCGTGACAACCAACTCTAACGACTACATAAATGGACAAATCAACATTCAACCCAACACGGATAGTACCCATACACAACCCATCAAGACGAAAAATTTCACCGAACTCAAATATCTCAGTGATCATAAAGGCCTATACATATATTGTTACGATTATCCTTGAAACCTCGTCCGGATTTCCCCAAGTCTTTCGGTTCGTATCGCTAGATTGTTAAATAAATGCTAACGATGACCAA
>NW_023458555.1:51261628-51262977 GCF_013731165.1 Rhagoletis pomonella
TATGCCGCTTCCTCTGTCCATGACACCCAGGCTCCTGCCTTCGTGCTGCACTGCCTTTAGCACATCTTGCTAAATCCGGTTCCTCACGCTGAAACCTGCCAAGTGTTTCCGCATCTCGCTCTTTCGCCAGCGTCAACCTCATTGATCGGACATGTATAACCTCATCCTTGGCTTCCGGCCACCTTTTCCGGGACACTTCAAAGCGCGCCTACTGTTTCCAAAGCCGCTTCCATTTCCGGCCACCGGCGTATCACCATTGCAACGTGGTTCAGTGGCTTTCCTCCTGCCGGAAACACTGCCTGGCTCGCCATGGCCACTTCCTTGTTGCGATCTCTTCTTCACTGAGCTGGTGGAACCGTCACGCTTTCCCTGTATCGGTGAACCACTTCCTTCTCCTGACGAAACCATTTCGTCTCCATCACTGTCAACCTCTGCCCAACTAACCACTTCCGTTTCTGGTGGAATCTTCGGCACTTCCTCTACGACCAACCGTCTGCTGAAGCACTGGTTGTCGTAACCAACCCTAAGTGGCACTTTCCTTTCACCATAGGTTAGGATCATTCCCTGGAGGTCAATCTTCATGCCTCGCCCAAGTAGGAAATCCACGCCGATGATGACTTCATCCACAATGTCTGCCACAATAAACTTCGTGTACGAGGCCAACCCGTCGATTATTACCTCGCATGGTACTTCTCCTAACACTTGGGTGCGTTCACCAGTTGCAGTCCGCAGCTTTGCTCCAGGTAGTGGCTTCACTAAAAAATGGCCAAATTCGGTCGAATAATGGAATGTGTCGCTCCATTATCCACTGTCAGCACTCGCTCCTGCCCATTCACACATCCACCAATAGTGAGGTTGTTCGCATACCGGCCAATTTGTGAGACAGAGATTATGGGCCCTTCAACTTCTGGAGCCAGCACGCGGCCCTTCCTGCTGGCTTGTTTTAGTTTAACGACTGATTGGAGTTAGATTCGTCTCCCTCAGCCCTGCGTTTGCGTCCTGCTGAATTGTTGAGCCCATTGGAACTTGCACTGCAATCGCGGGCGAATTGGCCTGGCTTTCCACATTTAAAACATTTGCCAGATCCATGTTTTTTCTCGCCCAGCAGTTGGATAATCGTCTTCAGCATTTCATTTGTCTCGTCCGGTGTTTCCACTTCCACGCAATGTGCTTTGTAGGCTGGTCTACTTAGGAGTGCCGCCGTTTCACGTGTCTGAGCATACGGGACCGTTTCAGCAAATGTTGCCTTTGGATTCGCGTACGTCTCTCGCTTGGTATACATGTCCCGCATTCCGTTGATGAACCTCTGGATTTTTACCCTTTCAAGGTGCTCACCAGATGCGTCTCCA
>NW_023458555.1:51263077-51265092 GCF_013731165.1 Rhagoletis pomonella
ACCTCTGGATTTTTACCCTTTCAAGGTGCTCACCAGATGCGTCTCCAATTGCCAAATGAGCCAACCTTTCAATCTCAGAGGCGAATTCCTCTAAAGTCTCGTTGGATTTCTGGCCGCGATTCTCCAGCTCCATCTGGTAAATCTGTCTCCTGTGCTCGCTACCATAACGTCTTTCCACTGCACCCATTAACGCATCGTAACTGTTCCTTTCACATCACGAATAGTCTGCAAGATATCCGCTGCAGGTCCTTTTAATGCAACGAATAGTGCAGCGGATTTATCCTCCATGCTCCAGTTGTTTGCTGTAGCCGTCTTATCGAACTGGAGCTTAAAGACTTGGAGAGGAATCGTGCCGTCAAAGGATGGAGTCTTTACCTTGGGCGCGCTCGTCGAAGTAGCTGGACGATTCAACTGCATGTCTCGGAGACGACCTTCCAATTCTTCTACCTTAGCCTCAACTTTCTCCTTAGTTAGCTCTTCGATTTTATCTTGTCGTTCCTCGATTTTATCCTGTCTCTCTCTGAGTTCCGCGTTATCTTTGAATAAATTCTCTTGTAGCTGAGTAATCTTTTCATCTAGCTGCGATGACATGTACGTTTTCTGTGCTTCCAGCTGCGATGACATCTGTGACATAGCCGCCAATAACGTGTTCATGTCCATAGCTGTTGATGGCGAGGGAGCCTTTTGCTGTTCTTCAACCCTCCCGGATGTCTGATGCACATTCTTTGACGAACATGCAGCCTCATTCTTCTGTTCGTCCTTTGCGGATGTATCGTCGGGTTTACCCTAGAAATCGTATTTGTCCACGTCGATGCTATCTGCTTCCACAGCCTCTCGCAGCCGTGATAGTAACTCCACTTTTCTTCCTGAGGTTGCTTAATTTCGCTTCTCCAACTCCTATTTGAGTTCCTAGATCATTAGGTCTTGAATTTTTGCCATTTTGAAAAGTTTATCCTTCGGGATTTATTTAACAATCCCACTTCTGACACCAATTGTTACGATTATCCTTGGGATATTATTATATTATTATTATCGTCGCCTGGGTAAAAGATTGTCGTATGTTAATTTCGGCAGGTCGCGATTGAAGTTTGGACTGCAATTTCTCAAAAACGCGAAGATAGATTTTCTCCAAAGTCTCTGAAAATGTTACTAGTTCACAAAATTCTTAAATTATATAATTTTTAATGTGAATTGTTAATTAGTTTTGAGTTTATGAAGGATTTTCTTTAGTAAAATTTTGTCGTAAATTTGTCCACAATTTGGCAGCGACTTTGTATGAAATACGACAAAATGTGATCAAAAATTTCTAACAAATTAGCGACACATTTCACTCAATATCTCGGAAACTAAAGGAGATATCCAAAAATGGAGATCGCCACTTTTAAGATATTGATTAGTTTAATATGGCTGCATCACTAACTAAATTTTTACTAAATTATTGAAAAAATTGTAGTCAGTATCTCGGAAACGAAAGGAGATATCTAAAAACTGATAACACCAATCGAAAGAGCTTATTTCAAAATATATAACTGCATGTAGAACTAAAAATCGTGAAAATGGCGCTTACGACAATCTTTTACCCAGGCGACGATATATAAAAATTACAGCTACGTCGGATTCAGGCATACCAACATTACGAATTTCGAAGATGGCCTACGATTTCGAAATTACGATACGACGACGCGGATTTCAGCATACCAATTTTACGATTCGAGCAAAATCGAAACTACGACGGATTACAGCATCCCAGAAGATAATTTAGGTAGGCCTTCTTTAGTAAAGCCATTCTAAGAGGCCTACCCAAGAAGGGCTGAAAAAAGTGCTAGCCTGAATGCCTTCTAGAAGGCCTTTTCTAGTTATAATTTGCTCGAATGCCACCCTGCATGAACTCAATAGATTTTCTGGTCTGGCAACACGATCGTAGCTGATATTTATGTATACCAATTCTTCAAGCGATCAACACGTGTGTGTAGAAATTTTAAAAGAAATATAAGCAATAATTCAATAAATAACTT
>NW_023458555.1:51265192-51266269 GCF_013731165.1 Rhagoletis pomonella
CAGACGGACAGACAGTCACTGCTTAATCGATTTCTCTTTTCATCCTGGTCATTTATTTATACATTTGTCTACATCTATCTCGATTCGTTTTGCCTGTTACAAACAACCGCTATGTGAACAAAGTTATAACCCTTGTGCACAAGTGCGCTCGGGTATAAAAATAAGATAAAAGAACGACGATTTAATAAATCAATTATACCAGTAAAAAATAAACCAACTTAAAGATAAAGATTTTAATATTTTTACGGACGGATCCGTGAAAGAAAACACCACAGGAGTGGCTTTCCTCCACATGGAAAGTGGTGTAATAAAAAACTTTTACTGCCATAAACGAGTTTCATCTACAACAGCCGAACTTCTATCAATAGGAAAGTCAATAGAATATGCAGTAAATAATAACTTATGTAAATTGGCCTTTCTTATAAACAGCAAAAGCGGGGCCTTCAGTCTTGCCAAGACAACAACCAACAACTTATACATCCGTATGCTGTAATCCGAAAGTTCGTAGTTACGAATTCGTACCTCCGTTCCGCAAATTCGAAAATTGGTATGCTGTAATCCGATCGTAACTATCAACAGCGTTGTTAACTAAAATAGTGAAATGCGAAGTTCTTAATCAGCTGCTTTGACAGAAGCAAATCAAAATAAATAGAATCGCAAGTGAATAGTGAAATTAAAAAAAAATTAGTTTAATCATTATTTGAAAAGACTTATCCTTAACTAAGTAGGATACAAAGGACTCAGTGGCCGGTGCGCTTTTGTCCCAGAATGAAGAACGGGTAACAGTTGCATTAATAAACAAAGGAGATTGCTAGGAGATTGTTCTGATCCATTTAGCTTAAATGAGAAAATGTAAGCTCCCTCCTTTTAAAGGCCTCCATTTCACTAGATATTGTGCCGCTTTAATTCTTGGAACGCTTTCCCAAAATTCCTCCACATCCTCTTTAGCTCCTTTTACAAAGCCTCGACCAATGTCCGGCCTTTCGCTCATGCATTCCACCAGTTTTTCGTATTGCGAGCGATTTGTTGTGATCTTCGATCTGTTAATTTTGTAAACATTTAATAATAATTGTTTTT
>NW_023458555.1:51266369-51266883 GCF_013731165.1 Rhagoletis pomonella
TTCACAAATGCAAGTACACCTTTAGCCTTGTTGACTGTCACATTAATGTGAAGATTAAAATTAAGCTTAGGATCCATTGTGATACCAAGGTCCACAAAATTGTATACCTGTTCCAGGTTATGGTTACCTATTATATAAGAAACTGGCAGAACAGCTCTTCGCGAGAAGCACTTACTTTACATTTCTTAAGATTTAGAGGTCGGAAATTTTGTACGAATAGCAACTCGTGTCGGAGCGTAGCAAATTGTTTTAAAATATCAATAAAATAAAGTGTGTAAAATATGTATGTATTTAAGATGATGTGTGAATAGAAAAACAATTATTATTAAATGTTTACAAAATTAACAGATCGAAGATCACAACAAATCGCTCGCAATACGAAAAACTGGTGGAATGCATGAGCGAAAGGCCGGACATTGGTCGAGGCTTTGTAAAAGGAGCTAAAGAGGATGTGGAGGAATTTTGGAAAAGCGTTCCAAGAATTAAAGCGGCACAATATCTAGTGAAATGGAGG
>NW_023458555.1:51266983-51267612 GCF_013731165.1 Rhagoletis pomonella
AAAGCGTTCCAAGAATTAAAGCGGCACAATATCTAGTGAAATGGAGGCCTTTAAAAGGAGGGAGCTTACATTTTCTCATTTAAGCTAAATGGATCAGAACAATCTCCTAGCAATCTCCTTTGTTTATTAATGCAACTGTTACCCGTTCTTCATTCTGGGACAAAAGCGCACCGGCCACTGAGTCCTTTGTATCCTACTTAGTTAAGGATAAGTCTTTTCAAATAATGATTAAACTAATTTTTTTTTTAATTTCACTATTCACTTGCGATTCTATTTATTTTGATTTGCTTCTGTCAAAGCAGCTGATTAAGAACTTCGCATTTCACTATTTTAGTTAACAACGCTGTTGATAGTTACGATCGGATTACAGCATACCAATTTTCGAATTTGCGGAACGGAGGTACGAATTCGTAACTACGAACTTTCGGATTACAGCATACGGATGTATAAGTTCGTTCTTTTATCTTATTTTTATACCCGAGCGCACTTGTGCACAAGGGTTATAACTTTGTTCACATAGCGGTTGTTTGTAACAGGCAAAACGAATCGAGATAGATGTAGACAAATGTATACATAAATGATCAGGATGAAAAGAGAAATCGATTAAGCAGTGACTGTCTGTCCGTCTG
>NW_023458555.1:51267712-51294089 GCF_013731165.1 Rhagoletis pomonella
TTGGTACAGCATATCAAATTTTTAAAATCGGACAATAACCACGCCCACATCCATATAACGGTTATTTAGAGAAATACAAAATTTTCGATAAATCAGTAAATATTAAAGCTAATTTATTGAAAATTAATGCTTGCAACAATTCTTTAACAATTCTTTACCAAGAAATACGTTTGTGATAAAATTTTGGAAAATGGGTGTGGCACCGCCCACTTATGATCACATATATGTATCTCGCTAACCGTTCTAGCAATTTGTATCAAACTCGGTATGGTTATTGTGCTTGCCACATAAAAGCAAACCGTTGAAAATTGTTGAAATCGGACTAAAATTACGGCCGCTTTTCATATAACGGTAAATTTCAGAAATGCTTGAAATTTCAATATTTCGAAATTTAAGGACGCTAATTTACTTAAAATTTATACACCCCGGCTTAGCATGTAGCGGTAGCTTTCGAAAAGGTGGAAAACATATATTTAATACTTGCGCCGGGTATTTAATGTTCGGCTCCGCCCGAACTTAGACTTTCTTACTTGTTAACTATATTTTTGAAGAAGGTCTACGCGGATTTCTGTTTTCAGCAGTGTTTCTTTAAGATGCGATACTGGTGCAATTTCTTGTTGATGTCGAGTACAGCTCCAGCCACATGATGGCCCTTTTTCTTCAGAGCACTTATAATGAGATCATTAATGCAATTTGCATTGGAGTGATTCCTTCTGAACGCATATGTCCTTTTGGGTAGCAGACTGCGTCTATCTATGTGTTTGTCCATTTCGGTTTTTATAAGTGCTTCGGTCAGCTTAAATAACGTGGAAAGTAGCAGAGTACGAAAATAAACTGTACAAAACAATTCCCATTTGCTCATCGATCATCATATCATTTGTGGTTTTGTACATTTTTGTACATAGTCACAAACGAATTGTACGATTCACTATCATTTTCCCCAACGAGAAACGTTTGCTTTTCTTTTGTGACAATTGTACCATAGGGTACGTTTTATATGTATGCAAACGTTTCAATTACGTGAAAAATATTTTTTTCTGTAAATTTTCATATCCAATTCAATTAAGAAACATTTTTATTTTTTTTATTCATTGCAGCCATTCGTTTTGTGTTTAGTTATTGCATATGTGTACATACATACATATATTTTGCTCTGCACGATTCATTTCGTTTGTTCTTTCGTCTGTAACTACTAGACTACTGTAGTCAAGGCGAATTAATATAAGGTGATAGCAGGAGTACAAAAACAAAAATTTACATGTATTTTGTTTTTGCTTTAACGGCATAAACTGTCAAAATCTGTAAGAGTGTGTGTAGAAATTCAAACAAAATTTTTCAATTTGATATCAGAAGCCGTGCGGCGAAACACATACACAAAATCAGCTGAGCTAGTAACACCAACTTATATAAATTCGCCTTGACTGTAGTGTACTATCGCCATAGTGAACTCAGCCGTTTTGTTTTCGTATTGTACCGAACTGTTGAAGTAATAAACGAAACGAAATGGTAACGTACAATAGAGTTTATTTTCGTACCCTGGAAAGAAGGCTAATGGCTCTATAGTTGGTAATGTCTGATAAGTCTTTGCCTTTTTTTGGAATTGGTACAATTTTAATGTACGCCAATCCTCAGGTATACATCCTTCTTCGAAATTCCTACAAAGCTCCTTGTAAATACCTTCTTTTTGTTCAGTGGTTAGACCTTGGATTGTTTTATACGATATTTGATCGTATCCTGCTGCTGACTGGGGGTTTCTTGTGGCTAGAATGTCTAGAAAATTGGAAAAATTAAATTTAACTAAGTGTGCGTCTAAATTTATTCCATCTCTGACTGCGCTTGAAAGGTTGGCGCAACTAGCACCTGTTATGGTAGCTAGAAACTGCTCATTTTGATCATCAGTGGAAGTATTTCCCTTCTTTTTTCTTGTTCAAACCTTTTTAATTTGTTTACAGTCGTCGACGTAGAAATTTGTTCAATTAATTCAGAAAACCTTTTTTTTCCTTTTCTTAATGTGTTGCCTTAATGTTGCTTCGGCTTGCCTCTACCCCTCACAGTTCTATTGTGCGTATCTTTAGGTATTTCTGTCTGGCAGCATTTCCAATCCTGACTAGCTTCTCCGATGCTTCCGAACACTATTTCTTAGGCGTGAATTTGTTGCTTATTTTAACAGTTTTTTGTTTATTACATTTTTGATTTTTGCTGTAATTTCTGTAATATGCCACTTAATTCAGTTTTAGATAAATCTTCTGATATACGTGTATGTAGCTTCCTTCTAATGTCCTGAGTTTTGGGCGATGTGTTATTTATGCGTATTATTACTGGAAAATGTTTACTGCCGGTTATGTGATGTTTTTGCATACCCATTTAACGAGTTGCGTATTGCTGTTGAATAGCGTTATTTCTGGTGCAGAACTCTGATGTGAACCATCCTCAAACGTGTATGACCCTGTTTGTAGGCAACTAAAGTTATTGTTTATTATTATTGTTTCTAAATTCTGTCCCTTTGCATCGCTGAAGTTACAACCCCATGTTGTTGACTTGGCGTTCAAGTTACCTGCTACTAGCACATCATGCTTGAGAGTGTTGGCATAGATGAGGATTTTGTCGATTTCGCTAGAAAAATCCCTGCATGTAATATTAGGTTGCGCATATATCACAATGATGTTGATATTTTTGGACAATTTTAAAGTTTGAATGCCAATAGCTTCCAGCGTCGTTGAGATATGTATCGCTGAGTATTTTATGCTTCTTTTGATTTAAATTCATACCCCTCCATGGGGTCGACTTTTGTGAGCAAATGTGTAATTTTTTAAACTGGTGCAAGAATTGTTTTTAACCAAGTTTCGTACAGTAATGCAATTTCTATTTTGTTGTTCTCAAGATATAGTTCTAAAAGCTCTTTATTGCCTTGACGTCAAAGACTTTGTATGTTGTACTGTAATATTGTCGTGCTCATGATTAGTGAAATTGCTTATTATTATATGGCCTGTGTTTAACATTGCGATGTTCAATTTTTCTCTTATGTCGTTCAAATAGCTTTTAATTTCTGCTACCTTCCTACCTATGTCTTTCGCAATCCTACTGATAACCATTTCTGTTTTTTCCGTGACTTTGTTCCACTCTTGAATCACCTTCTGGTATTCTATCATTATGGGGAGGTACGGTGGCTCCTTGTTTGCCACATTTTTATACCCGAGCGCACTTGTGCACAAGGGTATATTAATTTTGTTCACATAACGGTTGTTTGTAACAGCCAAAACGAATCGAGATAAATATAGACAAATGTATACATAAATGATCAGAATGAAAAGAGAAATCGATTGAGCCATGTCTGTCTGTCCGTCCGTCTGTCCGTCTGTCCGTCCGTCCGTGTACACGATAACTCGAGCAAAAATTGAGATATCTCAACGAAATTTGGTATGTAGGTTTCCGTTAATCCAAGGTAGGTTGGTATTGAAAGTGGGCGAAATCGGACTATAACCGCGCCCACTTCCCATATAACGGTAATTTCCAGAAATACGAAAACTGCGATATTTTAGGAACTACTGAAGATAATTCACTCAAAATTGATATTTGCAATAATTTTTAGACGAACAAGTAAGAAATCTAAGTTATATACACGGCGCAAGTATTAAATAAATGTTTTTTCACCTTTCCGAAGGTTACCGCGGCATGGTAATCCAGGGTGTATCAATTTTGAGTAAATTAGCGTCCTTAAATTTCGAAATATCGCAGTTTCAAGCATTTCTGAAATTTACCGTTATATGAAAAGCGGCCGTAATTTTAGTCCGATTTCAATAATAAATCAATCAATAATAAACAATAAAAATATCGAGTTTGGTACAAATTGGTAGAACTGTTACCAATATACATATATGTGATTATAAGTGGGCGGTGCCACTCCCATTTTCCAAAATTTTACCATAAACGTATTTCTTGGTAAAGAATTGTTGCAAGCATCAATTTTGAATAAATTAGCTTTAATATTTACTGATTTATCGAAGATTTTGTATTTCTCTAAATTACCGTTATATGGGATGTGTTTGCAGGAAATATTAGTGGTGTTTATTTAAACAGATGAATTTGCCTTTCGCATATACGTATATTTTTATCCAATGTTTTATATAAGCGAGCAAAAAATAATCTTTGTTGCCCCTTATCGAGAAACTTGGGTCCGGTTTAGTTATTTGTACAATGATTTTCGGTGTCCAAACCCATAATGGTGCATTTACATGGTATGAAGCCATATGAACTGTTGATATGCTAAAATAGAGGGACTACACGTTCTAATGAGGAATTCAATGATATCGAATGGGATGCATATAATACATTTTTTCATATGAAAAATTATGGGGAGATACTGTAAACATACTGTTGTGATAATGTTAAGCATATGAAATTATAGCAAGTTGAATTTTCATACATCTTCCCATAAAAAGTTTAACAGATGCAGAGATACCAAGGAGGGTTTTTCGGGAAATGTTTAGTTATTGGCCCATCGTTTTTGGGGTGGGGGCGGAGGGGGAGGGGGCGTGGCCCCCAAACCCCCCTCATTTGAAAGGGGACAGTCGCCACTTTACGAAAAGCCCCACCCCCCCTTGGGGACCTCCCACAGACCCCTAGGGAACCGTTTGAAAATGGGGTAAAAACGGCATTTTCCGAGGCAAACTGAGCAGTTTGAAGTGGAATATAACCCAACTAACGAAAACCGTGGGATTTTTAAATACAAGAAATTATCCCAAGTTGGTTATCAGGCGATTTGAAAAAAAAAAATTAACTAACAAAAAATTAAGGAAAAAAAATTAACTAAAAATATTGTGAAATTAAGAAAAACGCGACAGATAGAAATGTTGTAGTAATAGTAATATGATAGTATTTTATCGCAGAACTTCTTTTTGCGTAGGCGGCCTTCGGCCGCACTTAGGGATTATAACCCTCACTACGTAGAATTCTCTTCTGTGTTGCCAAAGAAAGGGGGCTGACTGGGTTATATCATATTTTCTTTTGTCTCTCATCCTTCTTGTATATTTAGCAGTTTGACAGCTAAACGCCGCCATTTAATTTGCATATGCAACCAAAGGCAGACGCGTGGTTTTGAAGGTGTTTTTATTTAATAAATTGTGATTGATAGGTTAAAATTAAAGTAATAAAGAAAGTTGTAACAAGTCGAATAAAGTTTAAAGTGAAGGGGAATATAAAAATGCATTGGTGAAGTGGCTGTTTTAAGGAAAATAGGAGTGATAAATGTACGCTAATTTCCGAATTTTACAAAAAAAGGGCATATTTCAAACCCAATTTATAAATAAATTAGTGACCAAAAATTACAATAGTGGATGTTAAAATAATGGGTAGACCCTTGGCTACAAGTGTGTGCAATTTTTTTTGGATCGGGTCACCCCTTTGGACGCAATACCCCGAAATAGGTGGGCCACTTACTAAACAGTACCCGGTTTTCCCCTTTTTGATGCCTTTTTTAATATAAAACTCACCGAAAAGGAGGAAATCGGCAACTCCGCCATTCACATACATGTCAAAAGTAGGAATTTTAAAAATTAAAAACAATAAACAAACAATTTCAAAACAAAAGATTATTTGTACTAGATCTTTCTCAATAGAAGCAACTCACGTATTGTGGGCAATAAAAATACAAAGCACTATAATAACAAGACATCACACAACAGTTTAATGAGCTTTATATCACATTTAAGTAAAAATAAGCCTATATTGGCCAAGCTGGTAAAGAAATGAAAATGTGTATTTTTTGTTGTTTACAAAAAGACTTGCCAAATATACATATAAGTCAAAATTATAGAAGGCATGTATACCTTTCCCTTTCATTTTTTCATACAGTTGATGGTTCTTTCTGGCTTTTACAAAATGCAGGGATACCACACTTATTTCGGAACAATATGATCGTAATGTATTTTCAATTCCAGATTAAAGAAAAACATCCTACGAAAATGTTTGCCATTGTAGAACAATAAGTGCATATTTGCAAACTTATGCAAAGAATGGAGTGTCATATCTTAAAAGGTTAGGTGAATCAACGAAACAAACAAACATTTTATGGTCTTATGTTTCCTTCCGCATTGCTATTTTTTCTAACTCTTCCTTTTGTTTTGCGCTGTAACCGCTTAAGTTA
Organism: Rhagoletis pomonella; assembly: GCF_013731165.1. Lineage (NCBI taxonomy): Eukaryota > Metazoa > Arthropoda > Insecta > Diptera > Tephritidae > Rhagoletis > Rhagoletis pomonella. The sequence continues at coordinate 51,273,855 of NW_023458555.1, forward strand.
TATTTTTTAATTTATATATGTGAACATTTTTTCATTTGCTCCTGAATTTTGGGTACATTTTCTTATAGTACCTCTCATTCTTTTTTATATTATATATATACACTCCGATGTTTGGGATAGTATTTTGAATATACCAGCAATATATGTAAAAGTAGCGACGGCTGCTGTAGAGTAGTTATTAGCAGTGAGCGCTACCATTATGCAGCGCCTGAGTTCAAGCCGAGTTTCCCACCAACATCAAAATATAAAAACCAAAAAAGTTTTTTTCTAATAGCGGTCGCCCCTCTGCTGGGTATAGTAAACCTCCGAGTGTATTCTGTCATGGAAACAGCTTCTCATAAAAATACAATTGCCGTTCGGAGTATCGGAGGAGAAGCTAGGCCAAACACTAACATATTGTGTAAGCGCCAATATGTATATCGTTGTTTAAAGTACAAAAGCGCGTATCGTGGTTCTGCAAACCCTCGTAACTGACATTTGTGCCAAAAAAGATATTTGCTCACCGGAAGCTCCTATCATCAAGCCCTTAACCATTTATACTTAAATATCCTGTAAAATTTAGGCAACCTCACATACAAGGTTTTATATTTTCTTGATGCGCGGTTTTGTTCTTAAAATGACGATATTTAAAAGTTCTGCATACATATTGTGGTTCCTTTTCAAGTATAAAATCCATTGATAAACGAAAGAAAACGGCATCCCTATGATTTCAACTTATGCCAAACGTTTTTAATATGAAAGACAAAAATCCTAAACAAGCAATTTCTGAACAAAAAGCTGTTTATCCACAAAGATGTTTGAATGGAAGCATTACAGATTTGAAAATATGGCAAACCGCAAGGCTTTATTGGCAGTAGGTCCTTTTTAAAGCACATAAAAAAATAAGCTTCTACATAGTTTCGAAGTTAGCACAAAATGAAATTTTTTTGTTTGTTGTTTACAAAAAAATACTTGCCAAGGCGAATTAATGTAAGGTGATAGCAGGAGTACAAAAACAAAAATTTACATGTATTTTGTTTTTGCTTTGGCGGCATAAACTGTCAAAATCTGTAAGAGTGTGTGTAGAAATTCAAACAAAATTTTTCAATTTGATATCAGAAGCCGTGCGGCGAAACACTACACAAAATCAGCTGAGCTAGTAACACCACCTTATAAATTCGCCTTGATACTTGCCAAGTATATAAGTCAAAATTGTTAAATATATATCGCTTTCATTCATTTCTTCATAGAGTTGGTGCTTCTTTTATAGGAAAATTCATACGGCTTATGAACACATTCATACCATGTAAATGCACCATAACCCGAATCCAAAAACTTTAACATACACGTGTAATCAAAGGATTAAACCTTGAGTTAAAATAAATGTTTCAAATTATTAATAAATTCGGTTTGCACTACGCACTTTTTTGCAAATTTCGATGTGATATGCACAAGAAATATTGTATACCTTTGACATGCGGAAGCCCCTCTTCCCCGCAACACAGAAAGGAGAATTCTACTTAGTAAGGGTTATAATCACTGTTGCCAACTTAATGCTTTTCGCACTAAATTTATTGATTTTCTTAATTCAAAACGCGAAAATTTTTGAGTTTGGTGCTTGGTGCGTTTGTTAGTGCTTTTTTATTTAGTTTGAAGACACCAAAACTATAAATCTTAATCAAAAAAGTTAAATTTACAGCAATTAGAAGCTTCGTAAGGAACTTTACAAAAATGGAAATGGCACAATGACAATCATAAGCGAAAGAGCATATGTTTGTCAAAAAAATATGTGGCAGCACTTTCATTCATGCCAGAATTACATACAGTAATTTGCCATTGCCTGCAAAAACGTCAATTTTCTGGAACGAGAAATCGATCCTTTGACCTTTAGTTTGGTCTGAATTTGTTATATTTTTTACGAATATTAAAAAAGCACTAGCATCTCCTAACAGTAAAATGAAAAGCGACCATTTTTAAAAAGGAATAATCGAGTAGGCAGCTTTTTTTACACAAAAAGATTTTTTCCACTATGCGTCGGTGAACGTGTTCAAATAAGACACTTTAAAAAGGGAAATACAATTGTGTTATGTTTCAGGTGTGAAGCGGTCGGAGAGAAAAGTTCTTTACGTTCCTTTAGTTCACCTGATCTTAAGAGACTACAGTGTATATTTATACTTCCACATAGTTCATGAAACTTCATTTTTTGTTGTTACTTTCGTTTGATAGGAATTTAAAAAAAATTAAGCAAAACGAAGAAAAATTTATATTCAAACAGCGCAAATCTAAGCGAAACAGCAAAGCTGGACACAGCTGAAAATTGGAAAATAATAATTGAAGTGTTTACGTCGCGTCATTCGGACGAAAATATTTGAATTTATAGAAAACAGAATAAATTCGACCTCCAAGCAAAAAACATTAATTTTTCGTACTTTGAATCAGCATACCTACAATAAAATTTTGTATGCATATAGAGTCCACTAAATCCTCCAATAAAAAACTTTTCGAGAAAAAACGCGATTTTTCTTGGGTTTTGGTGCTTTTTCAAATGCAAAACTTGGCAACACTGGTTATAATCCCTAAGCGCGGCCGAAAGCAGAAGCAAGCGCAACAGGTGGTGGACCTAACAAAGTGCATGTTTTCAATGGCTTGGAAGAAGCTGTTATTGCATTAACTGGATTGAGAACCAGAGCTTTAGGCATAGGAGGAGTTCTGGCTTGTGGTTCAACAATTCAACCAGAAGCTGACATAGATGCGCCCATGGTTACTATGCCCGACAGCTCCGCATACTTTTGTGAATCCATTGCCATAGCGGTAAATTAATTAAATGGTGCAATCAGTACAATCCGACACGCGCAAGTGCAAATGCATTGCTAAAAATTTTAAGCTCTGTGAGAGTTTGGCGGTCCCTACCCACATAAAAACACTTTTAAAAAATAAAAATTGCTCAGAAAGTGTGATTTTTAGGACAGTGTCACCGGGAAGCTATTGCCATATAGGTTGTTTGAAGCAACTAGAAAAAATTCCACATGAGTTTCTGCCAGAAGAAAATTCAATAACTTTTGATATAGGAGTAGATGATATTCCGCTCTATAAAAGCAGTTCGCAAAGTTAAAAACCGTTAAAAAAAATTGGGACTAACGACACAAATTTTATGTCAACTAAGTTGATTTCACTTGCTCCCTTCATCCCCAGGGAATTTCAAAGGAAACCGCGATCGCTAAATGAAATTTGTTGATGGAGAGTTCCGGCAATTTGCACTTTATTCGGGCTTAGTCGTTTTAAAAGGTATTGTAGGCGAAGAAATGTATCATGAATATTTACTACTACATGTATCTTATAGGATGATGAAAAAAGGCGGTTTGAAGCGAAATTTGTCGAGCCTCCTGGGGCCCGAGATAATAAAATCTTTTAATTATGATGGCATGCAGGGGAAAAAGGCTTTCCGTAACTTAGCTGAGCTTAACAATATATTTTTTAGTAAGTACATACATACTACGTTTATACGTAAGCTATTTGCAATTAAAAATAATTTGCAAATACCTAACTCACTGTTCATTCGATGGTGAAAAATTCTTTTTTAATATTGTCTGATTATAAAAAGGCAATAATATGACCATCGAATAGGAAAATAAAGTTAAAAATGGCAATGTCTTGATTATAAAAAGGCAATAAGATGCCCATCGAAAAACAAAATTAACCTAAGAATGGCAGTGTCTTCCGCTTATTTGCAAATAGCACCACTAATCAATACTTATTTGCGTGATTTAGTTATTTGCAAATAAAAAATTAACTCAGCGTTTATACCAAAGTTTACCATTTTGCAAATAATGCGTGCGATAAACGTAGTAACAGATTACGTTAATCCTTATTTTTAGCGTAGTTAAGGTTTTAAAATGATTTTTTCCTTCTCAATATTTCAGACGCTGCCGAAGACGTGACAATGCGGGAGCAATATCGATCCGAAAGGAAAAGCGGATTTAAATTAAGCAAAAGTCGACAATATAAAGCAACTCATTTGCTTAAGAAGCAAAGTATTTAATTGACCTTTAATTTCCTAAGTAATTCTAATATTTACTTTTATAAGCGTTGATTTTTACTTTTTTGATCTCAATGAATTCAACGATACCTAATTGCAATACCCAAATTTTTTATATTAAATGAATTTCTTTGTATGAGTTAATACTTTTTAGCTAATAAGCCTTAGCGTTACAAACGAATGTGAAGTACATTTCGAGTTGCAATAAAACTGGTTCGAAACCTTACAGAAGTATGTATTTTTTTTTTTAACTAAAGCAGCACTTTTAGAAGAACTGCTTCAAAAGGCCTTCTGAAGTACGTCTTCCAAACGCCCATCTGGAAGCCCTTCTGTAGGTAGCGAAATAAGAAGGCCTTCAATGGTATGTTCTACAAAAGCCCGCCTGGAAGACCTTCTGTAGGTAGCGAAATAAGAAGGCCTTCAGTGGTGCGTCCTACAAAAGCACTTGTGGAAGCCCTTTTATGGGTAGCGGAAGCAGAAGCCCTTCAATTTGTCCCACTCCATACAAAAAAGAAAGGAAGAGGGAATGTTAAGTGGAAGCCCTCTTGACTCCCAGGAGGGCCTTCTGGAAGGGCTTTTTACTCCTGAAATTATCTACTGGGATAGGGGTGATTAGCTTCAATGAGCAAGTAGATGCAGGGGCGAAAAATGCAGAGAATTCGGGATAATTACTGCAGGTGTGCTGGACAATCCAGGACCGGTAAACTACATCCACAGTTTGATAACGCAATAATGGCAAATCGCGTATCAACAAAAAATCACACAAAAAGTCAAAAACTATGGAAAAATCTTTCAAATCATTAAAAATAAACCATGGTTCGAAGACAATTTCAAATTAAACGCACTTGAAATCAAGCAGCTTAACAGAGTTTTAACCGAACATGCTTTCTGCAATAATACATTAGCGACTTTCAAAGTTACAGAGGATGAAAACTGCGAGCTTTGTAATGTTCCAGTCACTCCAGAACACATAATATTTAAATTCGCTAAACACGATGCAAAAAAGATCCAATATCTGGAGCTGAACGAAAATAACACATTAGAAGAACTTTTTAAAAGCAAAGAAAATAATTCGTACCACATAGTGGCTGGATTCCTCAAGCATCTCCCACAATTTGGAATAAAATAATGGGAAACATTTTGCCAGTAAGAATTTGCAAGCAGGATTGTGGCACACGGTTGCATTTTTATCAACATTAATTTGAATCAACAATTTCATTAAATTTTAGAATGAGCAATCTTGTTGCGATTTACTAATGAAAGAAGTAGGTAAATATTCGTTTATTCAATTAATTTACTCGGCTGAAAAAGCTGTATTCGTAATCGGAACGCACTCGAACCACTGTCGATATAGGAAATCCGACAGTGACTTCCACAAAGAAATTGAATCGTATGTTGAAGAAAGTCAGAATAAGAAGAAATATACGTATAGGTCCCGTTTTGGTTTCTACCAGAAATAATTACAAAAATTATTAGCTCTGATCCAGTACTCCATGAACTTACAGGATTTTACACGAACTTGCAGGAAGTTGCAGGAAAAATGTTCCCGTACTCCAAAATCCTGTAAATGAGAGCAACTTTTGGAGAGTTGTGTAGAGAATTAGGTTGCAAGATTTTACCCGAACTTTTTCTTCTGGTAAAACCATGAAAAGTGTCAAGCAATCACTGGTTGACGTTTTTACAGGAAAAATTGTTTTTTTGTTCCCGTACTTTTTGTTGTTACTCACTTTTTACGCTCACTTCAGAGAGTAATTTTGCTCTTTGACAGTTTTACAGGATTTTTCACGAAAAGTATTGGATCAGAGCTATTATGGTCGAAATGCAACCGTGGACGCCAGCTGGCAGTGAAGCTTGCAAATGTTTGCTAATTCCTGTTCGCGCAAAACCTAGTAAGTTTCTCTCTTTGGGAGAGTAAGGTACCTTATTCTCTGAATTTTGTTACTAGCTAATTATTACTGGCAGTTGCATAGCGAACACTTCTAAACTTTTCATTACCAGCGTAGAATAGACCAACAAGTGCTACTTTGGGCTGAGTAGGCAATTGAGAAGTAAAGTCCTCTCTCGTCGTACAAAGATCACACTCTATAAGTCACGCATCATGCCTGTGCTGGTGTATGGCGCGGAAGCATGGACAATGAAAGCATCTGATGAGGCGGCTCTTGGAGTTCTCGAGAGAAAGATTCTGCGAAAGATTTACGGACCTTTACGCGTTGGTGATGGCGAATATCGCTGACGATTTAACGATGAGCTGTATGAGCTTTACAACGATATAGACATAGTGCAGCGAATTAAAATTCAGCGGCTCCGCTGGCTTGGCCATGTCGTTCGGATGGACAAAAACGCTCCTGCCCTGAAAATATTCAACGCGGGCCGCGATGCTGGTAACAGAGGAAGAGGAAGGCCTCCTCTGCGTTGGAAAGATCAGGTGGAGAAGGACTTGGCTTCACTTGGCATTTTCAATTGGCGTCAGTTAGCACAGAAGAGAAATGACTGGCGTGCTGTTTTGGACTCGGCCAAAATCGCTTAGGCGGTTACAGCGCCAAATAAGAAGAAGAAGAAGAAGAATAGACCTGTAAGTGACAAAAAACAAAAACAACGCGAATAAGCTGTTTCTCAAATTCTGGGCACGAAATGTGGTTATTTGCGTTCCCGTACTTCTGGATTATGTTCCATTTTTGAGAGAAAACTTTTCGCTTATTCTCTAATTAAGGGATCCGGTCCGGATTGTTAGGGAAAGAACCTCATATAAAGGTTGAAAATACATCAATAGGCCATTCACTATTCCTTAAAAGCACCAAGTAAATGCAGGCAACTTGTAAACACAAAACAGCTGATATGCACTTTGACACTTTATCCATTTTTGCCTGGAGAAAAAGTCCGGGCACGAAGAAGAATACATTTACGATCCAACTGTGGAATGCATGCGCTCTCTAATGCCCATTTTCTGGAGTACGGGAACGATTTCTGGGCTATTTCGGGCATCCGCGGGACCCCGTGTTGCGTTAGGGAACATACTTATTAGCTCTGATCCAATACTTTTCGTGAAAAATCCTAAAAAACTGTCAAACAGCAATATTACTTACACTTACCATTTTTCCTGTAAAAACGTCAACCAGTGATTGCTTGACACTTTTCATGATTTTACCAGAAGAAAAAGTTCGGGTAAAATCTTGCAACTCATCCTCTACACAACTCTCCAAAAGTTGCTCTCATTTACAGGATTTTGGAGGATTTTGGAGTACGGGAACATTTTTCCTGCAACTTCCTGCAAGTTCGTGTAAAATCCTGTAAGTTCATGGAGTACTGGATCACAGCTATTATTTAACGTGCGATATATCGCTCATTTACTTCAATAGTGTCATAATCTAAATTATACAAATATAGAGCTGAGTATGCAGAAGTAAGCGCTACCTCATGGTACAATAATTACAGGTATTGTCTGTCTTCCCAGAGAGCGCATATTCCGATCTGCCTTATTTGAAAAATGTCATTGTTGCCGATAAGACTGTAAGGAAAAAGGGATATTTCTGTACACCATATACCATACATGTCCATGTATTTTTTTTTTTGAACGAACCGTCTTGCAGAGAACTTATTTAATTTGCAAATGCCGAAAAATAAACATTTGCTTGGTAAACAAATCAAAAATTTGTATTCCTCACTATTTCAAACGATTCTTTTTTTTAGAAAATTTTTAAAAATTAAATTGAGCTAAAACCAAAAGCAAAGCCAACTAAAAGCTCAGTTATGCAAGACTTAGACTTGCCTTGGCTTGAAAATTGTATATCTAGCAAATGAGCAGCACGTGTATTTTTTGTATAAATGTAATTTATTTGGCAATCGAAAAACAAACTTTCAATTAAAGACAGAAACTTAAATAAAAACAATCACAATTTCAAACGCGTAAATACATTTATTTTAATAGTAATTTTTAAGTAATTTTGGTGAAAAAACAAGCTAAACGATTACAATTTACGTGTACATATACAAGTGCTGAGAATCAAAACAAAGAGAAAAGGTAATAGTTGGCACGCTGAGTAATCGCGTCTAAAGGCTCTGTTATGCATACTTGGCATTGCATGCACTGCTATACCATTTTTACGTAGAAATCAAAAACCAACAGACTTCTACGTATGTAGTGCTGTGCGTTCGATAACCGATTACACGCGAGGCTCATTTAACAGATTTCTTATGTGACAGCTCTCAAGCCATGCCAAGTATGCATAACGGAGCCTTTAAGTTTCTAGGTAAGGCAAGTCAAGTCTGAAGGTGCTGGCCCAATGTAGGCTTGTTTTGCTTGCTTCGCTGCGAGAAGTGTCAAAAATTATTTGGAATATACTAAAACGTATAAAGGCTGGCCAAATGGCAACTTTTCTTCACTTGCTTTAAGCGCCTCAAAGTTTGAAATAGGCAAATGTTTTATTTGAAAGCGTTTTGTAGGCTTTTTACAAATGGTTAGTTGTTCCCATATTTATATTTAACAAACATATCGTTATCTTACAGTAAAAAGTTGCAAAACCCACTTTTACAAATTTTACACGAGAGGAAAAAACTTCTTATAGCTCTTTTCTTCAAGTAAATCGCTTTTTTATGTAAGTTATAATTTTTTAGTAAATGTAGATATATGTACATATGTATGTATCATTATTACCATTTCTTTTAAATACAAACATTAATTCGCATTAATTTAAAAATAAATCTAAAAGTTTTTGATAAATTTTCTAGTTGTCTAGGTAAATAATTATTAATGTTAAGGGAACAGACATTGACTTTTCAACCAGACAGCTGGTTACTTTAACAGCGTTCCAAGCCGCCATTCGGCTAAACAAGTTTTTAAAGTAAATCAAAGCAAATTAAAGTCAGCAAAGCGAGCAAAGCAAGCCTGCATTGGGCCAGTGCCTTTAGTTTTTTGTTTTAAGTCATTTAATTTATAATTTTAATATTTTAATTAGTTTTTTTTTTGTATTTTGGAGCTGTAAAAAGGAGGGCAAGTCAGAAGTTGGAAGGAGCTGTTTGCTGTTTGCAGGTGAGTCCTGGCAGTGTGTGATTTTTGGGTTTTTTATTTAAATGGACGCTGCGGCGTCTATAGAGGAGGGGTTGCTGGAGGATATGATGCAGGTTTCTGCGCATAGGTCTTCAGCAAGGAAGTGTATGAGAGCTAGGAAAAAAAAAGGATGCAAAGGCGGATGTTAGTAATGGGGATAGTTTTTCTGAGGAGGATTTAAGTGAGGTTAGGGATATACCAAAGATTGCTTTGCAGGGTATGCTTGTACCCAGGGGTACTTTTAATAAGACGTTGTTGTTTCAAAATGGTGGTTTTGGGAACGTTCAAGTTGGAAAAAGTGGAGTTGCAGGGGTTACTTGTGATAAAGAGGTTATGTTCAGTGGTGTATATAATGCTCAAAATGGCGATGTTGTACAGGGTGTTGTTGGAGAGCGTAATGTTGTGTTCAATGAAAGAGATGGTGATATGTTTGTGCCTTGTGTTTCATGTGATGAGGGTTTGATATTGGGGTTATGTTGAATGATGTACATAATTTTCAAAATGGTGTTGTGCTTAATGGAAGTGGGAAGAATATTGTGTCCTTGAATTTTAACAGTGGTGGTCAGATAAATGGGGAGTCTTGTGAAGAAAATGTTTGTGCTCAGAATACTAACAGTGGTAGTAATATTAGTAAGAATGGCTTTAGTGATGAGGGTGTGTATAAGAGTGCTGTATATTCTGAGTTTTATAGGGGTGAATTTTGTGTTCTTGCTGATACTTCGAAGAGTCCTTTCTTTGATAATAAATTCATGAAAAATGGTTTGTTTTTGTTTGCAAAAATACGCAAATATAATTTTAAAGGCATGAAGAATATAAAGGCGATTGGCAAGTCTTTGTATACGATTTTTTTTGAAAGTGGTAGTACTGCTAATGATTGTGTTGTTAATGAGGTTTTGAAGGAAAAAGGTATACGAGTATTTATACCACGAAGTTTTGTTGAAACTTATAGTGTTTTGAGACAGGTTCCAGTTGATTTTTCGGATAAGGAGATTTTTGAGAATTTTAAGGCTGTTGTACCGTTATGAAAGTTCTTTTCCGGTGCTTGGTAGTAGTTTGGATAAGGTGCAGGATAATAATGATATTGTTGAAGGTTGACTAGGAGGAGGTATAATGTAGTTGTTAAGGATCAGAGTTTTCAGCCCATTGTTGATCAGCAGAAGCAAATTCGTAGAAGTAAAGGGACAATAAATCCTTGTTTTAATAGTGAAAGATGGAGTAAGGTTTCTGAATTTGAAAGGCTTTTGGCGCTTTTGGTTGAAAATTTTGATATTAACTCTGAGGAACCTTTGGTGAAGTTGATGAGCAATTTATGTAAGACTAGTGTTAGTGATAGGCTTGTGGCTTCTTTTATTAATAATGATGGACAAGATTCGAATTCTGCAGCTTAATTGTCAAAGTTTAAAGGCTAATAAGGATGTTTTAGATTTCTTTATTGAACAAAATAATGTTGATATTGTTGCTCTTGATGAAATTTGTTCTCATGATGAGCAAAAGTCTGAGCATAAATTGATAAATTTGGTGTTGCGGTAGGTTTCAGGAAAAATATAAGATTTGAGAGAGTGAGGTATAATTCAATACATGACATTGTCATTGCTAAAACTATTAATTTGAAGGATCATTTTGTTGTGTGTTCTGTGTATTTTGCTCCTAGTGTTAGTACTAGAGTGTTTGAATATGAAGTTAATCGACCAAATCGAGCAAGTTGTGATAGCCTTAAGGCATACTTCCAGTGTATTGATGACCTCGATGCAGGCAAAAACAGGGCCCCAATAATGCAAGGAAAGTTCAACGTCGAAAAGCTGAAATCAAAACAGACGGGCGCTGGATTCGTCGCTCGACTCTCACACCTACTGTGAGAGAGCACTCTTCAACAAACCGACATACGCGAGCAGTGGAACCACATTTCCCGCTCATTACTGGTACGATGAGGAGTGTCAAGAAGCCGCAGAGAAAAATGTTTGAAATTCTGGCCGACAGAAAAAACACCCGAAATTTTTAGCAGAGAGTTGAGCGAATTACGGAAGGTTTCAAGACTCCTGTAGGAACAACCATGACGACCTAGTGACCGATGTCCAGATCGTTCTCAAATTATGGAGGGAACACTTTTCGACCCTTTTGAATGGCAGAAGCACTGAAAGAAGTGGAGAAGACGAACACGAGCCCCAGTCGATGACGATGGAGTCGATATCCCAGCGCGAAAAGCGATTATGCTGATGAAAAGTAACAAAACTGCTTGAGCTGACTGCCTGTCAGCTGAGCTATTCAACTACGATGGCAAGGAGCTAATAAGGTGCATTCCCGACGACTGGAATTCAAGTGCGCTCTGTCCAATCCACAAGAAAGGCGACCACACAATGCGTGCCAACTACCCCGGCATCATCCTTCTAAGCATAGGTTGCAAGGTCTTGACGAATGTATTGTGTGAAATTGCCGTCAATATACTGATTGGGCCTTATCAGTGTGGCAAATCCACCATAGACCAGGTATTCATAATACGCCAAGTCTTGGAAAAGACCTGCGAGAAAAGGATCGACACTCACCAACTATTTGCCGACGTTAAAGCCGCTTTCGACAGCACTAAAAGGAGTTGCCTATACGGGGCTATGCCTCAATTTGGCATCCCCTCAAAACTCATACGGCTGTGTAAAATGACGTTGAGCAATACCCCCAGCTCTGCCAGAATTGGGAACGACCTCTCCGAGCCGTTCGCCACCGAACGGGGTTTCAGACAGGGCAACTACCTTTCATGTGACTTTTTTAATCTGATGTTGGAGGAGATAATACGAGCTGCAGAACTGAACCGCTCAGGAACAATTTACTAAAAGAGCGTAAAATTGCTGGCTTATGCCGATGACACGGACATCACCGGTAAGAAAAATCGCGATGTCTGTTCTGCCTTTTCTAAGTTGGACAAGGAAGCAAAGCGAATGGGTCTGGTGGTAAACGAGGACAGCACGAAGTATCTCCTGTCATCAAACAAACAATCAGCACATTCGCGCCTTGGCACCCACGTCACTGTTGACAGTTATAACCGTAAGAAATCTACACTCTATAAGTCACTCATGACGGTATATGGCGCAGAAGCATGGACAATGCCAACATCCGATGAGGTGGCTCCTGGAGTATTCGAGAGAAAGATTTTGCGGAAGATTTACGGGCCTTTTCGCATTGGCGACGGCGAGTATCGACGTACCAGCTCTGAAAGTATTCTGGCTTCACTTGGCATTTCCAATTGGCGTCAGTTGGCACAGAAGAGAAACGATTGACGTGCTTTGTTGAACTCGGCCAAAATCGCTTTGGCGGTTACAGCGCCAATCAAGAAGAAGAAGAAGAGAATAGATCTATAACCTTATCAGTCACACAGTGTTTTAATCACGAAGAAATCCTTTACGGTGGTACCGGGAGGGAAACGGTACAGGAAGTTTAGTTTGGGTTAAAGTGTCACACTGCCGGGGTTAGGCTTTCGATGCTTCTTCCTCGTAAAATAAACATGCGCAGTAAAAAGTTAACTATTTAAATCGACGAATAGTTTTGCATCAACTTTTGTGAACTTCTGTTTATGTGTTTTTGTACAACATATTCCCACTGGGAAAATAGGTAAGCACCTTACGAGGTAAGCCATGTTTTCTTTCAGTTTTTAGTATCAAATTTGTCATCATTGCCAATGTCATCTACTAATAAAGCGCAAAATGAACACCTCCGGCGAAACATTACGTTGTCAGTTGCAAAATAACGAACAGCCGAAGTTATTTCCAAGCACCGAACTACTCCGAGCGACTGCTCTGCATTACACGTAATTTCCTTTTAAAGCGGCTCAGAAGTATGTCTGATACCAAATGTACATTTTAAATTCCTACTTACATAAGGCGGCCACGTCTTTATTAAAGTAAGGGAGATTCGGCAGTGAAGTGGTAAGGACAGCCGGGTGAAGTGTAAGTTGCTGGCAAGGTATTGCCCTTCACCTGGCGGTCTTTACCACTTCCTTGCCGAATCTCCATTACTTTAACTAAGACGTGGCCGCCTTATGTAAGTAGGAATTAAGAATGTACATTTGGTATCAGACATACCTCTGAGCCGCTTTACAAAGTAAGTTACGCGTAATGCAGAGCTGTCGCTCGGAGTAGTTCGGCGCTTGGAAATAACTTCGGCTGTACGTTATTTTGCAACTGACGTAATGTGTCGTCGGAGGTGTTCATTTTGCGCTTTACTAGTAGATGACATTGGCCATGATGACAATTTTGGTACTAAAAACTGAAAGAAAACATGGCTTACCTCGTACGGTGCTTACCTATTTTCCCAGTGGGTTTGCCTCTATTGGTTACAATAATTTTAAGCTATAATAAGAAATTTTTTAGTAATGTGAGATAATATTTTATTTAAAAGGGTGCACTTCGTCTATTGAAAATCGTCTGTCTTCCGAAAAAGAAATCTTGACATATGATTCTTTGTATTTCATACGCTAACTCAATTATCGTCAATTAAAGTATTTAATATTAAAGTATATATGTAAGTAGGGATATTTGCATAAACCCACATTCGGCCATCCTGAACAAGTACTCGACCCGAGTGCATGTCACCTCATTAGTTAGGCGGGTTTCGCTCTTCTACGAATTCTTCATCATCACTTCGAAATAGGTCTTCGTCGTCATCAAATGTCCATCCCTTCATAGAATCGGCAGCTGTAGATGTTTGCTTGGGGCCATAAGTCTCACCAATTCGACGTACAACATATCGGTCATTTCGTAAACACTTCACAATTTGATAAGGGCCAAGAAACTTGTGCGCTAACTTAGATCCTGGTGCCTGCTGCGTTCTTCGAATAGCGACCAAATCACGATAACGGGATGCTTTCTTTCTACCTTTATTAAAATTTCGCCTATTCTCAGCCTGAAGATGCTGAATGCTTTCATGCGCCTGACGTCGTAGATCACTTCTTTCCTCATCAAAAGCACTAATGCACTCCTGCTCTAGCATTTCCAACAACCGCGGCTCATCCTTAGTATTCGCTTCAACTCCAAACATCAATCTAAATGGATCTTTTGAACAGTATTTAGATGTCGATACCATTCACCTGGCTTTGGAGCAGAAAGTTTCGTCAGCAGAGGAACCAAATTCGGTTCACTCTTTCAATTTGACCATTTGCCCTGGGAATACCAGTTGTTGTTAAGACGTGCTGAATCTTTTCTTCACTACAATACGCCGCGAACTCCTTTGATGTTAAAGCTGTCCCCCTGTCACTTACAATGCGTCTTGGGTTGGCGAAATTAATTGACTGCCGCTGAAGCTTTTCAATAACCTCTGCGGTGGCTGTTGATTTCGTGGCATACAACGACACAAATTTAGTAAATGCCTCAATTACTGCGAAAACATGGCCATAGGATTTTTTCGTTGAAGTTAGCGGACCTAAGTGGTCAACGTGAAAGGCACTTCCTTTATCAATTGGATGCAAAAATATTTCCGGCTTTCCCATCTTTCTCTCAGCTAAAATACACGAAACACAACTCTCAATTACCTTCTCTATTTTTTGTCGAAAACAAGGGATCCAATAAAAATTTTGAATCAATGACAAAGTTTTGCCAACAGAAAAATGTCCTCGTTCATGTGCATTTCGAATAATCTGCGTCTGCATCACTTTTGAAACTACTACGCGTGATTCGTCTCCAACGTCTTTGCATAGCAGTCCTCTCCAAATACTGTAACCACTACATACCCCTTCTTCAGTTTGTTTTATTTTCTGTTTTAAAACTACATCTTCTCGCTGAAGTTTCTTTAACCATGCTACGAGACTGTCATCACTCTCCGTGACTATCAAGCATGACGAAAGCGGATTTCTACTTAACGCATCAACATGTTTAAGACTTCGGCCTGGCCTGTGTTCGATTGTATACTGAAATTCTTCTAAAAGCAATACCCAGCGTGATACCCTCACACAGAGGTCCTTCTTCTGCATGGTCATTGTAAACGCTTTACAATCCATCACAATCTTAAATTTGATGCCTAATAGGTATACACGGAATCTACGTAAGGCTCTAATGATCGCTAAAACTTCTAATTCATAGCTAGGATACTTCCCTGCAAAAATCCAATGACCGAGTCTCTAACACATGTGCAAAAATTTTTTGCTATCACAAATACACGTACAATACATGCGATGTGTTTCTCAAAAGAGAATAAACAATATCAGCCTCTTTTATTTTCATTGTATATCGTATTCACTCACACATGTGTATTGTATAGGGATGGTGGAATCAAGACAATTTTTAGAAGAAGAAGAATTGTACAAAACAGACAAAACAGTGTTGCCGAATTCTCAAATCAAGTAATTTAATGTGAATGTTCTTTGCAATCTTTATTTTGTTTGGTTATTTTGTTATGTCCATAGTTAGAAATCGACTAAAATGAAATTTCTAATTTAAAATAAAATTTTCTTAGATATATGCACACTTCGATTTAAAGTTGGTCTACATTAAAAAGTAACCTCACGCAATTTTCTTGAAACTTCTTATATTTGAATAGTTTTTTTTTTACTAGCTGGTAACCCTATCATATGTATGTATAACTTTTTGATGGAAGCCATCATTTTTCTCAATTTCATTTGACACGCGAAAAAAGAGGCTGCGAATAAAGTATCGCAATAAAAATAAATTTTCCCTGTATTTAATTATTTTTAAAGAATTAAAAGTGGTCAGGGAGACTCAGCAGTGGAAGTTTGATTGCTTATACATATTTGAAGCGCTAAATCAAATTGAGGTAAGCAATAATGAAAAGAAAAACTTTTTATAAACTCATGGAGAAAGAAAAAAAGGAGTTTGAGCGTAGCTCCTTGATCTACTCAAAAATTTCCAAATTTGCCGAGGCAGATTTGGATGAAGGCAGCGTGCAAGTTGCAGAAGAACCTCACAGCAGTTTTGAGAGTTCTTCTTGCAAGGATGATAGTTTAGTTTTCACATCAACTCCGGAAAGTCTGTCCGATTCTTCTTCCTCTGAACCTTCCAGTATCGATAAATCCAGTGAAATAAAATTGTGGGCAATTAAAAATAATGTGTCACAAGTGGCGCTGAGTGATCTTCTGCGTACACTTAGAAAAATCGGTGTTTGTGACTTGCCTTTATCGGCAAAAGCACTTCTCGAAACCACTAAAAAATGTAAAGATATCCGAATGATTCCGGGCGGCGAATTTTTGTATTTAGGCATCCAGTCATATTTCGAGTCGAAACCCTTTAAATTTTTAGAATCCTGTAATGAAGTTTTAATCGACGTAGGAGTTGATGGTTTAAAGCTATTTAAAAACTCAAACAAAGTATTGTGGCCTATTCTAGGTAGTATAGTTGGTTACTCAAACGAAAGTCCATTTTTAATTGCTTCCTTTTCAGGAAAACAAAAACCTTTAAGTATAAATGACTTCATGAACGATTTTTGTGAGGAAGTTATTCATTTAAAACAAAATGGCTTAAAGGTTGGTTCATTTCCAACTTTAAAAAAATTTGATGTGCGAGTATTTATTTGTGACTCACCAGCGCGAGCTTTTGTTTCAGGAGTACAGGGCCATAATGGCAAAAATAGTTGTCCCAAATGTTGCCAGGTAGGGAAATATATAGAAAAGCGGGTATCCTTTTCAAAAGAGATAGGCAAGTTGCGAACTGACTTGTCTTTCAAAAACAAATCTGACCAGGCGCATCATAGTTCAAGTTCAAAGGGACAAGACAATGTGTTACAGGCAGCAGGCTTTAAAATGGTTTCACAATTCCCCCTAGACCCAATGCACCTTATTGATCTTGGCGTGGTAAAAAAGCTTTTGCAACTTTTAATGAAAAGAGCAAATATATCTGAGATTAACAAAAGATTAAATTTTATTTCTTCCTGGATCCCATCGGAATTCGGGAGAGTTTGTAGAGACCTTAATGAATTTAGTAATTAGAAATCGACAGAGTTCCGGCAATTTTTATTGTATTCCGGAATATTTGTGTTAAAAGATATTATTCCCGACGATTTGTTTTATCATTTTAGTTTACTACATGTTAGTATAAAAATTCTTTCGTGTAAAAAGTCCTACAAAAGCCAAACAAATGTTGTCCAAGAAATGCTAAATGAATTTGTTAATTTATTTGGAAACATATATGGCAATCATTTAATAAGTTTTAACGTGCATGGTTTGTTGCATTTACCTGCATGCGCTAGTGAAATAGGTCCCTTGGATGACTTTTCTGCTTACAGATTTGAGAATTACCTTCAAACTTTAAAAAAAATAATTAAAAAACCAACAAATATTTTACAACAGCTTTTCTTCCGCATTGAAGAAAGAAAACATTTAGAAATGAAAAAGGAGTCAACATATGATTCGTTTATCATAAATTGCTCAAAGGAAAAGGATTCTTTTTGCTTCAGTGAAACGAAAGGCCCCTTTAAAGTCATAAATATTTTAAAAGAATCAGGAAAAGATGTGCTAGTGGGTTACACGTTTCAAACAATAGAGAACTATTTCGAAGAACCTCTTGAATCGTATCCTGACCTTGGTATATTAGTTGGAAGTAGACTAAGTTTTGAGAAAATTAAAATTTTTCAGGAAGATATTAGATTTAAATATTTTTCCATCCCACTTAAAGAAAAATATCTTCTTATACCAATCCTTCACCACCTATTTCATGAATTTTGTAATTAGATCTTTACTCTACTAATTATTTTTTTTTTTTGCATGCGAAACGATGAAAACAATTTCAAGTAAATGATGGAAGATAGCGAGGAAATAATCGAAGCCACGGAGTATCTTTTTGAAAGCGATATGATGACAACATCAACTCCTAAAGAGTTAAGAGGTAAGCGATTTGTTACTTAACCCTAATGGGTCTGACTTCAGTAAAATTGCAGAATGGTCACACTGCGTGAAATTCAGCTCCATAAAATTATTAGCCTGTTCCCGTACTCCAGGATTAGCAAGTTTTACAGAAAAGCTGATTTCGCCTTTAATAAAATTTATGTGAAACCTACAAATCTTTGAGTAAAGGAACAGGCTTTATATGTTGCTTAAACCATCAAACAAATACAAAATATCAAAAAAATGTTTGAGATAAATTTTACCCAGAGTGACCAATCAGGATTAAAAATGTTAACTAAATATTTTTATTTTAGAACCAAAGGGTGCACTGCGCAAAAAATTTAAACTGTCTGTGGACTACAATAAACAATTTTCTGAAGCCTCTACTTCTCTCCCTTCACAAACTTGTAGAACTTCAAACGATGGTAAATTTGGCACTTCATTCAGACAAATACAAATGTATGTACATATGTATCTATCTATCTAATGCAGGTACTGGAACTCATTCTTCAAAAACAAAACGATTTCGAGGCGCGGATGGACAGATTAGAGGAAAGGGTACGAAGAATTGATAACTAATAATTTATTTTGTTATAATGCATAATGCATGGCATGTTGCTTCGGCCGTTGCATCGTGTGTAGCATTGTTGGTCATTGAAATTCGTGTTGCCGCAACCGTCGCCTGAAAATCAAATTATTTTTATATTTTCTGTTGGTTGCCGAGTCGGTTGCTTCGTGTGTATCGTTGTGTATAGATTTTATTGGCTTAGTTCGTTGAAAACTAAATAATCTCAATATAAACTAAATATCTCAAATTAATTATTTATTCAAATATTTTTCAGATACCGGAAAAGCACGAAGTGATGGCTCAACACAAGGTGATGCGCGAGTCCAAAGTCTTGATTAAAAGGGTTCACAAGCTAGTGTGTCGCATAAGTGGCGAGGCTGAAAACGACATGCACACCGAGTTCGCTTCTTTGATGCCCTTCACCACAATTGAATCAATTTTTGATATGGAGGAAAAGTTGAAAGCAGCAGAATATGAAGAAGCTATGGTACGACTAACATTTTAAACTCTATGCCCAAAACTGAATTTTTATCTTTTTTTATTTAGAAAACATACTTATTTACCCTTAAAGGGACCTCTGGTGACATAGGCCCCGTTATGAAAAAAGTTTTCTGTGACGAAGTAATTTATAAATTTAACTGGGATGGCAGATGTGGAAAAAAGGCCCTAAGAAAGCTAAAACTGGTCCATGATGTTTTATTTGGTAAGCCTTGATAATTTGTTTTTGGGAAATGTATATACATACATGTGTACGAAATCTAATTTTTTATCTTTTATAGATACTTTTATAATCAAAGGGCGAATCGATTTCGAAAGGGAAATAAAAAAATTCGTCGAACAGAGCCACAACCGATTTAAACAAAGGAGATATTTAGACAAAAAACAACAAGGCAACAATTTCCAAATTAAACATTTAAGTATTACTAATTAATGTATAAGTATTTAAGAGTTTTATAAATATGTAAATCTTATAAATAAATATAAGTAAATCTTATAATAAAAAGTTTTATAAACATGTAAATCTTAATTATACTATATCCCAAATTTAAATAGAGTTTATTACATATGATATTGATATAAGTAATAAACAATAGTATTAGTAATATGAATGAAAACTTTAATATTTATAATAAATACATAAATAGTATAATAATTACAAAAATTAAAAAAAATGCAAGGATAATATTAATAAAAAAATAGATGCACAACAATCTGTATAAAAATTATAACAACAAAGATAAAGTGAACCAATAAATGTATATAATAATAATGGTAAAATAACAATAGTAATAAATGTAACAAAATTGATAAAAAATATTAATAAAATTCATAGCTTTAACGAAAATAATAATATTGATAAAAATAATTATACATATTAATAAAAGTAATAGTATTGATCAAAATATTAAAAAACTGTTATATAAAAAAATATATTCATATATAACGGTAGAACGATTTACCGATGAATTCAGATACTACTTTATCACTGAAGTCAACCAGCATGAAATTACTGCCACTTTCAAAATTAATATATATAAATATATGTTATATATATGCATATATATATGTACGTACATATATAAAAAAATAATGGTAAAAAATTATAATATAACAAAACTAGTAATAATGATAAAAATAATAATGAAATATGAAAAAATTAATAAGTTATATTAATAAATATACAATAGTAATAAAAAATAATTAAATTATTAATATAATTAATATAAACAAAAATCATAGCACTAACGAAAATAACAATGATTAAAATAATATTAAAAAATGCTTGTATAAAAAAA
>NW_023458555.1:51294189-51295429 GCF_013731165.1 Rhagoletis pomonella
TATATGTAAGTAAGGATATTTGCATAAACCCACATTCGGCCATCCTGAACAAGTACTCGACCCGAGTGCATGTCACCTCATTAGTTAGGCGGGTTTCGCTCCTCTACGAATTCTTCATCATCACTTCGGAATAGGTCTTCGTCGTCATCAAATGTCCATCCCTTCATAGAATCGGCAGCTGTGGATGTTTGCTTGGGGCCATCAATCTCACCAATTCGACGTACAACATATCGGTCATTTCGTAAACACTTCACAATTTGATAAGGGCTAACTTAGATCCTGGTGCCTGCTGCGTTCTTCGAATAGCAACCAAATCTCCTTCACGATAACGGGATGCTTTCTTTCTACCTTTATTAAAATTTCGCCTATTCTCAGCCTGAAGATGCTGAATACTTTCATGCGCCTGACGTCGTAGATCACTTCTTTCCTCATCAAAAGCACTAATGCACTCCTGTTCTAGCATCTCCAACAACCGCGGCTCATCCTTAGTATTCGCTTCAACTCCAAACATCAATCTAAATGGAGTGACACCTGTACTTCGATGTACTGTCATATTGATCAAGTTTTGAACAGTATTTAGATGTCGATACCATTCACCTGGCTTTGGAGCAGAAAGTTTCGTCAGCAGAGGAATCAATATTCGGTTCACCCTTTCAATTTGACCATTTGCCCTGGGAATACCAGTCGTTGTTAAAATGTGCTGAATCTTTTCTTCACTACAATACGCCGCGAACTCCTTTGATGTAAAAGCTGTTCCCCTGTCACTTACAATGCGTCTTGGGTTGGCGAAATTAATTGACTGCTGCTGAAGCTTTTCAATAACCTCTGCGGTGGTTGTTGATTTCGTGGCATACAACCACACAAATTTAGTAAATGCATCAATTACTGCGAAAACATGGCCATAGGATTTTTTCGTTGAAGTTAGCGGACCTAAGTGGTCAACGTGAAAGGTATGGAAAGGACAACTTCCTTTATCAATTGGATGCAAAAATCTTTCCGGCTTTCCCATCTTTCTCTCAGCTAAAATACACGAAACACAACTCTCAATTACCTTCTCTATTTTTTGTCGCAAACAAGGGATCCAATAAAAATTTTCAATCAATGACAATATATCTGCGTCTGCATCACTTTTGGAACTACTACGCGTGATTCGTCTCCAACGTCTTTGCATAGCAGTCCTCTCCAAATACTGTAACCACTACATACCCCTTCTTCAGTTTGTTTTATTTTCTGTTTTAAA
>NW_023458555.1:51295439-51298540 GCF_013731165.1 Rhagoletis pomonella
ACCAACTCTATAAATGCTAAGCACAGGTTGACTAGTGAGATAGTTTTTCAATGATTCCACAGCTTGTCTTTCTCCAAAATCAAATTGAAATTTAACATTGGCTCTCAAAAGATTTGATAAAGGTCGAGCGATTCTCGAGTAATCTGGGATAAATTTCCTGAAGTATCCAGTTAATCCAAGAAAAGCCTGAACTTGTCTTACATTCGTTGGCTCTGGAAAACATCTTACAGCTTCAATTTTTGTTTCTGAGGGCCTTACCATACCGTCTTCAATAATATGACCCAAAAACTCAACGCGACTCGTCAAAAAATTACACTTCTTAAAATTGATGATTAAGCCCGCATTAGATGCTATGTGAAATACCTTTCTCAACCTTAGCAAACCTTCAGTTACGTCTTCCGAAATAACTATAAAATCATCCATGTAGGTCAATACAATGCCCTCGCGGATTGCTTCTCTAAAAATGGCGTTAATATACCTCTGAAATACTGATGGCGAGTTACACAGTCCAAAAGGAACTCTCAAGAACTCAAACTATCCATCCGGAATAATAAATGCGGTGTATTTCACACTTTCCTCGACTACTTTCACATGAAAGAACCCATTCTTCAAGTCCAGTGTGCTGAATATTTTTGATCTTTGAAGTCCATCCAGTTGATCCTCAATTAAAGGCAAGGGAAATCGATCCCTTACAATTTTTCGATTCAACAATCTATAATATATGCAAAGTCGATGGGAGCCATCTTTCTTTTTAGCCATAACTATCGGACTGGCGTAATCAGATGTCGAAGGTCTTACTATGCCTTGGCTCTGCCACTCTTCAACTTGCTTGTTTACGATATCTCTTTCGGCCGGGGATAATCTCCTCGCCTTCTGGTATACAAGTTCATTGTCTTTAAGCACTAATCTCATACTCACCGTCGTATCAACCTTTTGTTTGGGCTTATACTCGTTGACTATTTTCTCCACTTCAGATTTAACTCCATGGTCTTCTATATGGGAAAGATCAACCTTCCAATCATCTTTCTCATTATAAGCATCCATTTGAAAAATTTCAGCAACCTCGTCATCATCTTTATCCATATAAATCACACCCTGTTTGGCATGAAAGTTTCTTCGTACCAGGAAATCATTTCCAATCAAAAGACGATGTCTTGCAATGTCATTAGAAATGATTGGATTGCTTTGTTTCCTTGGCCTTTCTCAAACATTTCAATGCAATGTGTCCATGCTCTCCGCAATTAAAACACTTTGGACCTTGACTTTTCATCGGACATTCATCACTTTCATGACCTAGAGTTCCGCAGTTGTAACAGTTTTTCTTCTTCACTTCCCACTTCTGCGAGATACTGGCATCAGAATTATCTTTGATACTTTCAGTAGTTTTATGTTTCGTCATCCTAACAGCGCTAGATTGTGTTAAAACCGATGACTCCTTTAATAGAATTTTGTCGAACGCTTCTATTAGAGATTCCACTGTTAAGAACTGTTGCATACGTGCTTGATTGCAAAGAGTACGATCCGGTATTCCTTCTATAAGCTATTCCAACATGTCATCATCTGTAATAGGGATGCGGTTACCAATCACGATTTTATCGTGAACATATTCCATGATCGGTTCGTCTTTCCTCCATACACGATTTTCAAATTTCTTTCGTTGCTCGATTTTGCTTGTTTTCGGCTTATACATTCGCTCAATATCAGATAGTAAATCACTAAAGGTCATTTCCAAATGTTCAGCTTTTGAATGAAGCCATTCAAATGCTTTTCCCTTCAGTTTCATACAAATCAAAGTTTTTATCTCGTCCTCACTAAGATCGTGTGCTGACTTTAAGAAAACTAATTGCTTCTTCCAAACGTTGAAATGGTCAGGTGATCCATTAAAATCGCTGATGAGCTCACCTAATATTTTAATACTCATCTTTGATGTTGATCGTAAGCTTTGTGTTGAAATACGTTGCTCCTCTAGCATGCCTTCACGAAAAACTGCCGAAGGATCCAAGTCCTCTGGTCTGCTTCCACTTTTACTGGCTCGCAGGAACTCGACTTCACGACGAGCTAGTTCAAGCTCTCGTTTCAGAAGCTCCCTCTCACGCCTTCCAAACTCAATTTCCTGCTGACCCCGTTGAAGTTCCAATTCGCAGCCACGTCTTTCGTCGTCATTGATTGTAGGTACAAGTACAGAAGCCGCGCCTTCGCCGTCTTCGTCGCCGCAATGCAACCAACTACCACTCGGGTCATATTCCATGAGACGTGCAATAATTTCGGCCTTAGTGCCGCCCATAGCTAACCCGACTTCCTTTGCTTTTTCCCTCAACTGATGCAATGCTGTTGGAATTTTATGATTAAAAATGGTTCTTCCTGTCTTCTGTAAGCTTCGTTCTAAATTGCCTTTATGTCTTTATAGGAATTTCGTCTTCGAAGACCTCTTCGTCTTGGAGCGCCTTCCGTCGTTAGTTCCTCTCCTCGTCTTTAAACGCTTTTCGTAGTACACACAAACGCTTTTCCCGGACGAGCCCCCAAATGTGAGATAATATTTTATTTAAAAGGGTTTTACAAATTTATTTGTATTTAGAATTCAAAATTATCTACAGAAATTGAAAAGCGTTGTGTGCACTTCGTCTATTGAAAATAGTCTGTCTTCCGAAAAAGAAATCTTGACATATGATTCTTTGCATTTCATACGCTAACTCAATTATCGTCAATTAAAGTATTTAATATTAAAGTATATATGTAAGTAAGGATATTTGCATAAACCCACATTCGGCCATCCTGAACAAGTACTCGACCCGAGTGCATGTCACCTCATTAGTTAGGCGGGTTTCGCTCCTCTACGAATTCTTCATCATCACTTCGGAATAGGTCTTCGTCGTCATCAAATGTCCATCCCTTCATAGAATCGGCAGCTGTGGATGTTTGCTTGGGGCCATCAATCTCACCAATTCGACGTACAACATATCGGTCATTTCGTAAACACTTCACAATTTGATAAGGGCTAACTTAGATCCTGGTGCCTGCTGCGTTCTTCGAATAGCAACCAAATCTCCTTCACGATAACGGGATGCTTTCTTTCTACCTTTATTAAAATTTCGCCTATTCTC
>NW_023458555.1:51298640-51306499 GCF_013731165.1 Rhagoletis pomonella
AGAATGTCTACGATTTAGCTTTCCCTGATTCCATATATACACATTTGATGTTGCCTTTTTTGCCTTTTTTAAGATATTTGCCTTTTTTGCCTTTTCTAGCTTTAAAAAAGTGATTATAGCATTTACAATTTTTTTTTAAGATTAAAAAAATATACACATGCCCATGCGGCTTATAGAAGCGCAGGGACCTCTTGCCAAATTGGTGTTAGAAAAATTCAAAGCCGTTTTCTCAGCTAACGTAGGCTTGGAGACAAACAGGGGTGTGGATAAAATTGTAAAGGGCGAGGAAACCGCCCTTATTCCTGATAATATGAACGTTTCAAACGTTCCATATTTAAATTGGGCGCCGCTTGTATCAACTTATGTCAAGCGCACATTTAATACATTCAAGGCTTTTCTTCGCGAAAATCGAATAAAAATGCTGCCAGAAAACTCCAAAATGCATCTTGCGGTTCAATGTTAATACAACTACAGATTAAGGTTTTATGAGTTAGAAACTCGAAAGGATAAAATAGTCCAAGATTCAAAGTACAAATTTTTCAAATAATAAACTAGTTCATAGTTTATCTCTTTTTACTTGTAATATAAACATTTCTAAAATAAATTTATTTTTTGATTGTTCTTCGTATTTTCTGTCTTTTTTTAGTGCCTTATTTTGCCTTTTTCGCTATTTTGTTTTGCCTTTTTTTGCCTTTTTTGCAATACCTAGTGCCCTTTCCTGCCTTTTTCGCTATTTTATTTTGCCTTTTCCTGCCTATTTCGTTATTTTATTTTGCCTTTTTTATAGGTTTTTAGGTCCTAAAAATCCGTTCCCTGGTTATAAGATAGGCGAAGCTTTTTACAAAAAATTGGTAATTTATAGTTACTGTCGCGCCACCCTATTATATAACTGCAATTTTTAAAATGCAAAAACTGAAATATTTAACTAACTACAAAGGCTAAAATGCCCAAAATTTATATTTAGAATTTCCCTATAACAAGGAATTATAAACTGACAGAAATGGACTTAAAAATAAATATATTGTTTTTTAATTATGGGCGTGGAGAATATCGATAAAAAAGTCAAGCTGGGTCAACAAAATTCCGGTACAAGTTCAATATTTCTTGCTCTATTTACTTTTTACTATAGGCTTTCTCTGTTCAAAGCAAAAATACAAGAATTTGTCTCGGTCGAGATAAAATGCAAATGAATTACTCGAAGAAAATGAAATTCCCAGTAGGCCAGAAAAAAGAAAATTTCATCAAAACCTGCACTTTCCAGCAGCTAAAATTGTGTTGTTTAAAGTTTAAGAGGAGTGGCAAATAAACTGAGATACAAACTTTATCGAATAGTGGCGGATAACAAGTTTTCGGGTCTAATAAAAATAATAATTTGCTAAAAATAAGTCCTAGTTTACTAAATTCCCAAAAATGTATATTCATTAAAAAGATCATAAATAAAAAAGTAAGATCAAAATGATATTTTAGCAATTGCTTTATGCAGCACATCACCTCACACCGACAAATTAAACATTCAGTTTCAAATATACAAGTTTAAATATTATTGCGCTCAGCAATTTTCCAAATCAAACCCCGTCCCGCCATACATTTGATTTAAATTTTTTAGTTGTTATTGTTTCGTCTATCAGGCATTTCTAAAAACATTCTTGACGTTGTTTTGAAATTTGGCGACATAAAATAATGTAATTAATCTTTTCTAGAATATGGAAATGATACACTGTGTGGTGGTCCGAGTCGATGTTTGGGCCTCGGAGTGTGCGTACGTCTAAAACACTGGAAGCGAGCCTTACGTCTATCACAACATGATCGATTTGGATTCTCGTTTTTCGATCCGGAGACAGCCAAGTAGCTTGATGGATCTTTTTATGCTTGAACCTAGTACTGCATACTACCGTGTTTCGGGTCCCGGCGAAGTCGATCAGCCTCAATCCGTTGTCGGACGTTTCGTCGTGGAGGCTGAATTTTCCGACGGGGGTTCCAAAGATCCCTTCCTTGCCCATCCTAGCATTGAAGTCGCCAAACACGATTTTGATATCATGACGGGGGAGCGCTCGTCATGCGCTCCAAGCGCTCATACAAGAGATCCTTGGATGCCTCATCGTTCTCTTCCGTCGGAGCATGTGCGCAGATAAGCGAGGTGTTGAAGAATCTCGCTTTGATGCGGATTGTGGCTAGACGCTCGTCCGCTGGGGTGAACGACAGTACTCGGCGACGGAGTCTCTCTCCCACCACAAATCCAACTCCGAATTTGCGCTCATTTTCATGGCAACTGTAGTAGACGTCGCAAAGCCTCAGACATTGCTTGCCTTTCCCCGTCCAACGCATTTCTTGGATGGTGGTGATGTCAGCTTTTGTCCTTACGAGGACATCAACCAGCTGGACAGAGGCACCTTCCCCATTAAGGGTCTAGACATTCCAGGTGCATGCCCTCAAATCGTAGTCCTGGCGGGTCCCAAACCCAGCGCACAACCAATTGCTGGGACGGGGTGTTTTCGCAACCAAATACACGGTTATATAGCGAGCCGCTTGCTCCAAAGCAAACCCCCGCTTGCAGCCGGACCTACTGGTGAACAGATGCTGCAGACTTCAGTGAGCCCTTAAACCGAATAAGTCGGAGTGGCTCTGTCTGCCTTGACCCAAGGCTCCACTCGGATTGGTTACCGCATCTTGCACGTGGGTTGCTCACGTTGCCGAGAGCGCACGAACGAGGACGCAAGAGTCGGGATTGAGTATAGCATTGCAACTGTAACTGCTTTACCCACCGACTATACCCCACTGCACTCTAAATAAATAGCTTACATTACTTTCTTTTTTAAACACCTAGTATATCACTGACAAATTTAAAGGGCCCTGGATGACGGTAAAATTCAAAACTTTAAAAAATTTTTGATGCGATTTTTGAAGTGAACGATCCAAATTAGCCGGTATACATAAATATTTATGTATTTTAAAATTTTTGGAATCAGTGGTAGAATTTTTGTAATGCAAAGGCTAAGAAAGCTTTAGTTTAAAAGCCTGACACTAAATGCCTTTCACCATGAAACGGTGCCAATTTTAAAAGACCCCTTCGAGCCGTTTGACACCAAACGAGGTTTCAGACAAGGTGATTCCTTTCGTGTGATTTCTTTAATCTTATGTTGGAGAAGATAATAAGAGCCGCAGAACTGAACCGCTGAGGAACAATACTTTACAAGAGCGTACAATTGCTGGCGTATGCCGACGACATCGACATTATCAGTGAAAACATGGGCTACGTCTGTTCTGCCTTCCCGGTATTAGATACATAAGCAAAGCTAATTGGTCTGGTGGTGAAGGAGACAAAACTAAGTATCTTCTGTCATCACACAAACAGTCGGCACTACGGTTGCCAAAAGTACTGATTTTATCAGCATAGTACGCTAATGCCCCGATTTTTCACAACTTTTAGTGATTTGTAATGCATTTTCAAATATAAGAATACCAACTTGTAATAGGGGCTTCCTACTGTGCTTGATACTCGATAACTCAGTGTTCGGTAATATTACCTCATGTATTTTTGACTGACTTCAAATAATATGAGGTTATCAATTCGTCGCAAATTTTTTTTTGTGTTTTTGTATATAACCGCATAAATTTGGACCACATTAACCGATTTAAATATATATATATATATATTTTTTTAGGAAATAGGTGCTTAAACTGATAAATGATACAAACATTGAAACGCAAGCAGAAGAAGCTGGCTTCCGCGTTCTGCATATACGCTTAACATTTTTGTTTAAACAAAGTTGTCGCAATTTCATCTCTAAAGCAAATATTAAATATCATTTAATATACACTTTAGACTTAAATAATCATACCTATTTTGAATATTCTTTGTGGAACAGAAGCCGAAATATTTCTTACTAAAGAAAATTCTGCAGAAAATTAAATTAAAAATGCTTTGCAATTTAATGTTAAATTCTGCCAAGAATTAAGAAAAAGAAAGCTCTGATGATACGAATAACATTGATTTTTATATAAAAAAATAGTACTACGTTATAATATTATGTATAAATAATGATCTCAGTGAAAATGAACTAACTAGTTGACCAAATTATAAGTAACCCTGAATTCCAAAATTTAATTATACAAAAAATCAGACCTTCTCATTTCTAGACAACAGCATATGGAACTCTCCAATATTCGCAACAACGCCTGAATACTAGTTACAAGTTAGTTTGCGCAAGCTGGAAATTGTAATCTGCAAATACTTTAGGAATAAGGGGACTAATGATTTGTGTTTTTACAATTCATAATTCAGGGTAAATGACTGAGCGATGATTTTGGTTCGTTTTTGAAAACTACATATACTTCGGGTATGCAGCTTTATAATCCATTCAATTGGCGTTAATTTTTGAGAACTTTTTTCGTTGAAGGGGTTGGACTTTTTCCTCCATACTCAAATTTTTTGTACATCCAATATGTATTAAGAAAATGCAAAAAAAAATATTACAAATCAACGCGAATTCTTAGCCGCACTTGCACTTTGTAAATCCAAAATTGAATGGACTATAGTCCATACCCGAAAGTCTGACAACAAAGTTTTAAATTTGAATGAACATTTTTTGTAGAAAGTTTTAAACTTAAATTTTTATGGTTTTGTTGTTGTGTTCTTTTGTTGTTGCACTAAATAAAGGTTTTCCGTGAGATTTATGTTTTTCTTATATGCAATAAGTACTGTAAATATATTTATTAAAGGAAATGGTACCTATCGACGACTTCCAATTCATTGGCACATTGACTTGCATTTAGGCACATTTTTCCGGAGAAATTCCATCACTGCTTCCCGGCGCACAGACAGAAATACACTTCTAATTAAAATTTTTGAAAATGAACTCCTAATTAAAAGTAAATTTATAATTAAATGTAAATAATTCGTTTACTATTTAAATACTGAGAGTGGAAATTAATTAAATGTTGCCACACAACAATGTCATAAATATTAAATAATTTACTGGCTCCTGTGTACCACAATATTGTAACGGTATTTTATGTTAATGTGTAGATTAATGTTAAAATGAATACGATTTTTATTTTTTGTGAACTACATGAGCAAGTGGCCTGGCACTCTGGCAAAAGAGCAAATGAGCTCAAGCAATGACTGTTGACAATTATTTGGAGTGGGTTAAGAGCGACCGCAGGAACACTGAAATCTCGTATGATTACAACCGCACTAGGAGTAGAAATTTCTCTACCACGTTTGGCAGGTAAAGAAAAACCCCCATTGTTCCATGATAATAGGTGCTGGCGACGATCTATAATAATACCATATCTGGATTCGCTAACGGTCTCTCTACAACTATACTTTTCGAATAAAAAAATACTCTAGCTCCAGCAGTGAAGAGGTAAAAAAGAACGCGAAACATTTTGAACAAATCTATGATCTTGATGTTGAAGTTGTAGCAGTGTCACTGGTTTTGCATACTTAATTAAAGTTGATCTGGAACCCAACAAAAGCTAATTGGCGTTTAAATAACAATCGAAAATTAAACTTAACTGCCATTCAACTTTTTGATTTAAAATTGGTCTTTAAAGTAAGTGAACAGGATAGTTTGGACCAACAAAAAAAATCCTTGGAAGCATTGACAGCTAATCATTTTACCAGCCTCAGACGCCGCTTGACTTTAACGCTTAGCTATTGCGTATGCATATGGTTTGTTTAGAGCGTCGCCAAAGATTTCCGCACAGCATTCAACTTCTTCGCTTAGGGCATCATTTTTCAATTTTGAAAACTTCACTTTTGTCTACGAAACTTCCAAAGTGTCCACGACACTGTCGACCAACACAAACACACGAAATGTTTGAATGCTCTCTAGGGATGCGTATTGTCAATGAAAATTCGGTATATCGGTATCGCGATATTCTAAATTCACAATATCCGATACCGATATATCTACTAAAATAATAACGATATATCTAATATAGGAAATATCGAAAATGAAATGGTTAATAAATATAATTTTTTTCGCACCACGTATATTGGTATTTAAAAGGCGAGTAAGCATAAATTCAAATAACGAAGTTAAGACGCACTTTAATGAGTTCGAAAAAATAGTAACCAGAGTTTAGCAACTTTGATCTACCCCTCCTCACTAGCATGTCTAGTACTTTCAAAGAGACATACCTTTTCATATGTACGTATGTATTTCTAAATGTGAAGTACAAATAGTACTAGTGGGGTTTCCAGATGAGCTCAAAAAACAGAATTTTTAAGTTTTGTCCCGTATTTATACAAAATTTCATGATCAATTGAATCTGCTGAAGCCCAAAATGCCATACAGCCGCTTTGGTTTGTCTTGGTTAGCTGATATTATTTTTATGCAAGAAGTATTTGGCCTTCGCTGTAGATTTTCTTGAAGAAATAAATTTACGAGCATTTATTTCTTGAGAATTGAAAATTGCTTTAAGAAATTTTGATATTTTCATGAATTTTTGTTCTTCATGGTTACTATGCCAAAAGCTGTTTTGCAAGAACGAACACATTTTCCAACTATGTACTCAATTTTATTTTGAGTTCAGAAGCCTAAACCATGTGGAGAAAAGTTTCCGATATTTCAAATATTGAAAAAAATATTGTATCGATATCGTATCGCAACACCTGATATCGATATAAATTAACCGATATGTTGAACAACGATATTGATATATTATATATCGTATCAGTATAGCGCGTCCCTAATGCTCACCAATTCACCATCCAAGCACTGCGGATAACGCTTAGCCAGGCTGTCTGTGAAGCAGAGATCATTTAACAACGCAAAACGATTGCGTTGACAGGCAACGCAGCGTAAAATAAACGAAATATCAAGAGACCATTTTCCACTGTAACAATGGTACGAAATGAAACACACTTGCAAACATTGCGACGCTGTTATTGCATTTGTCCGCTGTTCATACTCGCAGTCTGATTGTCTGTTGGTGATGACGGCAATTGCTGTGCCATTGCAGCGCTAGAAGTCGAAGGTGGCGATGGTGGCGTTGGACCTTGCAACAAATTCGCCTCGCTTTGTTAGTGATGGCTTTATGCCCGATGCCCCACACACACGCACGCTTCGACCGCGGTCAAGTCCACGTTTGTGGTCCATCAGTACTTGAACTCTGCACCAACTGTCAGGCCCATGCATTCGGCGGAGTGCCCATGCAGTGTACGATGTTTGCCGCACGTTTTGCATTTCCATTTCGTGAAGTTTTCATGCTTGACATGTAATTGAGTGCGATGATTTCTGAAGATGCCACTCCTGTTTCCTACAAACCCCCCTGAGACCGCTGCCGCTGTGCATGTGCTACACTCCGTGTTTGGTCGCAATAGGTACGGTTTAAACGGGCCGCCCGCACTCCACTTGCTAACCAGGCTGTTTTTTCCTTTCAATGCGAGTTCATAAATCGCATTAACATTGTCATCCGGTGGAACATCTCATCTCCCTGTGTGTGTCCCCCACACTCCCTTCTTCTGCCCCGTTTTCCGGTTGGCAGCTGTGATTTGTTCTTAGTTTATGGTGTTTTAAATAGAGGCGAGGGTTATCTTTACAGTTATCGCTGTTAGTTTGCATATTACATGCAAATGTGAGTAAGCGTTCCAAAAGTCAAATGGTTCGCGGTGGCATTTTCTGCAGCACCGGAAGCTGCAGTTTGTTGAGATTTTGGTATTTGTTGTGTACTCGTAACATCAAAAAGTTAGTAGTTCTTAGAACAAACCTGCAACCAGTTGCGATTAGTTAAAAGCAGTAATTTGTCGTTACGTGTACAGAAATTGATATTTGTATGATAACTTGACTGGTACAAAGGAATTACTTCGCAAATAGTTTTATATTTCGGAAAATAGGAGTTTATAAGTAATG
>NW_023458555.1:51306599-51313742 GCF_013731165.1 Rhagoletis pomonella
AAAAATTAAAATATATTTTCCTGTTCAATACTGTATGGGGTGTGAAAGAGAACAGCCCAAACTTTAAGTAAAGTCAGCCTTCTCTCTGACCCCTGGGGACCCATTTGAAAAAAAATTAGCATTTTGCCAGAAAATTTGAACTCGGGCTCCGTTAGCCACATGATTTTACCGC
This sequence comes from Rhagoletis pomonella, assembly GCF_013731165.1. Lineage (NCBI taxonomy): Eukaryota > Metazoa > Arthropoda > Insecta > Diptera > Tephritidae > Rhagoletis > Rhagoletis pomonella. The sequence continues at coordinate 51,306,772 of NW_023458555.1, forward strand.
AGAATATATTTCCGCGTTGAAAAATAGCCCTAATAGGTCCAACTTCGGCTACCACAGTATATTTTACAAAAAATTTATTTATTGATAAATTCTTTTTGATTACTCTTTGTGCAACAATGTGCTTAATCGTTGCTCCGATATGAAGGATCTAGGGGTGATCTTTGATACAAAGCTTACATTTAGCAAGCACATTGGCTTCATTGTCTCTAAGTCGTTTGCGCTATTTGGCTTCATTCGTAGAAATACTCGTGATTTTAAGGACCCTAACACGCTTAAATCATTATTTGTTGCCCTTGTTCGTAGTCGACTGGAGTATTGCTCTTTGATATGGAACCCCTACTACGATGTATACTCTGGTAAAATTGAAAGGGTTCAGAAAGTCTTTACAAAATATGCCTTATACAACATGAGCTGGGATGATGGCCCTCCATCATACACTAGTAGACGTAAGCTTTTGGGTTTGCAATCTTTGCATGACCGCAGACTTTATAATTCATTTATATTTGTATACAATGTGGTCAATAACAAAATTGACTGTGATCTTATCAATTCCTTATTTAATGTATATTTACCCCAAAGAAACTTAAGATGTAATCGTTTATTCGTTGAGCCAATTAGCAGAAATAACTATTCGCTGAATGAGCCTATCACTAGATGCGTTCGTCTTTGCAATAAATATGCCGATGTTATCGATTTTAATGTTAACTTTTATTCTTTTAAACTTACCTTGTTTTCCTTATTTAATTAAATATTAATTGTTAATTGTCGTTGTACTATATTTATGTCGTCTTTTGACACTAATTATACCTTTCATGAGCATGAAATGGTATTATAACTTTGGTCCGATGTTTGTAAGTACCAGAACAAAAAGAGATAGACCCATTAAAATGTATACTTTTATGATCAGAACGTCGAGCTGAGTTGATTTAGCCATGTCCGTCTGTCCGTCTGTCCGTCTGTCCGTCTGTCTGTCTGTTTGTATGCAATCTAGTCTCTCAGTTTTCGAGATATCCGGATCAAATTTGGTAGGTGGGTGTATTTTTATAATGTATTAATCATTTGTCGGAACCGGAAGAATCGGACCACTATAACATATAGCTCCCATACAACTGATTGTTCAGATATGAGATTTTTCGTTATAACTTCTCCATTTATGCAGCTACGAACATGAAATTTTGCAGCCCTTGCACCCATTATCAACAGAATTCTTACAGTGAAAATTACAAAGATCGGGTCACTATAACCTATAGCTCCCATACAACTGATTGTTCAGATATAAAATTTTTCGTTATATCTCTTCCATTTATATAGCTGGGAACAGGAAATTCCGCACAGTTTTCAATAATTATCAACAGAAAACTTACAGTGAAAATTAAAAAGATCGGATAACTAAAACCTATAGCTCCCATACAACTGATTGTTCAGATATGAGATTTTTCGTTGTAATTCATCCATTTATGTAGCTAGGACCATGAAATTTCGCGCTGTTTTCACTCATTATCAGCAGAAGACTTACAGTGAAAATAACGAAGATCGGGTCACTATAACCTGCAGCCCCCATACAACTGATTGTTCAGATATGAGGTCTTTTATCATATCTCCTCCATTTATGCAGTTAGGAACATGAAATTTCGCACCATTTTCACTCATTAACAGAATACTTACAGTGAAAATAACAAGGATCGGGTGACTACAACATATATCTTCCATACATCTGATTGTTCAGATATGGGATTTTACTGTAAAACTCCTTTATTTGAACAGCTAAAACCGATAAATTTCGTAAGATATTTTATAAATAATAATACAAAGTCTACTGAGAAAATCGTCAAAATCTATGCTGTATAAGCTTTATCTCCTATAGCACTGATTGTTCAGATACCAGTTTTTGCGATATATCTCCTTTATGTAGGAAACTAAACCCAATAAATTGTGTTACCGGTTTACATACCGATCACAAGCAGTGAAAATCACTTAGATTGGTGCCATATAAAGTATATCTTCCATACCTCTGATTGTTTAGATGCGATTTTTTATATAAGTATGTAACTCCTCTATCGATGTATCAAAATCAGTAATCTGTCAAACTAAAATTTGCAGATGTTCATGAAAGGTATGAAGCCTTCGGCATAGCCGAAGACAGCGCTGCTCACTTGTTTTAAGTCGATAAATTGTCTAGTCTGTAAGATTCATGTAATCAGTAGACCGAATAAATAATAATAATAATTGTTCGTAAATTTTAAATCTTTATTATTAATAACCGTTTGCTTATTCAAATTTCGTCTATGAGAACAAAATGTTTTAAATAAGCAAAAGATTAATAATAAATTTTGAAGGATTTTTGATATTGGATATGGTAGCACGAAATGTCACAATTTGCTTAATTGTCAGATTGTTAATATGGCGACGGAAAAGTGACAATGATACTACCTTCTTTTTTGTATCATGGTACTTTCCAGTAATAAATGTTTCTCCAAAGATTTTAGTGCAGTGGAAATGTTCTATTATGTACAAAAATTATGAACCAAAGATTTAAATACGATAGTTCAAAAAGTGTCTCCTTATTACTTCACCTGGTAGAATTTCAAATAAAATTGGAAGTGTGAAGAGTACAGAAACAAAATGATACGGATGAAATTTTACTAGAAGAATTTCTTAAAAACATTTAAAATATAACCTACTCTCTTAATCCTTTGTTTATTTTCTTCAACAGAGCTAGACTCCCACTGCCCTTAGTATTTTTCGATAGTATTTTCAGCCCCAAGAATAAGACCCTGGCCACATAACAGATGCTGAACGCGCGTTTAACACTACATGTATTCCCTTCAATTTTTCTCAAGGCCTTCACATGCGACTTTGGTGAAGCATTGTCGCCTTCTCGGGGTTTTCACTGGCAATTAAGCAGCTATAAACAACAAGGCGCTTCATATTTGAAATAACAGTGGAGGAAAATTATCCGAAGCCAAATTTGCTTTAGTATCGGTTTTTGATACGAGTATTCGGTTTTGGATACCTATTCAGTACTTGGTTCAAAAGTATCGATACCGAAATTATAACAGCGTCCGCTGAGTAGCCACCAAACACCCGTATGGGGGCGAGCAAAAGCGAACAGGAGTAAAACTTCGCGTGCGCTAGGTTTGGGTCCCGCCATGTTAAAACCCAGCCCAACTAAAAAATTTCAGACCCCCAGGGATGATTTTGATTTATTTTGATAACGACCACGGCAAGAATATAAAGGAATTTCATTTGAGGGTATGCACCTGGAAAATTTAGACTCTTAATGGGGAAGGTCCTCGGGAAGACAAATGCTGACATCACCGCCATCCAAGAAATGCGATGGACGGGGCCAGGCTAGGTGAGCGTGGAGCCCTGCGACCCCTACTGCAGTTGCCACGTAAAGGAGCACAAATTTGGTGTTGGATTTTTGGTGGGAGAAATTCTCCGTCGCCGCGTTCACCCCGGTGGACGAAGCGAAAGCGAGATCCTTCAATATCTGGGTCATCTACGCCCATGCCCCGACGGAGGAGAAGATCGCGGTGTCCAAACACCTCTTCTATGAGCGCTTCGAGCGTACATATGAATGCTGCCCCCGACACGATACGAAAATCGTGCTTGGCGATCTCAATGCCAAGGTGGGCAAGGAAAGGCGCCACTGTCGGAAAATTTAACCTCCACGACGAAACGTTCGATAACGGACTGAGACTGATCGACTTTGCCGGTGCCCGAAACATGATATTATGTAGCACTAGCACTTCGACTCTCACACCTGCTCTCAGGAACAACTCTTCAACAATCGGAAAAACAAACAAGCAGTGGAACCACGTTTCCCGCCGCCGAAGAAGTGACCGGATTTCAGCGAGCCCGAAAGAAGAACTGGTACGATGACGAATGTCAAGAAGTCGCAGGGAAAAAAGACGCCGACTGTAGGGCCACGCTACGACCGGGTGCAACTCGAGCCATTTGGGACAGTTATAGGGAACTGAAGAAGGAAACGAGACGCTTTTGCCGCAATAAGAAGAGAGAGGCGGAAATACGTGAGTTCGAAGAGTTTAAAATGCTGGCCGACAGGAAAAACGCCCCAAAATTTTATCCAAGAGTTAGGGGATTTACGGAAAGTTTCAAGACCGGGGCGAACTCCTAAAAAGACAACTATGCTGACCAAGTGACCGATGTCCAGAATCTATATATAATTGCGCAGTCACACGACTTAGTTAGGACGATCTGGAGTAGCTACAGAATGTAGTTATATATCAAATTAAAGTGCAGGCCCCATAGGTTATCCAATATTTGTCAGATTTCAATTCGGTGAATAGGTGGCAAAATATAAGCGTTTAAACAATTTCTTGACTCATTCTCAACGCTTCTATATATATTTGCTCAGTCATACGAACTAGGTAGGGCGATCTGGAGTAGCTACAGAATTGAGTTATATATCAAATTAAAGTGGAAGCTGCAATTGCGGTTACCGTGTTTGTCACAAAAATAAAATTATCAGAAAAAATTATAGTGAGCAGCTAAATCTATTGAAAAATATTTACCAAATATCCGTGGAATTTTGATCCGGATTCGTGTTATTCATAGTTTTGAAATTTATTTCGTGAAAGCAAAAAATAAAAATAGCTTATATCCTCTTCTTCTTCTTTTTTGGCGCTGTAACCGCCTGAGCGATTTTGGCCGAGTTTAGCAAAGCACGCCAGTCGTTTCTCTTCTGTGCCAACTGACGCCAATTGGAAACGCCAAGTGAACCCAAGTCATTCCCCACTTGATCTTTCCATCGCAGTGGGGGCCTCCCTCTTCCTCTGCTACCACCAGCGGGTTCCGAGTTGAATACTTTCAGAGCTGGAGGGTCGGTGTCCATTCGAACGACATGCTGCATTATGTCCATGTTGTTGTAAAGCTCATACAGCTCATCATTCCAACGTCTGCGATACTCGCCGTCGCCAACGCGTAAAGGCCCGTAAATCTTCCGAAAAATCTTTCTCTCGAACACTCCAAGAGCCGCCTCATCGGATGTTGTCTTTTTCCATGCTACTGCGCCATTTACCAGCACGGCATGGTGAGTGACTCATAGAGCGTGTTTTTTGAACTGCCTACTCAGTCCAAAGTAGCACTTGTTGGCAAGAGTGATTCTGCGTTGGATTTCAATGCTGACATTATTAATTCTGGTGTTAATGCTGGTTCCCAAATAAACGAAATTCTCTACTTTCTCGAAATTGAAACTGTCAACAGTGACGTGAGTGCCAAGGCGCGAATGTACTGATTGTTTGTTTGATGACAGGAGATACTTCGTCTTGTCCTCTTTTATCACCAGACCCCTTCGCTCTGCTTTCTTATCCAACTTGGAAAAGGCAGAACAGGCTTCGCGGTTTATGTCACCAATGATGCCGATGTCATCAGCATAAGCCAGCAATTGCACGCTCTTGTAGTAAATTGTTCCTGAGCGGATCAGTTCTGCAGCTCTTATTATCTTCTCCAACATCAGAGTAAAGAAGTCACCCTGTCTGAAATCCCGTTTGGTGGCGTACGGCTCGGAGACGTCTTTCCCAATTCTGACGGATCCGGTGGTATTGCTCAACGTCATTTTACACAGCCGTATGAGTTTTGAGGGGATGCCAAATTCAGACTTAGCGGCGAATAGGCAACTCCTTTTAGTGCTGTCAAAAGCGGCTTTAAAGTCGACAAATAGGTGGTGAGTGTCGATCCTTTTCCGCCGGTCTTTTCCAAGATTTGGCGTATGTGAATACCTGGTGGATTTGCCAGGTCTAAAGCCACACTGATAAGGCGCAATCAGTTCAGTTCAGTTCAGGGCTTCAGTCTTTCACACAATACGCTCAAAAAGACCTTGTAATCTATGCTTAGAAGGCTGATCCCGCGGTAGTTGGCGCGAATGACGGGGTTACTTTTCTTGTGGATTGGGCAGAGCACACTTAAATTCCAGTCGTCGGGCATGCGTTCATCTGACCATATTCTGCACAAGAGTTGATGCATGCACTTTATCCACTCCTCTCCGCCGTACTTGAATAGCTTAGCTGACAGGCTGTCAGCTCCAGCAGCTTTGTTGTTTTTCAGCCGCGTTATTGCTATTGGTTCCTCGTCATAGTCAGGCGGTGGAACGCCGACCCCATCATTATCGACTGCAGGCTCGGGTTCTTCTTCTCCACAACTTTCCGCGCTGCTACCATTTAGTAGGGCGGAAAAGTTTTCCCTCCATAATTAGAGTACGCTCTGGACATCAGTTACTAGGTTGCCATTTTTGTTCTTACAGGAGAACGCCCTGGTCTTGAGACCTTCCGTAAGTCGCCTAACTCTCTGGCAAAACTTTCGGGCATTCTTCCTGTCGGCCGGAATTTCGAGCTTTTCGCACTCACGTGTTTCGGCCTCTCTCTTCTTATTGCAGCTAATACGTTTCGCTTCCCTCTTCAGATTCCTATAGCGGCCCCATATAGCGCACGTTGCGCCCGATCACAGCGTGGCCCTGTAGGCGGCATCTTTTTTCTCTGCAGCTTCCTGGCTCTCCCCATCGTACCAGTTGTTCTTTCGAGCTCGCTGAAATCCGATTACTTCTTCGGCAGCGGGACTTAGTGAGCGGGAAATGTGGTTCCACTATAGTGCTCACTGAGAGAAGGTATGAGAGTCGAATAGCGAAAGCACTGGCTGTCTGTTGTGATTGCAGCTTTTCGGCGTTAAGCTTTCCTTGCATATTTGGGCTCACATTTTTTTCTGAACAGACCCGGGTGCGTATCTTGTCTGCAACAAGATGGTGCACAGTGTAAGATTTGACCCATATAGCTGCTTTTAATTCTGTAATTCGAAAACTATTGAAGATAGATTAATGAAATTTTGCACAAGGTACGTTATAAGCAGGGAACGGATTTTATGGAAATTGCCTTTTTTTCTGCTAAAGAGATATAGTATATTCGATTCAGAATGTCTACGATTTAGCTTTCCCTGATTCCATATATACACATTTG
>NW_023458555.1:51313842-51318860 GCF_013731165.1 Rhagoletis pomonella
CAAATGTGTATATATGGAATCAGGGAAAGCTAAATCGTAGACATTCTTAATCGAATATACTATATCTCTTAGCAGAAAAAAGGCAATTTCCATAAAATCCGTTCCCTGCTTATAACGTACCTTGTGCAAAATTTCATTAATATATCTTCAATAGTTTTTGAATTACAGAATTAAAAGCAGCTATATGGGTCAAATTTACACTGTGCACCATCTTGTTGCAGACAAGATACGCACCCGGCTCTGTTCAGAAAAAAATGTGAGCCCAAATATGCAAGGAAAGCTTAACGCCGAAAAGCTGCAATCACAACAGACAGCCAGTGCTTTCGCTATTCGACTCTCATACCTTCTCTCAGTGAGCACTCTAGTGGAACCACATTTCCCGCTCACTAAGTACCGCTGCCGAAGAAGTAATCGGATTTCAGCGAGTTCGAAAGAACGACTGGTACGATGGGGAGTGCCGGGAAGCTGCAGAGAAAAAAGATGCCGCCTACAGGGCCACGCTGTGATCGGGCGCAACGTGCGCTATGTGGGGCCGCTATAGGAATCTGAAGAGGGAAGCGAAACGTATTAGCTGCAATAAGAAGAGAGAGGCCGAAATACGTGAGTGCGAAGAGCTCGAAATTCCGGCCGACAGGAAGAATGCCCTAAAGTTTGGCCAGAGAGTTAGGCGACTTACGGAAGGTCTCAAGACCAGGGCATTCTCCTGTAAGAACAAAAATGGCGACCTAGTAACTGATGTTCACAGCGTACTCTAATTATGGAGGGAAAACTTTTCCGCCCTACTAACTGGTAGCAGCGCGGAAAGTTGTGGAGTAGAAGAACCCGAGCCTGCAGTCGATGACGACGGGGTCGGCGTTCCACCGCCTGACTATGACGAGGAACGAATAGCAATAACGCGGCTGAAAACCAACAAAGCTTCTGGAGCTGACAGCCTGTCAGCTGAGCTATTCAAGTACGGCGGAGAGGAGTTGATAAAGTGCATGCATCAACTCTTGTGCAGAATATGGTCAGATGAACGCATGCCCGACGACTGGAATTTAAGTGTGCTCTGCCCAATCCACAAGAAAAGTAACCCCGTCATTCGCGCCAACTACCGCGGGATCAGCCTTCTAAGCATAGATTACAAGGTATTTTTGAGCGTATTGTGTGAAAGACTGAAGCCATGAACTGAACTGAACTGATTGCGCCTTATCAGTGTGGCTTTAGACCTGGCAAATCCACCAGGTATTCACATACGCCAAATCTTGGAAAAGACCGCCGGAAAAGGATCGACACTCACCACCTATTTGACTTTAAAGCCGCTTTTGACAGCACTAAAAGTAGTTGCCTATTCGCCGCTAAGTCTGAATTTGGCATCCCCTCAAAACTCATACGGCTGTGTAAAATGACGTTGAGCAATACCACCGGATCCGTCAGAATTGGGAAAGACCTCTCCGAGCCGTACGCCACCAAACGGGATTTCAGACAGGGTGACTTCTTTACTCTGATGTTGGAGAAGATAATAAGAGCTGCAGAACTGATCCGCTCAGGAACAATTTACTATAAGAGCGTGCAATTGCTGGCTTATGCTGATGACATCGGCATGATTGGTGACATAAACCGCGAAGCCTGTTCTGCCTTTTCCAAGTTGGATAAGAAAGCAGAGCGAAGGGGTCTGGTGATAAAAGAGGACAAGACGAAGTATCTCCTGTCATCAAACAAACAATCAGTACATTCGCGCCTTGGCACTCACGTCACTGTTGACAGTTACAATTTCGAGAAAGTAGAGAACTTCGTTTATTTGGGAACCAGCATTAACACCAATAATAATGTCAGCCTTGAAATCCAACGCAGAATCACTCTTGCCAACAAGTGCTACTTTGGACTGAGTAGGCAGTTCAAAAAACACGCTCTATGAGTCACTCATCATGCCGTGCTGGTAAATGGCGCAGAAGCATGGAAAAAGACAACATCCGATGAGGCGGCTCTTGGAGTAGTCGAGAGAAAGATTTTTCGGAAGATTTACGGGCCTTTACGCGTTGGCGACGGCGAGTATCGCAGACGTTGGAATGATGAGCTGTATGAGCTTTACAACAACATGGACATAATGCAGCATGTCGTTCGAATGGACACCGACCCTACAGCTCTGAAGTATTCAACTCGGAACCCGCTGGTGGTAGCAGAGGAAGAGGGAGGCCCCCACTGCGATGGAAAGATCAGGTGGGGAATGACTTGGGTTCACTTGGCGTTTCCAATTGGCGTCAGTTGGCACAGAAGAGAAACGACTGGCGTGCTTTGCTAAACTCGGCCAAAATCGCTTAGGCGGTTACAGCGCCAAAAAAGAAGAAGAAGAGGATATAAGCTATTTTTATTTTTTGCTTTCACGAAATAAATTTCAAAACTATGAATAACACGAATCCGGGTCAAAACTCCACGGATATTTGGTAAATATTTTTCAATAGATTTAGCTGCTCACTATAATTTTTTCTGATAATTTTACTTTTGTGACAAACACGGTAACCGCAATTGCAGCTTCCGCTTTAATTTGATATATAACTCAATTCTGTAGCTACTGCAGATCGCCCTACCTAATTCGTATGACTGAGCAAATATATATAGAAGCGTTGATAATGAGTCAAGAAATTGTTTAAACGCTTATATTTTGCCACCTATTCACCGAATTGAAATCTGACAAATATTGGATAACCTATGGGGCCTGTACTTTAATTTGATATATAACTCCATTCTGTAGCTACTCCAGATCGTCCTAACTAAGTCGTATGACTGAGCAATTATATATAGATTCTGGACATCGGTCACTAGGTCAGCATAGTTGTTTTTTTAGGAGTTCGCCCTGGTCTTGAAACTTTCCGTAAATCCCCTAACTCTTGGAAAAAATTTTGGGGCGTTTTTCCTGTCGGCCAGCATTTTAAACTCTTCGAACTCACGTATTTCGGCCTCTCTCTTCTTATTTCGGCAAAAGCGTCTCGTTTCCTTCTTCAGTTCCCTATAACTGTCCCAAATGGCTCGAGTTGCACCCGATCGTAGCGTGGCCCTACAGTCGGCGTCTTTTTCCCCTGCGACTTCTTGACATTCGTCATCCTACCAGTTCTTCTTTCGGGCTCGCTGAAATCCGGTCACTTCTTCGGCGGCGGGAAACGTGGTTCCACTGCTCGTGTTTTTTCGATTGTTGAAGAGTTGTTCCTGAGAGCAGGTGTGAGAGTCGAACTGCTAGTGCTACATAATATCATGTTTCGGGCACCGGCAAAGTCGATCAGCCTCAGTCCGTTATCGAACGTTTCGTCGTGGAGGTTAAATTTTCCGACAGTGGCGCCTTTCCTTGCCCACCTTGGCATTGAGATCGCCAAGCACGATTTTCGTATCGTGTCGGGGGCAGCATTCATATGTACGCTCGAAGCGCTCATAGAAGAGGTGTTTGGACGCCGCGATCTTCTCCTCCGTCGGGGCATGGGCGTAGATGACCCAGATATTGAAGGATCTCGCTTTCGCTTCGTCCACCGGGGTGAACGCGGCGACGGAGAATTTCTCCCACCAAAAATCCAACACCAAATTTGTGCTCCTTTACGTGGCAACTGCAGTAGGGGTCGCAAGGCTCCACGCTCACCTAGCCTTGCCCCGTCCATCGCATTTCTTGGATGGCGGTGATGTCAGCATTTGTCTTCCCGAGGACCTTCCCCATTAAGAGTCTAAATTTTCCAGGTGCATACCCACAAATCATATTCCTTTATATGCTTGCCGTGGTCGTTATCAAAATAAATCAAAATCATCCCTGGGGGTCTGAAATTTTTTAGTTGGGCTGGGTTTTAACATGGCGGGACCCTAACCTAGCGCACGCGAAGTTTTACTCCTGTTCGCTTTTGCTCGCTCCCATACGGGTGTTTGGTGGCTACTCAGCGGACGCTGTTATAATTTCGGTATCGATACTTTTGAACCAAGTACTGAATAGGTATCCAAAACCCAATACTCGTATCAAAAACCGATACTAGAGCAAATTTGGCTTCGGATAATTTTCCTCCACTGTTATTTCAAATATGAAGCGCCTTGTTGTTTATAGCTGCTTAATTGCCAGTGAAAACCCCGAGAAGGCGACAATGCTTCACCAAAGTCGCTTGTGAAGACCTTGAGAAAAATTGAAGGGAATACATGTAGTGTTAAACGCGCGTTTAGCATCTGTTATGTGGGCAAGGTCTTATTCTTGGCGCTAAAAATACTAGCGAAAAATACTAAGGGCAGTGGGAGTCTAGCTCTGTTGAAGAAAATAAACAAAGGATTAAGAGAGTAGGGTACGAAGAGAACTAAGAAATCTTTTATATTTTAAATGCTTTTAAGAAATTCTTCTAGTAAAATTTCATCCGTATCATTTTGTTTCTGTACTCTTCACACTTCCAATTTTATTTGAAATTCTACCAGGTGAAGTAATAAGGAGACACTTTTTGAACTATCGTATTTAAATATTTGGTTCATAATTTTTGTACATAATAGAACATTTCCACTGCACTAAAATCTTTGGAGAAACATTTATTACTGGAAAGTACCATGATACAAAAAAGAAGGTAATATCATTGTCACTTTTCCGTCGCCATATTAACAATCTGACAATTAAGCAAATTGTCACATTTCGTGCTACCATATCCAATATCAAAAATCCTTCAAAATTTATTATTAATCTTTTGCTTATTTAAAACATTTTGTTCTCATAGACGAAATTTGAATAAGCAAACGGTTATTAATAATAAAGATTTAAAATTTACGAACAATTTATCAATAAATACATTTTTTGTAAAATATACTGTGGTAGCCGAAGTTGGACCTATTAGGGCTATTTTTCAACGCGGAAATATATTCTGCGGTAAAATCATGTGGCTGACGGAGCCCGAGTTCAAATTTTCTGGCAAAATGCTAATTTTTTTTCAAATGGGTCCCCAGGGGTCAGAGAGAAGGCTGACTTTACTTAAAGTTTGGGCTGTTCTTTTTCACACCCCATACAGTATTGAACAGGAAAATATATTTTAATTTTT
>NW_023458555.1:51318960-51325322 GCF_013731165.1 Rhagoletis pomonella
GTTGAAATCAGCGTAAAATGTTCTATCAATCGGCATTTTTGGTTATTTTATAGCTAAACGGTCGCTATTCTACACTTGTTCTAGAAAATTACGCAAACGAAGGTGACGCCAACGAATATTTAGTATGAAGAATTTTTGGTTTGACTACTAATATCACTAGAAACTATAGGGTAAGCAACATTCTGCACAAGTAAAGGAGCCGATTTTATGTGTGGGAGCGAGAAGACTGTTTTATTACAAAACCTTTCTATTATTGAATCATGAGTTCCACTAATCGTATCGTACACACTTTTTTAGAACAAATTATAGTTTTTCCGAAATTTCAGAATTGAACGAATAAATCAAAATATTTTTCGGCTTGTTTGGTCTTGCATAAAATAAAAATTTAAATTTTTTGTTGATTAAAACATCTGAGATTTTCTCAAAGTATATTTGTATATAAGGGACCAAACGACGCTTTAACATACGAACATGAGATATTTTAACATTGCTTTGTTAGCAACGGAGTTACAAAAAACTAAATCTAATAACCGCGTTTGTGTAGCAATGTGTTTTATGATAATAGTTTAAAAAAAGGAGGGCCCAGTGATGCCAGACATTCACTGTTAAATTACCCGCGAAAAACGTGAAAAAATCCCTCAATTACCCACATCCCAAAAATGTATCCTACAAAATTCCCTAGGAATTCAAAACTTTTATTTCAGTAGTAAAGAAGTAACATTCATGTAATCATGGGCGTAGCCAGGTAGGGGAAGGGGGTGCTCGAGCCCCCTCTCTAACTTTCAAATTTTCCTTATATATATATAAAATAGTACCCTTAAATGCCAGCTTAATAGGGTCGACAGACAAATGTATACATATATGATCAGGATGCAAAAAGAAATCGATTAAGCCATGTCTATCTGTCCGTCCGTCTGTCCGTCCGTCCGTGTACACGATAACTCGAGCAAAAATTGAGATATCTCAACGAAATTTGGTATGTAGATTTCTCTTAATCCAAGGTAGGTTGGTATTGAAAATGGGCGAAATCGGACTGTAACCACGCCTACTTCCCATATAACGGTAATTTCCAGAAATACGAAAACTGCGATATTTTAGTAACTACTGAAGATAATTCACTCAAAATTGATATTTGCAATAATTTTTAGACGAAAAATAAGAATATTATAAATTTTTGGAAAATGGGCGAAGCCACGCCCACTTATGGTTACATGTGAATATCTTGGTAACCGCTGCACCAATTTCTTCCAAACTTGGCCTTGATACAGCATACTAAACGGCCGAAAATTTAAAAAATCGGACAATAACCACGCCCACATCCCATATAACGGTAATTTTCGGAAATACGAAAACTGCGATATTTGAGTAACTCGGTAACCGTTCTACCAATTTGTACCAAACTCGGTATTTTTATTGTGCTTGCCACATAAAAGAAAACCGTTGAAAATTATTGGAATGGGACTAAAATTACGGCCGCTTTTCATATAACGGTAAATTTCAGAAATGCTTGAAACTTCAATAATTCGAAATTTAAGGACGCTAATTTACTCAAAATTGATACACCCCGGCTTACCATCTTGCGGTAGCTTTCGGAAAGGAGAAAAACATATATTTAATACGTGCGCCGGGTATTTAACGTTCGGCTCCGCCCGAACTTAGACTTTCTTACTTGTTTTTTTTTTGATGTTGGGTTGAACCGGGCTTGAACCCATGCCCTTCGGAGTTTTAGCGTGCACTGGGGCATGTATATATAAATAATTCAATGATCGGTAGATTACTCACTTAACCCTTTCCGGTCAAATCCGTACCTGACGAATACACAAAGTTTCCCTGTTAATTACAAGGTTCATATAGCCTCATAATACCAAAGGCATTAAAAAAAAAGATTCAAAAGTTGTTTTGGGTAGGTATTAGGGCTACGCAAATTTGTGCCATATATTATATAAAGGTCCGCAAAGGAGTAAAAGCACTCGAGAAAACTCAATAAATATTTCACTAAGTTTGACGGAATACAGCTTTTATATCATTGAAAATGATCTTATGTATGTACAGATTTAACCTCAGATATGTTATATGAAGTTTTTGTATCTTTTTAAGTATCTTTGGTTAAGATTTGCATAAAAAAATTTAAATTTTCTCCATGAGAAGAGAATTATATAAAGATATTTTGAAAAATTTCAAATACAATTACAATATAATATACAAATGACCCGTTTTAATAAACCTTCCCGGTTTTTCTGCCTGCAGTAGATCAAGAAAACAACAACAGCACGCAAACTCTTAAAAAAACCCACGGCAAAACCAACCTAGTTGCCTTTTCAGCTGCAAACTTTGCGGACGTTTGTACGCAGGGAAACCGCGAACTAGTGAACCAAATTTCTAGTTCCGTACTAGGTCTTTATCGCCAAAAAGGAAGTAGTCCGATAGGAAGTAGATCCCCACCAGTCCAAAATCGGCGAAAAGTGGTACCTTTATAAAACTAATTTTTTTCAGTTTTTTTCACTAGAAATCTATATCTAAAGTGACGAATTTAGAAATGGTTCGGAAATATAGAAAAAGGGATGCAGAACGAACTAGATCTTATTTGTCGAATTTAGGACTAGTTCGGAACTATCGAATAAGGGATGCAGCGGGGGGCTTGTTTACTTTACATAGATATGTGTTCGGCGGCTTTTTCGTTCAAATACGCTTCTATTCTGAGCTTCGCAGATGCTTTTTCATAGCTTGGTAATGCAAAACTAAAATTTGTGTTAACATTTCAACATCTTGGGACCATCTGGAATCTAAGAAATAACAGCGAGCACCTCTGCAATCTCAGCTACAGCTAAAGGTATGTAAACGTACAATCATTCAAACAAATTTAATTTCAAATTGAACACATTTTTTCCAAAATAACTTAAAATCGCACACACGGAAGAACCAAGATATTGAAAAATCATGATCGTTTTTTCTTTCGTCTGTCGAGGTTAGAACTGGTTCGGAACTATAGAGTTTAGGACTAGTTCGGAACTATCGAAAACGGGATGCAGCGGGCGACAATTGACACTTCCTAGGACATCGCCATGTTAAATTCGCCAGTTGCTTGCATGCAAAAGAGATTTATCGCGAACCAGTACTGGGTCTAAATGTACCAGAAGTGCACCAGTTCAGAACTAGAGATTTTCCCCACAGGGATATAATCTACAAGACACTTACATCCTTTCAGTATAAATGAAGAGTATATTGTACATTTTGTTTACTACTCAGGAAAAATATTTAAAATCACGATAGTTTAATTTTAGTATTTTATAAGATGAAATGCTTTTTATATTTCCATGCTATGTGCTTTTTTAGTGATTTTACTTGACTTTCATTTATTTTTCTCGTACAGTAAATTACCACCACTTGCGCGTCACCGGAATTTTATAAAATAGTCTATTGTTAAATTAAATTCTAAAAATATTTTTGGACCCTTTTCGATTTTGAAATTTACGTAAACTAGTCGGGACAGTCCAAGACTTCATATAGTTTAATTAAAATATTAGCAAGATTTTTAGTAGCACGCTTCCAATGTTACAAAAAATTAAATGTACAATGGATACATTGTACAAAAGCACGGAAAGGGTTAATGCCGAAAAGAATTTAAAAACATCTAATAGATTCAAAAATTAGCATCAGTGTTTATTAAAACCGCAAATTTTGATGAAACTTTTATTTTGGGCTTTTTATTGTTGAATAATTTCTGATAAATAACTCTTAAAACTATAGCTGTTATAAATTATTTGAATTGTGTAAGTCAATGTGATTTTATGTGAGTTTAAAATTGAAGCACATACATGTGCTATTTAACATTGCATCAGATAATTCGTTCCGCTTTGTACGTGAAACACCAGTTATAATTGAATATATTTTTTCTTACTCAGCGCTTAAGTTGGTTAACGGGAAGAAAATTTCAAAATTGTCCTTATCATTTTTAAACTTATACATAGTTTTGCTCCACATCACATCTTCAGAACGATTAATTATGTAAGAGTGTCGAATATTCTTGAATATAATTATGCATCGATAATTGTGTTAAATGAAAATCTCTTTTTTATTTGAAATGTCCTTTTTTAATAATTTTTGTTGCAGGGTATCCCCCAAATAGGGAAATTACCCACAATCTGGCATCACTGGGTGGGCCATCGGTTTTAATAGAGGTATCATGAATAGCCTAGATCCCAGTACCTCAATATCTATCCTACCGCTTGATTTCATATAAACAACATTTCAGTTAGCGAATTTTTGAAAACATCTTGCAGTATCTGACCGGGGCGATCCCACGACAGCGGCAAAAAATAGTAAGAATCGATACATAAATTAAAAAATAAAAAAGGCTAAGTTCGGGCGAAGCCGAACATTAGATACCCGGCGCACGTATTAAATATATTTTTTCACGTTTCCGAAAACTACCGTTACACGGTATGCGGAGTGGTTTTATGCCTATTTCTAACAATTTCGATAATATGTTCTGTTAGACTTAATGAGATAAAGTTATATTCCATAATAATAATTTTTTAAGAGATTGGAGGGACCGTAACCGTTATGATTTTTATAATAAAAATCAAAACTTAATTGTTATTTTTAATTTTTCGATCATTTTTAATCGTTATTTTATGATTTTTATTTTTTCGAACATTTTTATCGTTATTTTGTGATTTTTATTCTTTCGATCATCATTAATCGTTTCTTTATGATTTTTATATTTTCGATCATCCTTAATCGTTATATTATGATTTTTATTTTTTCGATCATTTTTAATCGTTAAACTATGATTTTAGTTTTTTCGATCAAAAATAGCAGTTATTCCTAGTTTTTTAATGTGTAAACCGAATGTGCACAGATTTGACTTAAAAACAGTTTTACAATGCATGCATATGTACACTAGGGTGGTGGAAAAATAGTAAAGTCTCACCCCCTAGGATCGTTCTATATCGAAAAAAAGTATACCCCTATTTTTATACCTTTCATGAGCATGAAATGGTATTATAACTTTGGTCCGATGTTTGTAAGTACCACAATTAGAAGAGATAGACCCACTGAGATGTACACTTAAATGATCAGAACTGTAACGGGAGGTGGAAGCGGGAATATGTTAATACCTTTTTAAATAAATTATAATAATAAATAAATAAATAAAATAAAATTAGTTTAATTCTCTTCCGAGTTAAATAAAGCCTATGGTGATTTTCTTCAAAGTATTTAATACCGGGATCATTATTTTACAAATCGTACACATTTTGACTTCATATGTGGATTCGGCTTAAATTTTTTTATAAGGAAATACCTTCATAAATCAGGATACAGTCGAAAACATTTTTTAAAGACACTCTTACGAATATTTATCGTTTGGATGGTTTATCGGACTTTGCAACATTTAGAATTAATTTTCTTCGGTTCCACTCATGATTCAAAAATACATGGCTGTGTAATTTGTGACAGCTAAAATTTGACACTCCTTTATCTAGATTTGTATTTTGTAAGTAGGAGAAAAGGGAAGAATGTGATCGCATTTTGCGAAAACGGTAGTAGAATGGTACTACAAAAAGTACGCAAAGTATAAAATTAGAAGTAAAATGTGTATTATTAATTCTATGCGAATTTGCAATATATTTGGTGTTTTAAGGGAAATACTAAACCATACATAAAAATATGCATTTTTGATTTAAGTTATTCGTCATTTCCGGGGGCAAATCTAGAATACCGACCGTTTAGCTATGCAAAAACGAAAAATGCAGATCAATAGAACTTTTTATGCTCATTTCGACCATGCTAAAATGATTTGGCGCAAGTAAAAAATGAAGAGGTTCTAGAAGGTTAAAGTTCAGTTTTTAGATACTTTAAATATTAATATCTTATGAATCTTACAACCGATTAAAAAACTAATGACGTCACCATAAAAGTAATTAATTTGTTCTTCAGCTGATGTACATAATTTATAGCTTTTTGTATTTTTAAACCGAAACCACTAAAAAACGAACAAATATTATTTTTTCATGAAATAACCTTTTTGGAAAAAACTGCATAATTAATGGTAAAGAATTTTATATTATTTAGAAAGTACAAGTTATTATCTTCAATTCGATATTACATATTTTATCATGATCTACTTTTGGGTTTCAACAATTTAGTGATAATAAAAAATACAAATAAACCTCTTATATCTTCTTTTTTTTACCTGCGCCAAATAAATTTGGTATCGTTGAAATCAGCGTAAAATGTTCTATCAATCGGCATTTTTGGTTATTTTATAGCTAAACGGTCGCTATTCTACACTTGTTCTAGAAAATTACGCAAACGAAGGTGACGCCAACGAATATTTAGTATGAAGAATTTTTGGTTTG
>NW_023458555.1:51325422-51327069 GCF_013731165.1 Rhagoletis pomonella
TTACTCGTCCACGCGCCGCGAAGAGGAGGATTTTGGGTCGCTGGAATTATGGTTGTCGTTTACAGGAACCATGATTTTACGAGTGTAAATATTTAGTTTTATGTAAGTCATTAAATACAAAATGTTACAAAACTCTTTAAGTCAGTGGGACCTTTTATGACTTTGACTCAAATGAAAAAGAATGTGTGATAATTTACAGTACAGCTTATGGTTCTATGATAGAAGTAATAATTACTGGTATTAAACTGTACACATTTTTTTTCGTGGGTACATTTGTTTGAATCTAAATATTTACATACACATGTACATATGTAGTTCTGAGTTTTTTTTAACTGCGTGCTTATATATAAGCTGATACTGATTCCAATCACAGTTGTAAATTAGTTGTATGCCTGCCACATGCCTAGCTTTGAATACTACTTATTTATTTATGTGAATACATGTGTATGTTTGTATGTAAATATAAATGCACATACATGTGTAAATACGTAGGGCATAGAAACAAAAAGTTGCTTCATTTACTTAACTACTTTGTAAAGAAGTCATTAAAATGCTTTGATTGGCCATTGATGAAAAATACGACTATCACTGACTAATTTTCGTACACGAAAAGACCATAATATAACTTAAACATTTGTTTGGCTGTTATGAGTGTGTGCAACAAATTTGTGAAGCAAACAATATATGTTTGACAACCAACAAAACAGCAACAAAAATATCAAGAAAAAGTGAGCAGCATTATCAAATCTGTGAAAACAACTTGAACATTTTGTATATATTTAATGCTTTTGGGAGCAGATGATTTACATAAGAATGCAATTTCCCCAGCATGGCTGCGCACGAAAACTCGATCATTTAGATTTGGAAGCGTTCAGAGGGCACTTTGCTGCTTGACTTCAGCATTTAATGATATAGGAGCCACTGTAGGAACGCTCTTTAGACCACTGGCTGCATAGTGACGTACCAACAACTGGCTATCCCCAATGAGGACGTATGTATGTAGAACATAATTAGCAGATATTAGAAATGCAACAAGTCCGATTGGCTGTGCCACCGAGCGACCGAACAAAAAAAAATAAATACGGCTGTGGCGCATCAAAAAATCAATTTATGGAGAAAAGAGGAAAGACTCGACGGCGCGCCACTGGTGAGCTTTGTTTTGTTAACAAAATTATGTGTTGCTATATTGCTATGTTAACTGTTAAACGCTAATGAACTCGACATGTCAACAAAGTAATTATTTTCAAAATATTTAAATTGAGGGTGCCCATTTCGTTAAAAAAAACACCACAGAAATGTATGTAAGTTAAAATTTATGGACTTGGTCGATGTGTAAATGTATGTATGCGGAACAAGCTAACGAACTGTGAACTGAAACAAATCGGGAAAGGGGTATATGTAAGTAAGCATATTTCAACATCTGCATCTCAAAATTACAAAAAGGTGCATAAGTACTTATGTCCTAGGATTTATATACATACATATGTACATATTTACACATAGACTGCAGCGTTAGACACCCGCTGGCGTTACAACTTCTAAGCTAAACAGTTCTTTACGCATCATTCAATTAACAGTTCATTTCGATTATGTTAATTAAATTGTGGAAACTCTCCACTTGACCAAGATGCGACTTGAATTTGATTC
>NW_023458555.1:51327169-51328711 GCF_013731165.1 Rhagoletis pomonella
TCTGTAAACGTTTCCCTTTTGAAGCCCACATTCATAAGTTTTGTTACTTAATATACCTGTTTCATTAAGTATTCCGAATGACCCATATGTGTAAAATGTAGACCGCCTGGTTGAAATTCGTTTAACTCAATCACCCGCATCAAAATATTGAGTTTCGAATCTTCAAATTAAGTTAAAGGCTTTTAACAAATAGGACTATTTAGACATTACACGTACAAAAAACGTTTCTTATGGAAAAAAGGCGTGAGTACTAGGTACTTATGAAATTTGATGTGTAAACATCTGCGTACGGCAGAGCATAAAAGTACTTTTACATATAAATATAATCTCAATCAAAGCTCGTTAGCTGTCAAATTAGTTGTGCTTGTTATTCTCACAACTCGAGGAAAAGTTAAGCTTCTTCTCTGCGCCACCGTGGTCACATTTTTCTGCTACACAAACCTCTTTTCCTTGCTAGCGTAAATTTTTGTTTACTTTTACATTTGACATTCCTCCTCTTCTTCGCAAGTATAATCGGTAAAACTAGGTTAGATACCAAAAAGTTATCGGTTTAATTTAGATAATTTTATAATTACTTAAATTTTGTATGGCTAATCTCTTTTTCTAATTATAGATTAAAGAGTTAAGCTCGAAAGCGAGGATAAACTAAACCTATTACTAGGCGGTTCAGCTACATACATAGACATGTAGTTTAGGTTAGAAATTAAACATTAATTTCACTTAATCTTATTCATTTAGCTGATTTAATTTTTTTATTCATTTTTAATTCTTTTATTACATAAAATTATCGGTATGATTGACAAATTATGATACTTGTATATCTATACTTTTGACTCAGGAGCGTTAAAATATCTCGAAAACACCGCATCAATTACAGTTTTTGAGCTCGTAGTTTGAGCGTTTCTATTTGTATGTATTCCTATATATAGTTTTTCTTTTCGGAATAATATAATATGTGGTTCTGCTTTATCTGTCTCTGGGTTTACGTTGAAATCATGAATACATATAACATACCCTCTTTTGTTTGCAAAATGGGGAGCTAAATTCATTTGTTCTCGTCTCTTACTCTCGTCTTTTCTTTGTGCAATCTTGTATTAGCTCTGATCCAGTACTCAATGAACTTACAGGTTTTTACATGAACTTGCAGGAAGGATCCCGTACTTGATTTTCCTTTTCCTATAGAAATAAAGCCATATGGCATTGTTTCGCATGGCCTTATAACAATTTATATGCGTTTATCTCCAAAACAAAGTGGAAAAGTCTCCTGTATTATGTGCTACCCACTATGTAGGGGATGTATTCTATCATTATTGTAGGGAACCCATCCACCGAGAGACAGAAGATATTCCCAAGCAACTCAGATAAATAAATGATACCTCCATATATTTACCTTTGCAAAAAAAAAACAATATTTCTGTTTAATTTTTTGCAAGCTTATGCCAGTTAGTTTGTCTTAGATTTCATCTCCACTGAAACTCTTGCATGTACTGCGTTGATTAAAGAATGATAGAAGACGAAGTACGAATGTTGTAAACTTGTCCT
>NW_023458555.1:51328811-51338844 GCF_013731165.1 Rhagoletis pomonella
TAATAAGAGAGCATTCAGGTTAAAAACTGTACATTCCTCTAGATTTTATTAGATTGAATTTTAAACACATTTCAAGTGCTACCCATCTTTTAAACAGGTGGCAGCTCTTTTTAATATTCTTAATGTTCAACCTGAATATTTCCTAATACCCTTTCGTTTCACACCCATTTAATATTATATAATTTATTTAATATTTCATACAGTTACTTCTATATATTTAAATAAATTCGGCTTTTTAAACAGATGGCAAAATATTAAATACTCGCAGATACGGCGGCAGCGGCATTCTACTTTGCATTCCCCGAAATGAAGCAAAGAGATGAAAAAAAATTGTAGGACATTCTACCTTGCATTCCCCGAAATGAAACAAAGAAGCGAATTAAAAAAGAAATATTATAGGACATGCTTTCCCCGAAATGAAACAAAGAAGCAAAATAAATAAAATATTGTAGGACATTCTACCTTGCATTACTGGCAATACCTAAAAGAAGCGAAAAAATTCGAAGACATTATTACGCTATGCCTTCTAGAACACGTTGCCACTAAAAGCGATTACCGATTTTTGCTGGGTACATACCAAATTTTAAGCAAATGTGACCATAAATACGATTTTTTCGAATAGATCGGTCCCTGGTCCACTTCTCGGAAAAAACGATCCTATATGCTAATCCAGTCAAAAAGCTACCTATGTACCGAATTTTAAGCAAATCGGACCATAAATCCGATTTTTTCGAATAGATCGGCTCCTGGTCCCTTTCTCGGAAAAAGAGGATCCTATATGCTAATCCAGGCAAAAAGCTACCTACGTGTCGAATTTTAAGCAAAATTTTGATCAAATAGTCCACTTCTCGGAAAAAAAAACAATCCTATATGCTAATCCAGGCAAAAAGCTACCTACGTACAAAATTTTAATCAAATCGGACCATAGATACGATTTTTTGAATAGATCGGTCCCTGGTCCACTTCGCGGCAAAAGGATCCTATATGCTAATCTTGGCAAAAAGCTACCTACTTACCAAATTTTAAGCAAATCGGACCATAAATCCGATTTTTTTCGAGTAGATCGGCCCCTGGTCCCTTTCTCGGAAAAAGAGGATCCTATATACTAATCCAGGCAAAAAGCTACCTACGTATCGAATTTTAAGCACAATTTTAATCAAATAGTCCACTTCTCGGAAAAAAACAATCCTATATGCTAATCCAGGCAAAAAGGTACCTACGTACAAAACTTTAATCAAATCGGACCATAAATACGAGATGTTTCGAATAGATCGATCTTTGGTCCACTTCTCGGAAAAAAGGATCGTATTAGCTTATCCAGGCGAAAAGCTACATACGTACCAAATTTCAAGCAAATCGAACTATAAATACGATTTTTTCGAATAGATCGGTCCCTGGTTCACGTCCCTGAAACAAGAATCCTATATGCTCGCGCGATATCCACGAAAATCGGACCAGCCGTTCGCGAGATTACCTGTTACAAAAAAAGGGACTTCTCTTTATATAATTAGTATAAATTAAAAATATTTTCAAACTAAAACCTTGTTGTAGCTTTTTCGTAAATTCTCTGATTCTCTGAATTGAAGTAGCATTTAAATTTTAAAAAGAATTGGTAACTCTGCGACATGTGTAAACAGGTGGCAACCTTTTTAAAATTATTTTCAAACTAAAATGTCTGACACCCGACTTGTGATGCATATTTACATCATCTGATTCCCTTCATTTAAGTTAAATTTAAATTTTACAGGTAGCAACCCTCATACATATAGTTTAGAAATAAAATATCTATAAAGCAGTTGCGATTGATATCCATATTGAAGTAATTCATTTAACCTATCGCATACATAGAATTTACCTTTGTAATCAGGTGGCAACTCTCTTTTAAATATGTTAAAACCCCAATCTCTTTCGCCTGACACTCATATCGGGATACATATTTCAATTTTCTAATCGCCTTAATTTAAGTTTGAACTTTATTTTGTAAACGGGTAGCAACGCTCCTATAAACAGTTTAGAAATAAAGTTCCTTCAAGGAAATTTTCGCTGATATCCATATTGTAGTAATTCATTTAACCTATTGCATATATTGAATTTAACTTTATAAACAGGTGGCAATCCTTGTAAAATAATTTCAAACTAAAATCTTTTTAATCTTTTTTTTATCTGACACACTTATTGCGATACACATTTAAACTAACGTATTCTCTTAATTAAAGTTGAATTAAACATTAAAAAAAAAGTTGCTAGTCTCCCACATGTAGTTTAAAATACTGTTTTTTCAAAACCATTATAATTGATCTTTATATGACTCATTTTACCTATTTTATACATTGAATTTATCTTTGTAAATAGGTGGCAACCCTCCTACAAATAACGAAGAAATTAAGCCTTTTCAAAACCATTTCGATCGATACACATATTGTAATATTTCATTTAACTTTTAAATAATTTGAAATAAGTTTTGTGTCAGGTGCAACTTTTTTTGAGAAAATAGAACACTATTGCACATACGTTGGATACAGATTTGATGATATGACTATATACTTACTAGCAGACCCGGCGAACTTCGTCTCGCCCAAAATTAATTTTTTGTATTGAAACATTTTGGTCCAACATTTGCACCAACAGTCCACGTTTATTATTTTCAGTGACACATTTATCTTCTAATATTACTGTTTGGTTACCCTGTATGGAAACGAACTAGTGCGGAACTGGTTCGGTTTTAGTACGTTTGCATGCTAGCGACTGGCGAATTTAACATTGCGATGTCCTAGGAAGTGTCAATTGTCCCCCGTTGCATCCCGTTGGCTCTAGTTCCGAACCAGTTCTAAATTCGACAGATAAGATCTAGTTCGATTTGCATCCCTTTTTCTATAGTTCCGAACCAGTTCCAAATTCGACAGATGAGATCTAGTTCGTTCTGCATCCCCTTTTCTTTAGTTCCAAACCAGTTCCTAATTCGACAGATGAGATCTAGTTCGATCTGTATCCATTTTTTATAGTTCCCAACCTGTTATAATTTCGTCACCTTAGATATACATTTCTAATCAGGCTTGTCGAAACATTTCCCTTCTATATTAAATACGATCGGTTGAAGGAAGGACAATACAATCACAAATGTTTAAACGCATTTATTAAAAATTTATAAACCACATTAGTAGTAGTAGTAGTATTAAACTTAAGTAGTAAGTAAAAAACAAAAGTGCGTTCTGCTTAAAAGTAAAAATATTAGTTCACTTTGCCTTACTTGTCTAAAATTAAGCATATTGATTTTTAAGTAAATTCAGTTCTTTTTAAGCTTATATGTATATGAAGTACTACGAAAGTTTTTGTCGTACTTAACTTAAATAAGATATACAGTCAGTCAATAAAGTTTAGGTACAGTGAAGTTTTTACAATACCGGCAACTATTTTTTAAATATTTTATTTTTCCCTAATTTTTTATAAAAATATTGTTAATTCTACACCAAAAACCCTAAAAATCAGAGTTCCAAACCTTATGTAAAATTAAAGAAAACTCTGCGAATTTCCATCCAAGTATTGCAATTTACACACTTTAGAAAAAAATCAAGTACTCAGTTATTAGCCCATTCAATTTTAATATAACAAAGTGCAAGTTTGAGGTAGCTAGGACTTACCATTGATATTGAGCAATTTTTTTGTTGTCGTTTGGTAAGTCCTTGCTCCCTCACACTTGCACTTCTGATTTGCTTTACCTTGGTTTGACGGTCCAAACAGGAACGGCACCTTTTGTCTCTATTAATTTCCACTGAGGGGTGAGTATCGACTCCCCGAATGCCGCCAGCTTTTAATCCACTTTAATTACTTGGTTGTAATTCCGTTCTTGCGAGGACTGATGAGTGTGGTTCGCTCCGTGTCCAATTCCAAAAAGAAATATATTTTTCTGTGGGTGTTTTCATAGTGGCCATGTCAATTCGTGTATATACTGATATAATCGTTCGTGTCTTGAATAACTATTGGTGTCGTACATTCATCTGGCAACCCTTATGTCTATTATTTGGCCAATAAAAATAATAGATCACTTCATTATACTAAAATTGAATGGGCTAAAAAACTTTTTCTAGAGAGCGTAAATAGAAAGTGAATTATTTTAATGATATTTTGCAGAATTTTCTTAAATTTTGCACAAGGTTTGGAACTCTGATTTTTGGGGATTTTGTTGTAGAATTGACTTTTTTTTATAAAAAATTACCGAAAACTAAAATACTTAAAAAATAGTTGCCCGTATTGTAAAAAATTCGTTGTACCTAAACTTTATTGACTGACTGTATTAAGGTAGCTGTGCTGGATTGCATAAAAAAAATTAATTTGTCTTTTCTTAAAAAAAAAGGTAGCTCTGGTGGCTTGCATTTTTAAATAAATTTAGTGAGAAAGTGATAATTATTTTGACACTTTTTTTAAATGCCTCTTTTCCTGCAACTGCATTGCCTTTCTCAATTGTCCTTCAGGATCTTGGCCTTTGTTTATGGAATCACTAAGTATAATAATTATTAAGCAACTCAAAAACTATACCAGCGTGATTACCGACGTATCCTTTTGAGAGGTAGCCGCACCCTTATAAGAGGAATAAGACCCAAACTTTTAAGGTCAAAATTGCAGTAGGTTGCGTATGTATGGCCTATTCAATTTTATAAATTATCATTATTTTTAAGTGGAAAAATAAAACTTAAAATTAATGATAATCTCTGCGCGAAAAAATAAAAATAATAAAATAATCATTATTTGTAATCCCAAAAATAAAAATCAAATAATAATTATTTCCGTAGAGCGAATAAATAAAACTCAATAACAATTCATAAAATAATGATTAAATGCTGATTTAAATTATTTTTCTCATAATGACTACCTTCCCTGCGTTTAAAATTTGAAATAAAATAGTTTAGTGAAAGTACCACATTTCGTTGCTTTTGGACTGGTGCGTGACTAGGTACTATCGGACTGGTTCGTTTTTGGCGAAAAAGAACTAGTACTGAACTAGAAATTTGGTTCACTAGTTCGTGTTTTCCCTACAGGGTATTGCCAGAAGGCATATTTCCATTGCCATCTTAAATAACCTAGCAAAATATGTATGCATACAAAGATACGTAATACTTAGCTGCAGGGTATTGGAAAGGCGCCACGCCCCCTTATAAAATAGCAACATTTTTTGTAAGAATATGGGATTGAGTTCATATATCTCCATACCATGTTCGAGTACTCTACCATGAACACTTCCAGAGATTTTCAGAAATCCGGGTTGTATGAGGGGTGCACGCCCTTTTTCAAATAGCCCCAATTTTTCTTCATGCATACACGATTGATTTTATATATCTCCATACCAAATTCCAGTACTCTATCATGAACACTTCACATATCTCTGTAAGCAGTGGGAAAAAATCGGTTTGTATGTGAGGTGCCACGCCCCTTTTTCCAATGGCCCCAATTTTCCTTCCTGATCATGCGATTGATTTCATATATCTCCATGCCATGTTCGAGTACTCTACCATGAACACTTCCAGAGATATGCAGTATGAAAAATTCGGTTTGTATGGGAGGTGCCACGCCCCCTGCACCTAGCGGTATGAAATATACTTTACATCCGATTCTCATATCTACCATATATGCACGAAAAATTTCATAAAGATCCGTGAAGCCGTTCAGGAGGATTTCGACCACTAATACCGTGACACGAGATTTTTATATATTAGATTACATTAGACGGCATCACCAAAAAAGTTGAGTTTTTCTGCCGGGATTGGAAAATTTATTATATTTTAAGACGTTCACCAAAATATTTCGGAAAAGTATTAAGATTTAAGCGAGCTGGACCTGTTTGAAAACTCCAAAAATGGAGTTTTTATGAATAAGAATAATTTCTTAAAGAACTTTTTGAAAAAAGTCCCTCAGATGAACAGATTAGGCTTGAAAAATCTGCACAAAAATATTTAAAAATCTTTTCAACGCAATCGTAATAATGGGGTTTTTGATCCTGTTTTTTTTTACTGTTTTCATAGATTGACTTACAAAAAACTTAAATAACTGGGCCAAAACTATTCTGATTTAGACTTATTGGATCGCGGTAAAAAGGTATTTTTATTTATGTGCGAAAAAGTCATTTGTGTCCCAATTTTTTTTTTAATGCCAACACATCTTAGTTCAACTTTGAAAAATGTTCGTTCATCCTACCTTTCTCTTTCATCCTTTGAATGAGCTTATTAGCAAATAAATAAAAATGGTGAGAAAATACCTTTCCAATGATACCTCACAAGTCTAACTCGGAAGAGCTTAGGTTCAGTTATTAAAGTTTTTTCTTATACCAATCTTTGAAAAAAGTTAAAAAATGATTCAAAAATCTTAGTATTACGATACCGTTAAAATAATTTGTTTATTTTTTAAAATATTTTTATGTAAATTTTTTAAGCTTAAACCGTTTTATCATTTGAGGGACTTTTTTCAAAAAGTTCTTTAAGAAATTATTCTTATTCATAAAAACTCCATTTTTGGAGGTATTTTCAAACAGGTCCAGCTCGCTTAAATCTTAATACTTTTACGAAATACTTTGGTGGACGTCTTAAAATATAATAGATTTTATAATTCCAATGGAAAAATAGTACTGATTTTTTTTCTGTAAGGGGAGTGATGCAGTCTAATGTATTAGTAGTAGTAGTATATTTATTTATTCAACTTATAGATACATTATGAAAAATATTTAGTTTCAAAACAAGTACAACGTGATTAAATTTAAATAAATAAACAACAGATGTGACAATAACAGAAATTGTTGTGTCTCACGCTATATAATACATAAATACATCGATACATGTTCAATAAAATTCATTAATTATTAAGTTCCTATATTGAGTGCTTTCCCGCAGATACTTATACAAAACTAAGTAGTTGTGACCATTTAAAATGCTTATGACTTTAGCCAAATCTAAAACTTTTTCACCAAAAAAAAAGCCGACGTATGTTTGTATAGATGGGACATATACCAATAAAGTGACAGATACATTCAACTTCCCCCAAATTACAAACTGGACAAATTTCCGAAGAAACGTTTTTAAAAGGTCTAGCGTTGAGGTTGAGGAGACCCGCTCTAGCGCGAAAAATCAAGCTTATTTTGTACGTGCTAAATTCATCACTAAAATATGTTTGAGGTAGTGGGCCAAGCTTTGGGTACAGGTCACGAGAAGTTGACTTTTGGGCATATTCTAAAGACATACTGAACTCATTCTCAACAAGCTTATCCAGTAAGGTAGGGATGTAACTGCCTAGTGCCTTTGGAGAGAAGTCTGTTATAACATCCATATTTGCCTTATGGACAATATTGTTTCAGCCTCTTACCCAATAAGTAGCTTTCTGCAGCGTCTCTTCCCCAGTATTCGAGGCAACCTTGAGTTTTCTAGGTTCAGACATCTGACTATAAAAAGCATGTGAGAGCGCAGTGTATGAAAAAATTGTGGAAAGATACCCGTTTCAAGGTACAGCATATAGTTCGGCGTGTTAGGTGGGAGAAAAATAATTTTTTTTATGAAAAAACGCAGAAGCTTTTCCACTTGCTCATTCAAAGCCCCATATTTGGGACCCATAAAACATGATCGACCTGGAGGCTGAGTCAAAAATTATTTTAGTCTAATGTATGTACATAGGATACTAAAGGAGAAACAATGGCGCATATTCATATTCATATTTAGTTCACAACTAAGTCGAAACTAACAAACTAACTAACATTTAGATATGTGTTTGTATGTTTCACACCATGCTTTCGATAAACATCGACTTCACATCATTTCGGTAGTTCTGGCTATTTCACACAATTAACAAGAAACTTATACAATGAAAGTAAAAATTACATAAACGGATGATCAAACTTGACATTATTTAATAAAAGTGTAATTTTTCCAAAATATCGTAAAGAAAAATCGATACATTTTCACACTCGTTTTGCAATATCGTAAAACTAAGTTAGAACTACTTAGTAGAAGTCTGAAATGCGACTACGAATAGAAGTGGATTTTAAGTTGATACTTAAATTTAAGTTGCAACTTTATTTGTTTCGACTTAGTGGCTTGACTATGAATACGCGCCAATTATTTTAATTCCAATAAAAATATGTACGTATGAATGTGTGTACATATGTAAATATGCTGTGATTAGGTTATAAATATTTTCTCGGAGCTGCGCCATCTTTTACTCAAAAGTCTAAATACACACACATCCCAGCAAGAACAGTGACGGTCACTTTCCTAGTGACGTGACCGTCACGCGTGCCCGCTAAGTTCGGCACGTTTTGCTATCACATTCTTGATAGTTAATCAAAAATGCGCCCAGAAGTTTTGTGTACGTATGATTTTTCAAACCAAATAGTTTGCCTGCTTGCTCATATGAGAAAAGATTAGCTTGACCACTTACTCTTATGTGAAAGATAGCTCGCACGAAAAAACAATAGAAGGCGCTCCAATGAAAAATTATTACAGGTGTGTTAGTAACACCATAAAATTTGCGTTTGTGTTGGAGTTTCGGTCACTCTGGTTTTGCTGGGATACTTTTTGTCTCCTTCTCACACTTCCAGCGCATGCACGCTTGTCAAATGATGCCGAAGTGATTTTGTATTGAAAATCATTTCTACCCAAAATTTGAATCAAATAAACATAAATACGTAGAAGGTATCAACGAATATAAAATCGAAGGAAAAAACTTGAATTTTTGATTAGAGAAAACAAAAACAAAATCATTTGAGCGCTTTTCAAGCATATTCGTAAAGAACAAAAATTCGCTTATGTTTTAAAAAATTGTTTGCCTTACAATGATAAGTTTTTGGTAAATTTATATAAAATTTGAACATAATAATATTTCTAATGCTCTAAAGAATATATATTCCGAGAAGAAAATTTATATCTGCAAAACCTAAGTTGCTAGAGCACTTTAAAGGCTCAAAATTGACCACAAACTAAGCCAATATTTACTGTTGCTTCTACCACACAAACCGAAGTGATCACTTTCAAGAAGGAATCTGTAAATTTTGAATTTTGTCTTTAAAACGCCACCTTTCTTTGAAATCGCTTCATTAGTTCTCCTGCGATAAGCGTTTTTGTGAAAAATTACGAACACCATCTGAGAATGTCATCCCTACCGAAAAGTAAGACGTATTCTACGTCAAAATATTGAATCTAAAGTATCGATACCTACTCATATCAATACTTTTGGCTATGAAGGTATTCCTTATGAACTATATAAGTTAAATTTTGTTTAGGAATCCTAAGCTCAAAAACTATATATCGTCACTAGACATGAATTAAGGCGCGCTAGTGTTTCGACGGCGATAAGAGACGCATAAAAAAAAATTACGAAAAAAGGCGCTCAAGGAAAACTTCGGCGAAGAAAGGCGCGTAACCTAGTTGACGGCGAAAAAAGACGTTTAATCATAGATTCATACTTGGCCGAGGACTGTCACTTCAACATTTCGCTGTGTTGATGCCGTCTGTTCATAAGATTTGCTCTCTCTCTCTCTCTCTCTGAGGGAAACCCTTATGCCAAAGTCTTTTAGGTCATATAAAATAAGGCACATTGAGGCAAACATTTTCTATTTCGTTTTAGATTTTAAACAAAACTTTCTATATATGAAATCTAGGAACTAGAATTAAAACATTTTGGTTTTGGTTTTAATTTTAAACCACTCATAGCAAAACATCATTTTCTCGGCTGCTTGGACTAAAATTTAATCCAGAATATATAAAAAATTGCTTACAA
Source organism: Rhagoletis pomonella (assembly GCF_013731165.1). Taxonomy (NCBI): domain Eukaryota; kingdom Metazoa; phylum Arthropoda; class Insecta; order Diptera; family Tephritidae; genus Rhagoletis; species Rhagoletis pomonella. Next base: position 51,338,562 of record NW_023458555.1, read on the forward strand.
CTATTAACTGGCTTAAAAAGTAGACTATAAAAGATTAAAAAGGCAGCAGCCCCAGCTCGGTTTAAAAATTAAACCCAAATTTTTGATCGTGTATCGGAACTATTTCTTGCACGTTTATTTGCTTGTGAACTCCCAATTGTTTTTGTCTATTTAACTGCATGTCTTTCAAGTACCTTGAAAGTGGAATTTACTTTCGGACGCATGCGCACTTATGACTTTCCGAGAAGTGAGTATCGTCCACTTCTGGTATGTTTTGATGATATCGTTGGTTCTTTGAGAAAAA
>NW_023458555.1:51353844-51379727 GCF_013731165.1 Rhagoletis pomonella
GCACACAACGCTTTTCAATTTCTGTAGATAATTTTGAATTCTAAATAAAAATAAATTTGTAAAACCCTTTTAAATAAAACATTATCTCACAATAGCCTATTTTTTTAACTTTAATTTTTTTAAGTGGTGCATAGTACTCTGGACGCACTGGCGAACTTACCGTCACTTTGTGTCATCATATGTGGGGAAGCCCTAAAAGCAACCTGCAGACTAAAAAGCGACGGATGTTGGTATAACACTGAGTGCATCGATGCGGAAGTTACCGGCGTCAGATATTTGAGCACTTGTGTCTTTTCAATGCTACAGGATACTACGCTACCATTTCTCCTGTGTTGAAGAGATTCTAGAGAAAGAGACACCCTGAGGGGGAATGCTAGTTTAATTCCAGCACTGAGCCCGCAGGCATTCCTCGATGCGCAACCTGTTATAGCACTCCCACTTCGACCATCGCAGCCACCATCAGAAACTGGGTGGATATTTCGCTCAGCACTGACTGGGAGCCTTCGAGTGGATGCAGGTGGGCAAAGCTCAAGTTGCCTTCAATCTCAGAAGGTCTATCTATTTTTTTCCTCTCACTGAGAAGATGGGACTGCTGACTGGTCATTTGACGTGGCACAAACACCTGACTTGGATATTCTAAATAACAACTCCATCTGCCCATCCTTCTCGAGCGAGATAGTTCTTTCATAGCTTTACGAGCTCTGTTCATTAAAATTTGCAAGTGTGTAATCACATTATTTTAATAAATAAAATACAAGAAAATATTTTATTTTTATTTTTGCCACTACGAATTTAGTTTTGGAACTCACCCGCGATGCAAAATTACGTCATTAGATTTAAACTTCACATTTTTTGATGAGCTTTGGGAATATGTTAGCAATGAGCATCAGAGGGTCTACGAGGAAAATAAGCTTGGGAACCTATGGTATATATAAAAGGGGAAATAATTATTAGTAATTTCATTGGCCAAGATTTGATTACAAATCAATATGTAAATGTGCAGCGTTTGCATGGTATAAGTTCTTTAGGAGCTGCCCCAACTGTTGATCCATTACAATAATCTGGGTTTGAGAAAATATGCGTTAGATATGCCTGCTCTTAGTTGAGAGTGAATTTTTTGAGATGTACTTCTGTTTACATGTTTGCTTGGAAAGAAGTTTTATACTTTATAAGTCCAGACTTAACTTAACCTACGTAAGAAATAGTCAATGATAACTCAACAGGTCAACTTAACCAAAAGCGAAAATAGTTTGTTTTTGTATTTTACTTTTGAGAGGATGGTCACTTTGCCGCCTTTAAGCCACATCAAAAAATCTCCTGAGCAGAAATATATTGCGTTGGCCAATATATTAGGCTACGTTTTGTAAATTAAGATTAAGACTAGGATTAAGAATTTACAATTAACAATTAAGATCGAGATTAAGATTAAAAAAAAACTCTTCATTATTATGCAGAAAAATAATGATATATGTAAGTAATGCGCGAAGACATTCTTGGATCTGCACCATTCGCTGGATTTTCAAAACTGGGATGTCAAAATAAAGTGCTTCGCTTGTAGATGTACATTGAGATCTTATTTTTGCGGAAAGAGTTGTTACTTCTTAAAAAATTGTACTAACAGCATTTAATAAATTATTTTCTAACTACATGTAGGAGAGTTGCCACCTGTTTAAAGAATCAAATTCAATTAAGACTAAGAGATGAAATATATTTATTAAGTTAATATTAAAAAAATAAGTTAAAACCAGATTTCTAAATACTTATGAACAAATTAGGACCATAAATACTGGTTTACCAAATATCTCCCACCTTGGTGCGAAATAAAGTCAATCGACATTATTATCTTTTCAAAAGCGAAATAAAATCCAATTGTCATTATTGCTCTTTCAAACATTTGCTTAGCTTAGCGGAGGCGCTCCACACCTCTCGCTTGACAGAAGAATCTACACTACTATAAATTGGAAATCAGAAGTAAATAATATCAGTGATGACAGGTAATAAGTCCCAGATGGTTTCTAAAATCACAAATTAGTTTTTGTGCAAATTGCAGATAGAGGGTATTAATCAATTTAAGCCCTCGATATTTCACATTTTTATATATGTAAGTTATTGGAAGATTTCTGCCTTGTTTTAGCAACAACTTGTCTGCAAAAAAAAACCATATAATTTGTGTTTCAAAAGTGTGTGAAAACCAATCAATTAACTTACATGATCTCAGTTCCGATATCAAATAATCAATAACTGTTTAAACCCGCATTTTGCCACATTTTCTTGAATGTGCCATCTAATAAATAGTGTCGTCGTTCTCCTTAGCTACTTTTAAATGATGTAGTCACAAATTGCTGGCGTAGGCATGAATACAGTGTAAGAAAATACCTTTTCTATAAATAGATAATCTCAGAACCAACCATTTCTATAATTGTTTCCTCATAGAAAGGTTTGGTTTATTTTCCACTTTAGACATTCCGAATTCGGTCAAAATATGCTAATTTAAAACACAGAATTCTTTCAGTGTTTTCTATGAATGGACATACTTTAAGCATTGTTGACGGTATTTCCATTTGAATGAGGAAATAGCGTTAATGACTTTATCTCCAAATTTTTGTTGATTTTATTTCGCTTTTGAAAAGGTAATAATGTTAATTGACTTTATTTCGCACCAGGGTGGGAAATAAAGTCAATTGGCCTTATTTCCCTTGATCTTGTTACCTGTCACCAAGTAAAACCGTTCTCTCAATTCGTCGGCCATGATTTATTTTTTTTTTAAGTTTGCCAACATTTTAAAATCATATAAAATTGAGGGTAAAAAAAGGAATTGTTCAAAGTTGTTGTTTGAAATTGAAAATGAGAATGCGTGTGTGAGTTTGTATGTAAAATCTTTAATTAAATTGCTTGCACACGTCAAGAATTTGAAAAATTCCTTTCAGCGATTCTACCTTCCTATTTTTTTATCATGCATACACATATATAATGTAGCACTTACACCTATGTAAATATGTATATATTTGAAAAACGTATAGAAATAAACGTAAATATATTTTATGTGCATGGGACATATAATATTTCTTATATCTCTCAAACGAAAACTTCCTAAATTACTTGAAAGCTTCACGTGAAGGAACCCTTTAATTGCGGAAGTTTCACAACGTAGTACTCCTCTTTTACGTTCCTCTCTTTTTCGGAACATATTTTTGTCGAGAACTTTACTTAGTTACTCGACGCTTAGCGACTATACTCAAGGCGAATTTATACAAGGTGGTGTTACTGGCGAATTTAGATTGCAACAACAACAACCACATGTATTTGGATTGTGGGTGTTATGTCAAATCTTAATCGCCCTAAAGTTTACATGTATTTTGTTTTTGCTTTTGATGGGTGTGCTGTCAAATCAGTAAAAGCAAAAACAAAATTCATTTACGGCGAAGAAATCAGCTGATCTTACAACACCACCTTCTATAAATTCGCCTTGACTATACTTCTCTTCACTACCCGCACTCTCAGTGAGAGGAAGAGAAGGAAGCGTATTCGCTAGAAAACTTCACTGTGAAGCGAAATGTCTTCCGATGCAGACCCCTAATACCTACACTATTCTATGCAATAATATGAATGGCTTGACAAAATAAATTATGAAGATATTCCAATTAATAAAATAAAAACATTTCTCACAAAATTAAAAAGAAATTCTCTTCAACAATGCCCACCCGTAATCGTCGCATGTCCTAATAATAACGTATAACAGGCCAGTATCTACCGCAACTACGGCACAGACAACAAAAATATCGAATTTATTTTTTTACATTGTTTTTTTTTTTTAATTTGTTTTTTTGACAGATGCAATACCATTTTATCATTCAAACCCATGATTCAATAACTCAAGGTTATGTAATTTGTGACAGCTCAATTCTGACACTCCTTTATCTAGATTTGTATTTTGCAAGTAGGACAAAGGGGAAGAATGTGATCGCCTTTTGCGAAAACGGTAGTAGAAAGGTACTAAAAAGTGCGCAAAGTATACAATTAGAAGTAAAATGTGTATTATTATTTCTATGTGAATTTGCAATATATTTGGTTGTTTAATGGAAATACTAAACAATACGTAAAAATATCGATTTTTAATTTAATTTATTCGTCATTTCCTTGAACAAATCTAGAATACCGACCATTCAGCTATGCAAAAACGAAAAAAGCAGATCAATAGATTTTTCTACGCTCATTTCAGCCATACCAAAATTATTTAGCGTGAGTAAAATATAAAGACGGTTAAAGTAAAATTTTTTGAATTTTTTAAGTATTAATATCTTATGAACCACATAGCCGATTAAAAAGCTAATAACTTCACCATAAAAATAATCAATTTATCTTTCAGTTGATGTATAAATTGAAATTGTTTTTTATGCACGACTAATGGTAAAGAAATTTATATTATTTAGAAAGTGCACGCGATTATCTTTAATTCGATATACATATTTTATCATGATCTACTTTTAGGTTGTAAGAACTAAGTGATAATAAAAAATATAAATAAACAAAACAAATAAACCTCTTATATCTTCTAAGTTTTTACCTGCGCCAAATAAATTTGGTATCGTTGAAATTAGCGTAAAAAGTTTTGTCACTTTTGGTTACTTTTTAGCTAAACGACCGCTATTCTATACTTGTTCCAGAAAATTACGCAAACGAAGGTGATGCTAACGAATATTTGGTATGAAGAATTTTTGGTTTTACTACTAATATAACTAGAAAGTGTAGAGTGAGCAACATTCTGTACACGTAAAGGAGCCGATTTTATGTGTGGGAGCGAGAGGACTGTTGTATTACAAAACCTTTCTATTATTGAATCATGATTCAAACCCTCTCATAAAACATCACAGCCGCAGGATATAATGAGGAAAATGTTGATGTTAGTGAATTTCCTCAATACAGCCGGATATATGTCGCTGCAGAAGTGTTGGTTGACTACTACCGCCCCTGCAGAAATAACTGATGTCACGAGGAGTGTTGTGTTGCTGCTGTAAAGAAATACGCAGCATAAATAGCCAGCCCGCATCCAATAACTACGCGAAGGACACATAAGGACTTGTCGACGATGTATGTGTGTAAATATTGGAGAAAACACAAGATATGCAAATCGACACACACCATCTTAGGCACGGAGAGGATCCTCATGTACAACGACATGTCTAAATTTGGGATCCCACAAACGTAATACAACTATGTAGATTGACGTTGAGCACAACCTTCAGCTCCGTTTGAATTGGGAAGGACGTCTCCACACCTTTTTAGACCGCACGAGGTTTTAAACGAGGCGATACACTCTCGTGCGGCGTTTTTAATCTGATGCTGGAAAATGTAATAAGAATACATGCAACATGAATAAGCACACTTTTCCTGCACTAAACTGTAATGAAATACTTTTACGTATATATAGACATATGTATATACATATATACAGTGGGGAGCAGAAATGAGTACGCGGTGATTTTTGTTAAATATTTGCAAAGTGTTTTAAGTGAAAATTTTCTTGTTATTTTTTCATAAAAACACGGTCCATGCTTTAACCAAAACCATATAAATTTAATATTTTTTTGTTTACGGCTTTTGCCGTTTTTTCAAGTTATCAAGTGCAATTTATAAAAAATGGCGTTTTTCAATTTTCTTTGCTCACAATCTTGAGCATTTTTTTTCATAAGAAATTCATGCTTGTATAGAAACAAGTGCAAAAAGCCGTCAGCAACGCGATCAACGCGATTTGCTTAAAACTTGCACTTTATGGTACAAAAATTTAGTGGGCTACCAAAGTTGAAATTCTAATGAAAATGTTAAATGTTTCTAAGCTCTGCATAAAGACTGAAAGTTTCATTAACATGGTTTTGGTTAAAGCATGAACCATATTTTTATCAAAAGATAACAAAAAAAAAAACAGAATTGGGTTTAAACATCTTGTAAATATTTAACAAAAATCACGGTGAACTTATATTTGTATTTCTGCTCCCTGCTGTACATATGTATGTTTGTCCAGTGTATACACATGCCCATATACTTTTTCGAACAATGTAAATTACATATTTGGATCTTAAATGAAGTAAACAAAGCTCAGTTGGGAATATTATCACTTCAAGCAAATATCAAAGACTTGCTGATTTTAAGGAATTGATAAAAACAAATTGGAAATTTTGAAAAGTCACAAAGTGTTGTTCGAGTAAAAATTCATAGCCGCGGATTGCGTGAGTAAATATGAATAAAACCTGTGTACCGGTACTCGTACAAGTACTGCTTTGGTTGCTTCCAATTCATCATAAGTGTATTGGAAGATTTTGTGGCTCTGATTATGTCACAATTACCGAAAATGTCTTGTTGTTAACGTCGCGGCATGACATAAATATTGGAATATTCATACTGCCGTACTGCATACTTATAGACATGGTTTTTGAGAGAGCAGCATTGCCACCAAAATCAGATAAAACAAGTGCATTTGCATCAGATAGGCAAGCAGGAGACAGACACATACATGGACAGATAAATAAAACAAGTTAACGGCAATCAGCTACGACCTGTGATACAATTTGTCAGTATGAATAAGCATATTGGTGCTTATGCATGCATTTGTGTGTATGTTTGTAACGACACCATTTTCGTAATGGCATTTGAAGAACTTTGTGCTACCACGATTATTCGCCTGAATAGGTATTTGAACCATTGCTGTGAAAGAGTAAAAGAAAAATATGAATGCAGGAATTTGTTGATAAATTTGGACAAAGCGCATTCATAGTTCATTACATACACATTCACAGCATCTAGGAAATGTCAGTAATCTCTCGAAAAGAATAGCGAAACAAAGCGCAACAACAGCGCAGAATGACACTGAGCGCCCGTCAGATCGGAAGTGGCAGGTACATAATGGTGCATCAAAGGTGTAACAACATAAAACACAATGGCACGGCTCGAAAGTAGATATTTGAAAAGTCAAATTCAAATTGCTAGCTGAGTTAGATTTGAAAGCAGTGAGTACAAACCAACCAAAAATTATGACATTAATCCAGAGGCAGGTGTAAAGTTCGTGAGAACTTAATTTTTGTTGGCTTGCTGCAAATAGGCTGTTGACAAAGCGCTTATTGACGGAGAATGTAGGACCTCGTAAAAAGGTGATCACACCATAAATACACATTGAGAATTGCGATTAGTAAAGAACAGGAAATTCTTGGCAGCTCATAAAAAGTTGTGAACAATAAGCATTTGTGTTAACTATAACAGCTGGGAATATGGTATAAGCGCATCAAAAATATGTAAAACTTTTCCCATAGGCATTTTTTTTTCACAGCACCAACAATGGGGCTACCCAAATCGAATCCAATGTTGATTTTTTTTTTGGGAGCTGAGACTAATTCAAAGCCAGTTATTATTAAATATTTCTAACTGTCTAAGTGCTTTCAATGCATTATATATCATAGACGAAATTTGCAATTTGCAAACTTAATGAAGCAATTTGAAACCATGCAAACATTAAAAGCCTCCAGTAAAACGTTCAAATAAACAAGACTTCCTTTGCCCTGTCGAAGCAGCAAACAACCTAATAGATATTTATCATGGATTACTTAAGCTCGCTCTTAGCACAAGCATTCGCTGGAGTCCGTTTATGCACTCCTCTATATGCATGTGGGTATTTGACCTCACTGCCAAGTAATTTCCACAAAATAAATTATTTGATTTGATTGAGCTAGAAATGAGTTCGTAAAGTGCCCAAAGCATTCAACAAAATTAACTGATACTCCTTTTTCATGTGCAATTCTAGGAGAACACAACAGAGCGTCGCATGCACCCACATGTTGCATATGTGAATACCTATGCGCAAATGTTCACATGCAACTATTAGGGATGCTTCGAATTTCATATTTTTTTCGGAATGCGAATGTGCGAATGCGAATACAAATGTTCTGAATATAACATTAAAAAAGCTGTAATCAACTTAGTCATTGCTTTTATTACTTAAAATTTTTTTAAATTATTAGAACATTGGACGAGTGTTTAACCTATACAGGGTTTCAATCTAGTAGTCAAAGTTCAAAAGGGGAATAATATTTCAAAAAAAGTAATTGTGCTGCCTTTTTTCCCATGAGGCGATTTCTTAGAGGCTCGTATATAAGGCCGGCTGCACTGAACAATTGCTCACTTGGAACACTGAAAGCGGGTGGAGCGCTTAATTGTTTGCGGGCCAGATCTGTAATTTGTCGTGTTTTAGTTTAGATTTCCACCAATCGGGAGGATTTTCACCGAGATGATCTCGTTTTTCTTTGAGATAAGCCTTCAGTTGAGCTTTAGTTTAAAATTTTTTAATGTTTCCAGATTTTACATCCGAGCCTTCGCTTTCTCTGGAGGAGTCTAAAATTATATCTAGGTTGCTTATAAGACTTAGCAGTACTTGCTGAAGGCCAATCAATTTTGCTTGATATACTGCTTAACCGTTTAGCGCCTGAAGCTAAAAGCCGGTTATTGTCCGCACCCTGGTTAGACAGACTTACCGCCCAATTCTGTGTTTTCTTGATAAATTATTTTTAAAGAAATTTTATCAAGTAAAAGCTCCAATCGCATTCTGTGTCAAAATTTATAAAATAAAAAGCTCTACGATTTCCACAAGAGGGGAACTTATTTCCATATGAGCGGAACTGTTTTCATTGTCACATATGAAAAATATGAATTTAAAAGCAAAAAAGCTTTTGACTGCCGTAGCCGAGTAGGTAGAGATGTCGGCTATAAATTCGATGTGTCCCAGGTTCAAATGCCGGCACGTTCAGTATTTAAATGATAGAACACACATTTTTTAATACACAAAATTTATCATTTTCATATGAAATTTCAATTTGTAAACGCTTGTCAATGGGCGCGTTTATAAGGCGTAGCTGTTGCTAAACTGTTGAGTGTTTGTTTCAGAAACGCACAGTTGAGTAGTTTCACTCAGCTCAACGGTTGGCAACTTTACGCCATTTTTTCCATCATAAAATTATTTCGCTACATGAAGTCAACAATTTATATAAGTCAAAAATGATGTTTCCCTTCCGTCAGTTTTCATAGAAAATTCAAATAAAAAAGTAATTTGTCTGTAAATTGCTGGCGAAACTGGCTGTAGATAAAATAAAATGCACGTACAAATACATATTAAAAATAAAACTATGAAAATTTCATTATAAATCCTGTGCTATCCATATTTTTGGCTTAATATTTTTTTTTTGTGCTGTTTTATTTAATTTTGTTTGTTTACAAATGTTTTGGCAGTTAATGTATCATCCCGTTTCTAAGACGCAACTATTGTACTCAACAGTTGACAGCATTTCAGCAACAGTTGAGGTTCACAGTTGCATCTGAGAAACGCGGCCAATGGTAGGTTCAGAAGGATCAGCAGTTGAGCGCAACCGTTGCTAAAAAAATCAGTGATCGTAATGCGTCTTCTGAACGGCTTGGTACATTAGCTGTCAAATTCAACGACACATAACATGCTGTCTCAAATAATCAGAAAAATATTTCGTTCACCTTACACGCAATTGTTCAGTTGATCAGAAGTACAAAATAACCGTTCAGAAGGTGCAATCGCAACAATTACTGAGCTGTTGCGCCTTCTGAATGCGATCTATCTCAAAAAACTTTTCAAAAACGCCCTATCTCAGCTGCCGATTCAAAAACGTCCTATATCAGCACATTTTCAATACATTTTGAATGGGAAGGGGCATTTTTGAATCGAATTCTGAAATAGGGCGTTCTTCAACCAAATTCTGAGATAGAGTGTTTTTCAAAAAAAAAGTTCTGAAATAGGGCAATCTTGAAAAGTTTTTTAAGATATGGCGTTTTCAAACTGGCTGCCGAGAAAGGTCGATCTTCTCAGGAGTCGATTTTCAATCTTGATAATTTATCAAGAAAAGAGCTTTAGATTTCTGAGCAAGAATTCCAATTCTTGATAAATAATAAAAGACGTACAAATTATAAAAAATTTATTATTCAAAATTATTATTTATATTTAATATTAGAGGGGACTCTCTGCCTATGTACACATTCGCATTCGCAAAACATTCGTATCATTGGCTGCGAATGCGAATATCGAATGCGAATGTGTAAAATTATGTGAATATTCGCAACATCCCTGGTGCCTATGTATGTTCATACATGCGTGCATGTATTAATTTGGCACACGCATGCAAATGTATTAAACTGAGTAGTGTTTTTAAGAAGTACTAACATTTTGAAAAACTGAATATCTATTGCCAAATTTACTCAAACGGGTTGCTTTCGTAAGTCTTTAGTTTGATTCCGAGAAAGAGTTTCAACCAGACCTGTTAAATATCGATTAATAATCATGAGGATTATTAAAGCATGTTTTTTGGGGTAATCGTTTAATGATTAATAATTTATTGCTTTAGAAATTAATTAATTTTATTTACAGAATTATTTTGTTATATTTGATTATTTTCAATTATTATTTAATTGGTTTAATTAAGTGATGTATATAATTACATATTTGATTATTTTCAATTACACTGTGATACAGAATTGAGGTTGATGTCTCCGTGTTTGATAAAACCAAAAGGAAATGAAAGCTTACACCTGCCACAGTAAGAGGATTTAAAGGAGAAATTGTGTAAAATTCGAAATAAACACATTTTTCTGGAAATTTGTGGTATGTTACCATTTTTTGGGGGAGAGGAATTCAGTTTTGTTGTTTTATTTTTACCTAAAGCTACCTAAAGATTTTTACATAAAGCTATAGCTATTTTTTATGATTTTTCATCGAAAAATAGTATGTTTACGGTTCTCAAGGCTGAGTAATCAATTATTTATGCCTATTTCATTGTAAAAGTATCGCAAGGTAATGTGACCGATATCACTACATTATTTTTTTTTAGGAAGCATTATAGTGAAAAAAATCATATGAAATGTTTTAAGAAAAAAAAACATTTTTGTAAGGAATAAGACTTCTTTATTTACAAAAAAAAAAATATTTTCTCTTCCAAATTGAATTTGTTTTTTACGCATCGCATGAAAGTGCTAAAGAAAAATGGCGAAAACATAATGAAAAAAAACGAAAGTATTAGAACTATATTTTTTCAACCTTAGCATACACCAAACGTATGACTTTTGCTTTTGTTTACATGCGGCAGTAACATCAGCAAAATAATCCTAACATTGAGGTTATATATATTGTGATTAAATTAAATTAAAAATGAATAACTGTTCTGAAAATTTGCGACATTATTTTTATATTTGTGAAATTTTAACATAGCAAGCTATTTGATTGGTATAGACAACAGTGCGAAAGAAAAGTATGAGCAAAATTTTGGAATGACAGTACCTTGGTACCATAATTTTTTTTTAAAGAAAAAAAAACACATTTTGTCATAGAAAGTCTTTCTATAAAAATTTATATTTTTTCTTATAAAACATTTCACATAGACATTTTTTCTTTATGGGAGATATAAGCTTTCATTAACTTTTGGTTTCATCAAATACATACTACGTATAATCTTGTTGCGCTGTTGTTTTTGATTTTCTTTAATTACATGATTAAAATAATAATTTGATTATTTTCAATTATTTTTGGTTTGTGTTCTCAATTTAATGATTTATTTCAACTTGTGTATCAATGTTTCCTCTACAAAATTCTTTCTGAAAGTATTAATGAATAGCAAAGACCGTTTATAGGTACGGTGACCATCCGTCCTATATTATACGGGACAGTCCTCTTTTTTGACCAATTGTCTTGGAAATTTCTTTATTTTATACGGGACGCCAAATGTTCTGTATTCCTTTTCACGCCCTCTATTTGTCCCGTATTCAGTGTTCGGCATTTCGATGCCTTAACAACCCATTAAAATGGCATGTCTATGAAACAGTTTTAAGTGATGTTGGAATATGATTGTAATTTTCTCCATAAATAGTTATTAGTTTCTAGTCTGAATGCCTGTGATTCGAATAGAAAAATGCATACAGTGACCAAAATATAAATTAGAACTCGACATTTTAGTAACGTTTGGCTATTTTCATTTTGTTTATTTTATGTTTCTAATTTTTCTATGGAAGTAAGACTTTTTTCCTAACGAAAACCATATAAATCCAAATTTCCGACTTTGTGCAAAAACTATAAAAATTAATTCTGCAAAGTTTCACCAAACTTTCAAACTTTTTGATGTTTTGAAGGTTTGTAGCTCATTAAAATTCATTATAATAACGTGCAAGAGCAATGTGTTCTGCTCATTTGCTTCTCTTTTAAAAATATTATCGAACATACTTCGTACGAAAAAAATGCGTAACACCGTAAAAAAAATATAAATCCAAAAATTAACGGTATATCCTAGCTACTTCGAACTTGCATTTTATTGTATTAAAATTTAAGGAATTTTTTGTACCAAATTTTGTGGAGAAAAAATCTCGAGAAAAATATCCTATAGGTTTGAGATGTCACTTTAAGGATGCTCTTTCAGCTCTAATACACTTACGATCATTGAAGAAGGTTTTAAGATCTGTTAGCTTGTGTGGAAAAAATAGCAAAATTATTTTTTGTCCCGTATTCGGCCCCCATAAATATGGTCACCGTATTTATAGGCGACATGCGTCTGACTCGCGAGTCATTTGTATACGTATTGATTCCCCTTCGACTAAACACAGTTGAATCATTCAGAGTCATGCCAGGAGTCATGTCGGTGTAACTAGCACATATTTATTTTCACAAACACATCCAAACCGACTCACGAGTCAGACGCACGGTGTATGGCACCTATAAAAATGTCTGTAAATAATCACTCCTTACTTGTAAACTACACGACAAGTATTTACTCGTACAGTAGATTTGGTTTCAGTTTTTTAATACTAGGTGTTTTCGCGTATTCTTTCAGCAGAAAACTCTCAGCAGCGAAATTCTAATGAATTTTTATCTGATCTCTCTCACAGAGAGAAATGTTAGCAAAAGTTCGCTAACACAAAACCAGCAACAACTTGCAAGTTTTTAGTACAGTTGATCGAAATTTTGTTTACATACAAAAGCATAAAACAGAAAACATGAAAACAATATAAGTTAAAAGTTTTCCTAAAGCAATTTGCTAATCAAACATGAGTAAATGAGTATTTGCTTTCTTCCGATACATTTGCAGTTCTAATAAGTTATTTCAAACTTAACAAGTAAGAAAGTCTAAGTTCGGGCGGAGCCGAACATTAAATACCCGGCGCAAGTATTAAATATATGTTTTTGACCTCTCCGATAGCTACAGCTACATGGTAAGCCGGAGTGAATCACTTTTGAGTATAATATCGTCCTTATATTTCAAAATATTGAAGTTTCAAGCATTTCTGAAATTAACCGTTATATGAAAGCGGCCGTAATTTTAGTCCCATTTCAATAATTTTTAAGGTTTTGCTTTTATGTGGCAAGCACAATAACCATACCGAGTTTGGTACAAATTGGTGGAACTGTTACCGAGATACATATATGTGATCATAAATGGGCGGTGCCACGCCCATTTTCCAAAATTTCATCATAAACGTATTTCTTGGTAAAGACTTGTTTGAATAAATTAGCTTTCATATTTACTGATTTATCGAAGGTTTCGTATTTCTCTAAATTACCGTTATATGGGATGCGGGCGCGGTTATTGTCCGATTTTAAAAATTTTAAATTGATATGCTGTACCAAGGCCAACAACTATGCCAAGTTTGGAAGAAATTGGTGCAGCGTTTACCAAGATATAACCATAAGTGGGCGTGGCTAAGCCCATTTTCCAAAAATTTATATTATTCTTATTTTCGTCTGAAAATTATTGTAAATATTAATTTTGAGTGAATTATCTTCAGTAGTTACTATTTTCGTATCGTATTTCTGGAAATTACCGTTATTTTGGAAGTGGGCGTGGTTACAGTCCGATTTCGCCCATTTTCAATACGGTCCGTCCTACGCACGAAAGAAGTGCACGACCTAAATCTCGTTAAGATATCTCACTTTTTACTCGAGTTATCGTGTGCACAGACGGACGGACCGACGGACAGACAGTCACCGCTTAATCGATTTCTCTTTTCATTCTGATCATTTATGTATACATTTGTCTATATCTATCTCGATTCGTTTTGCCTTTTACAGACAACCGTTATGTGAAGAAAGTTGTAATGCACAAGTGCGCTCGGGTATAAAAATCATAATAATAAACCTAAATCTAAATCGAAATCTAAAATAAATTTTCATATTTTCATAAATTGAAAACAGATGACTTTGATCAGCTGTTTTTCTTGCTGGCAAATGGCTGCTGTTAAACATTTTTCTGGCAGAAACTAGCAGCTTTTCATCAGAATGAAATGTCAATTTGGTCTCTCAGTTTCTCCTACAGAAAAATCTGATAGTTTTTGATAACTATCAAATAACTATTGATAGTTATCAAAAACTATCAATACGCGAATAAACCTATTAACTAATAAAAATTTCCCTGCTAAACCCAGCTGCATCTATTTGGAAAAATAAATAAAAATATGTCGAAAGGCTGGCTTTAGTATAATGCGGCATTCCTTTTATTCTTTAAACGGCAAGGATTTTTTTGATAAGATTGAATAAGAATATTGTCTTGCTAGTATCGGAACTATTTCTTGCACGTTTATTTGCCAAAACTTGTCCAACCGTGCAGAGCCAATGCCGATTTATACTAAAGCCAGTCTTTCGACATAAGATACTTTTCCATACGAACTGTTACTAGTAATTGCTAGTTTTTAATGGAAAAGCATTCAATAACCCAACAAATTTGCAAGAGAGAGTGAATTCGACAGCGAAACAAGCCGAGAGAGCAGCAAATTCTTCCAAGTAAAAATTTTACTAAATAGCAGGAATTTCTAGGAGTCAAAGTGTAAGGTTGTGTTATGCAAATTCAAATGTAAAAAAATGTCTTTAAGATGATGATTTGATGAAACAGAAATAGTGTAATGTAAATATGGATAAACAATTTAAATCAAATGTATCAGCCCTATCATGAATTCCGTCGTGAACACAAAATTCTCCCTCACATTCGAAATTCGAGTTATTTTATTTTGACTTATTTTACTTTGATTTAGAATTATTAAATCAAAACATAAAAACGAACAAAAACCAAAGGCTAAACTAAAAGGCAGCACTAACTACAAAAGCGTCGGAATGGCTAATAGCATTTCTCACGAATTCGTCATATTTTTATGACGATGGGAACTATCCCCGATTAAAAATAAAATTGCGTGCCAAAGAAAGTGTCAAAAAAGCGTAAGTTGCACATTTTTACCTGTTTTGCGTTCAATAACCTTTTCTGATAATTTTCTCTTGCTCTCAATTTTACTCTCTGTTTTTCTTTTACGCTCTCGCTTCAAGTACTTACTGGAAAAGTTACTGAATGGACCTATAACAAGAAATAATGAAGTAATTGAATATAATCAAACAATTAAAAATAATCAATAAGTAATTAAATAAACAATAATTTGATTAATTGTGATTATTTAATTTTTTCTATTTACTATCACTTTTAATTGTTTGATTATTTTTTAAGATGATTTCTTTTAATTATTTTTAATTATAATAAGTTATCAGGGAACGGATTTTTAGAACACAGAAACCTACAAAAAAGGCAAAACAAGTAAAAAAACGAAATAGGCTATAAAAGGCAAAATGAAATAGCGAAATAGGCTGGCAAAGGCACTGGAAATCGCAAAAAAGGCCAAAGAAAGCACTAAATCCGAGAAGTTATAAAAAAAAAATTATTATAGAAGTGTTTATTTTTCAACTAAAAAGAGAAAAACTATGAACTAGTTTCATTTTATGAAAAATTTGTACTTTGAAATTTTGACTATTTTCTCCTTTAGAGTTTTTAACTCACAAAACTTGAATCTCTATAGTTGTAGTAACATTGAACCACAAATGCATTTTCGCGAAATAAATACTTGAATGTACTAAACGTGCGCTCTACAAGTGATGCAAGTGGAGCCCACTTTGAATATGGAACGTTTAAAACTTTAATATTGGATAAATTTAATATATGAATAAAAATAAGCAATTGCTTTTTCTTAAAATTAAATGCAGATAAGAAGGCAATTTCCATAAAATCCATAAAAAGTTGATGATTACCAATCGCAATGTAAATTCAACATCCATGGTTTCAGCATGAGATACATAAATATAGACTACACAGGTTCTCTCAGGGCCAGTTTTTAACCGACTTCCAAAAAAGGAGAAGGTTATCAGTTCGTCGGAATATATATATTTTTTTATGTATGTTACCGCATAACTTTGGACCACGTCAACCGATTTCGATAATTATTTTTGCATCGGAAAAGTAGTGTCTCGGAGAGGGTCCCATACTAATCTGGTTTAGATCCGATCATTGTATCATCGTCAGATTTAACCATGTTCAGATTAGAGACGTTTAAATTGAAATATTATTTTTTTTTCTTTTAGAGTAAACATGGACTACAGGAAGTAATTTTTAATCTTGGGTACAAATATCTTTTCGAATAGTAGCACTCATTAGGTACCTTTGCCAAAACCGTGCTTCACAAATAACCACTTCCGACTGAATCTACAATAAAAAAATTTCTAGTCTTATGGAGGGTTGAATCAAAAAAAGAAAAAAATACCTATTTGGTAAAAAACCAAGACTGTAAATAAAATTAATTTTTAGATTTTGGTTAGGGTTCTAGCTTTAAGTTAAGCCTAAGTGGAAGGTTCTACCACATTTTTACTCTTTGCTCGAGCTTCTCAAATCTTGAAAAAAAACCGATTTTTTGACACTTTGACCACGATTTTCTCGAAATCTGTACGTGATGGAATCTTTATAATTACGGATTCGTAATCAGCTCAAATAAGCGTATCAAAAACAGATTAAAAATTTGCAGCAGCAAAATCAGTGTTGCCCTGTGTTATCAATTATCAAAAAAGTATTACGTTTACCTGCACTGTCTCTGCACTTACCCTAATTTGACAAGCTTTTATTTATTTTACTCATCTCGCACAACAACGAACACGGCTATCATTTTATATAGTTATATAGATATGTAGTTAGATACCATTCGGAAAAAATTTCGCCTGCAGTCATTTCTACGTGGGAAGTGCTCCTCCATTATTTGGTTTCATAGGGATGCGGATACCTTCCTCATTGAAGTAGTAAAGAAAATTCGATTAAGTGCTTTTTTCGGTTAACCGCACAAATTTTTCGTGCAAAGAAGGATGGACAGCTAAGCAAAATATACTGTATCAACTACCTTTGTATGATAAGCAGGGGTGTTTATTCCGATTTCGATAATATGCTGACTTAATGAAATCATTGAACCAAGTTTGGTAGAAACCAATATAGCGGTTACCGAGATAGACCTTTGTAGTCATAAAGTGGGCAGTGTCACGCCCACTTTCTAAAAGTCTATAACAGTCTCATTTATTGTTAAGAGATTGTTGTAAGTATTAACTTGGAGTAAATTAGTGTCCTCAGTTTTTTAAATATCGGAGTTTTTGTATTTTTAAATTTACCGTTATACGGGAAGGGGGTGTAATTTTAGTCCGATTTGAATAATTTTCAACAAATTACTTTTCCGTACCGTTGTAGGTTGGTGCACCTACAATTTTGTTTGAATTTGCTGAATCGGTTACAAAGATACACATTTGAGGTCATAAGTGGGCGGCGCCCGCCCATTATAAAAAAATATATAATAATCAAATTTTCTGCTAAGTGATTATGCAATCGTCGATTTTGAGTGAATTAGCTTCAATAATTACCGATTTATCGAAGTTTTCGTGTTTCTGTAAATTACCGTTTTACGGGAGGTTGGCATGGTTATTGCCCGATTTCAAAGATTTTCAACAGATTTTTTAGCTGGACCCTAAGCAAGGCTCGAACCGGCTATTGAGATACAGCATTTCATCATAAGTGGGCGGGATCACACCCAATTTCCAAACAATTTCATTATAATATTATTTTTTACATAATTCCACTTAACGTATTAATTTTCAACAGTTTTGATTGAATATTTACTGAAATGTCGTAGTTTTTATATGGGGACAAAATTATAATACCCTTGTGCACATGTGCGCTCGGGTATAGAAATAAAAAGTATGTGTTGCCGCTGATGGCATTCGCACTCGAACCTGCTAGGCGACAACAAATAGCAGCCACATCCACAGCCAGACATACGAATTTGTTATCAAATGTTCAACTTGAATCACATTCCTAACAATCGGTGTATTAACCATGAAAAAAAAAAACAAACAATAACATGGTTGAAAAAACCATTGTACTTTTGGCTCAGTGTAAGTCATCATTCGATAAATTATTAGAACATTGAACCAGTACTTAACCTATACAGTGTTTCAATCTAGTAGTCAAAGTTCAAAAGGGGCATATTACAAATCGGAAAAAGTAATTTTGCTGCCTTTTCTCCCATGAGGCGAGTTCTTAGGGGTCCGTATATAGGGTCGGCTGCACTGAGCAATTGGTCACTTTCGACGAATAAAATAAAAAAAATTATTTTAGATATGAACCTAAATACAACATAAAGTAAAATATTTTATAGATCATCACAAAAAGAGGATAAAGTGTAAACGTTAACAAAAAATGCGAACACATTTGAGGGCGCCCAATTAGATCTATATACATATTTATATTTTCTACAACAGGGTTGCTTTTCCTGTAAAATACTAAACGTTAACTGCGCGCTCTTCCCCTGTACAGATTCGCATTCGCAAATTATTCGTATCATTTGTTGCGAATGTCCTATGCGAATGCTAATATTCGCAGCATCCCTGATACATACATAGTACCTATGCAGAAACGATTACTTTCATTTACGGATACATATATACATGATTACGGTAACACAATTAAAATTATTGACTATTTACCCATTTAGAGCTTCCGAATGTGGAACAGTTGAATTAGCATAAATTTGCCTTTGACAAGTGCAGCATTAGTTGACAAATTGACTGCACTAACAAGACTACTTTAAGCATTTCCAACTGCGATTAGATAAAAATGGAAATACGTACATATATAGTTTCGGAAATCAGTATTGCCGACCTGACGTTGACCATTTTCATCACGAAACCAGCGCAAGCATACCAGAGACCTACGGAGCTGGTTGCAAGTTGAGTCTATAGATGCATATATATATGCACACATGCACACATGTACATATGCATACATATATGCACTTTGCAGCATATTTGAATCTGGGAAGAATCGTCTATTAATTTATGGCGCTAGTTAAGAGTGGGTACGGCAGCCTTTTCTGATATTTTTTGAGTAGCCTTTTTAGCATAAAATTAATTCGATACCAGGTTGTAGCATTAGTTCACTGTTTAGTTGGTAGCTTATCGATACCCGTTTTAAAAGTGAAAAATTCATTGCCTTAAGTGAGCAATTAAATCAAGCACAGATCAAAGGACAGCGACTGGAGCTACCAAGCGTCAGATGAACTAATCGCATTTCTACCGAAGCGAGCATTCGTTTGTATGTAGCAGTGATGGAAAATGAGTGTGTATTATGCCATTTTCAGCCCTTTCGAAAGCAGCCGGCCCCTTAAGCACAATCGATTGATTTTCGGCACTATTTTTGCGTAACTCAGTGCAACTAATAAATATTTCTTTCGGATCTGCAATAATAATATAATATTAATAACATTATGAACAAATAATGATCTCAGTGAAAATGAACAAATTTACTAAATTATAATTTACCCTGAATTCCAAAATGTAAATATACAAAAAATCAGACCTCATTTCTAGACTACAGCATATGGAACTGTCCAATATCCGCAACAATGCCCGAATGCTAGTTACAAGTAAGTTTGCGCAAGCTGGACATTGTAATCTGCAAATACTTTAGGAATAACGGGGACAATGATTTGTGTTTTTACAATTCGTAATTCAGGGTTAGTGATTGAGCGATGATTTTTTTTTATACGTAATTTTTTTTTTTTAACTAGACATACTTTCGGCTATGCAGTTCAATAATTCATTTAATTCGCGTTGATTTTTGAGATATTTTTTCGTTGAAGGTGTTGCACTTTCAAATTTTTTGTACATCCAATATGTATAAAGAAAATGCAAAAAAGAATAAAAAAATATTAAAAATTCAAATTCTTAGCCGCACTGGCACTTAGTAATCCTAAAATTTAGTGGACTATAAAATTGTATACCCGAAAGTTTTCTAAAATATCTGACAACAAAGTTATAAATTTGCATGAAAATTTTTCGTAGAAAGTTTTAAGCTTTAATTTTTATGGTTTTTGTTGTTGTGTTGTTTTGTTGTTGCATTAAAGAAAGGTTTTCCTATAGATTTCTGTTCTCTTACACGTAATAAGTACTGTAAATATATTTTATAAAGGAAATGGTACCTATCGACGACTTTCAATTTAGGCACAATTTTCCGGAGAAATTCGGCACAATTTTAAATTATGATTTTCCATCACTGATATGTAGTAACTTACCGTTCTCATGATGGCAGCAGTTGGCCACAGGTGAAGAAAGCTGAAGAATTCCAGTGTGAGCCCTAGAAAAATTAGCTAAAATGTTTTCACTCTAATTTGTCTTATTATTTTTTATTTTTTAACCTGTCATTGCCTAAACTAATTCTTTCAATTGGCTTTGTATAGACAAATACTAGCAGCAAGCTTTGTAACCTTGTCTGGATTGGATTAATTATTAATTCGTTTCGTTTACTTTATTTGGCCTGTTGACTTCCATTAGTGCTTGCCGCAGTCACTTAATCCAGTAACTTACAGAGTTATTTGCATTTATAGAAACAAAAATCTTTCAACAGATTAGTACTTAAAAAATATTTTCAGTTTAATTGAAAAAAAAACTTTCCCCCACTTTTATGGAAATTTGAATGTTAAATTTGAATTCTATGTACTTCGTCCACAAAATGAGTGAGCCAATAAAATTAGTTCAGTCATATAAATTGGTAGCTTTGCTTTGTTGTGTGAGGTTTTGTGTTCCACTTAACAACTTTGTATTAGCATAATTAAAAATTATTTGCATCAGCAGTTAGAAAAAATTTAAATCATTTTAGCTGAACATCCCATAAATAGTGTGATAAGCCGTTGCGGTATATTTGATTCGGTTTATAAATTTGTTATTTTATCTACTAGGCATGTGTGTATATGTGTATATACTTACATACATACAAATTGCATTCGGTAATTCCACAAATACATTAAGCATACACAGATGAATATACCTTCTTTTGCGGGTATTAATTGTTGATGAATTCTGTTATGCTTGATAGAAGTTTGAAAAGTTTTGCTGTACTGATTTTGAGTACAAAATACTTCAATTATGTATACTAATTATGGTTATATTTTGGCACTTACTCTTTTTTCTAATGGCCTTATTCATAAAAAATAAAGTAGGTTTAAAGAGCTTTATAAATTGACGTTTTCATACATTTTTCAATTTATAAACCTTTTTTAAAGCTACTTTATTTTTTATGAATAAGGCTATAAGTGTTTGGCCCAGTTTCACCTTCAACTTGCAGTTTTAGGCAGCCTCCGAACTACAAGTGGATTTATTAGAAGCTTTTTCATTTCAGAAATACACTCGAAGCTTTGCCACTGTTAGAAACAACTTTTTCTAATTTAGATGGTGCTCAGGTCAGTGATCGAACTTACGTCCTACGGAGTGAAAGTACGCACCTCTAACCACACAGTCACAGCGGCCGTCTCTATTTTTGATTGGCTATTAATCGGATTAATTCACGCTTGAGCACGGTGTTGTTTCGGTAGATACTAGCGAATAGTTAAGTAGGTAAAGTTGCAACCAGATTCATCTAGTATTGAAATCACTGAGTACGTTCCCTTTGAATTTTTCTGCAATTTTGATTTTAAAAAAACCCGAATTATTGTACTTGACACATACTTAAAAGCAAGATGTAGAAAATTTTTGAAATCGGACTAAAATTACGCCCACTTCTAATAAAACGGTAAATTTCAGAAATACGGAAACTTCGATCACCGTACAGTTTCCTAAGTAAAAACAATATCAATTTATCGCCAAAAAATGCCTACAGCTGAGATCACCTGCTTTTTGGCATTGCTCTTATCTTTTACAATTTCTTTCATTTCTATCACGATTTTTTTAATTTCTATTACAACCCTGCAGTACGGGTGAGCGACTACAGGACTGCTGAATCGGTAGCTACGTGATAAACACCGTCAATTACCGTCCGACTACTTGCAGTGTATTTCATCTATTCACCATCGGCTTTCTCTGCACTACCGGGAGTTACTAAAGTAGTCACTTGCGTGATTTATGGGCGCCCTCTGTCGCAGTTTTTCGCTATCTGGTTCGACTCTGCACTACCATGTGCTCTTACTTATGGAAATGTACGATGACTTCGATATTTCGAAATTCAAGAACACTAACTTACTCAAAGTTGATACTCACGACAATCTCTCAGGGACCAAAATAATCGTTATCATGGAGGATTTTTATATAAAAATCATTGTATAATCGTTATTTTATGATTTATATTTTTTCAATCAAAAATAATCGCTATTCTTTGATTTTTATTTTTTCGATCATCTTTAATCGGTATATTATGATTTATATTTTTTCGATCATTTTTAATCGTTATACTATGATTTTAAATTTTTCGATCAAAAATAGAAGTTATTCTTAGTTTTTTAATGTGTAAACCGAATGTGTACAGATTTGACTTAAAAAAAGTTTTACAAGGCATGCTTATGTACACAGTAAAGTCGGGTAAGTGCCAAAATTAGAAGATATAGACCCTTTGAAATGTATACTTAAATGATCAGAACGTCGTCCGTCTGTTTGTATGCAATCTAGTCTCTCAGTTTTCGAGATATCCGGATAAAATTTGGTAGGTGGGTGTCGTTTTATAATGCACTAATCATTTGTCGGAACCGGAATAATCGAGCCACTATACAACTGATTGTTCACATATGAGATTTTTCGCTATAACTCCTCCATTTAAGCAGTTAGGAACATGAAATTTTGCAATACTTCCGCCCATTATCAACAGAATACTTACAGTGAAAATTTAAAAGATCGGGTCACTATAATCTATAGCTCCCATACAACTGATTGTTCAGATATAAGATTTTTCGTTATAACTCCTCCATTTATGTAGATAGGACCATGAAATTTTGCACTGTTGTCACTCATTATTAACAGAATACTTACAGTGAAAATAACAAAGATCGAGCCACTATAACATATATCTCCTATACAACTGATTGTTCAGTTATGGGAATTTTCGTTATAACTCCTCCATTTATGTAGATAGGAGCATGAAATTTCGCAATATTTCCACCCATTATCAAAAGAATAATTACAATAGAAATGGCGAAGATCGGGACGCTATAACCTATAGCCTCCATACAACTGATTGTTCAGATATGAGATTTTTTGTTATAACTTCTCCATTTATGCAGCTAGAAACATGAAATTTCGTATTATTTTCACTCATTATCAACAGAAAGTTTACAGTAAAATGAACAAAGATCGGGTCACTATAACCTTTTTATTACCTCCATACAACTGATTGTTCAGATATGGAGTTTTACTGTGAAACTCCTTTATATGGACAGCTAAAACCGATAAATTTACACAGTCTACTGAGTAAATCGACAAAATCTATGCTGTATAAGCTTTATCTCCTATTCCACTGATTGTTCAGATACCAGTTTTTGCGATATATCTCCTTTATGTACACATAGAATTTTCGTTTTCAAATTTGTATGGAACGTTTTGCTTTTAAAGCCGTTTTGACCCAGGTTTTTCACCTACATTATTTATTTAAATTTTGAGAACGAGAATTTTCAATTCAATTTCCAAAATCCATGTTTTTGTCATTTTTAAAAACTATTGTTTGATATACCTTGTTTATACCGACACATAAAGCGCTTTAACCCACTTCGCCGTGATTCAAAACCTATGCATAAACCAAATTTCAATACACTCAGAAATTCAAAAGTGTGTTCACTCGAATTTGTTTTCAAATCGGTTTATTAATTCTCACATCGGTTAGAAAACAGGTATTAACGTATAATTCATTTGACGCGAAGTGAAAAAAGGCTGGCTTTCTTTATACATCCCCTTTTAAATTTGAATTATTGTTATAATAAATTCGAATTATTGTCTGCTTCCATTTCGGTCAACCGCGCATGTTAGTTATTAAGGAAATGTCGTATAAAAACAGCAGATTTGGTTTACTTTTGAATACGGCTTCATCGAGTGCGCAATAAAGACCGAAGTATAAATACTTGAAAGAAATATGTTTGAGTCAAATCAGCTTTTTGTTAATGCGGTTCTTGCGTAGGTATAAACAAGGTAATAATTGAACATGCGCATGTTGAAATTAAATCCTAAAATGTTTTTCCTTCATTTTAAAAATATGCGTTTTCAAATATGATATTCAAATTTTATTTTTAT
The DNA here is from genome assembly GCF_013731165.1 of Rhagoletis pomonella. Classification (NCBI taxonomy): domain Eukaryota; kingdom Metazoa; phylum Arthropoda; class Insecta; order Diptera; family Tephritidae; genus Rhagoletis; species Rhagoletis pomonella. Next base: position 51,378,263 of record NW_023458555.1, read on the forward strand.
TAAATCACAACAAGTCGTTTGGTACACACATTGTCTAATATATTGATATACATATACTTATAAATAAGTTACAATATTTAATAAATGAAATGCAGATGTTTTACATATTATTATATACATACATAAATACATACATACAGATGTTTCTGCCTTACTTCTTAGCTGGGCCTGCTAATTTTGCTTCACGCTGGTCAAGTCCTGTAATTTAAATTAAGAAAGTTTTAAATTATTATTTAATAATCCATAAGAATTTGCTTTTGTAAGTTACTCTTACCAAAGCTTTTTTGGTCAAAGAAGCTCACCAATATCCCTTAATGTAGTTGGGGGTTAGAATTGCAGTATTATTTGTAGTTATATACTTAATCGCCTTTTCTGAAGATTGAAGTAACTTATTTATCTGAACACAATTTTTCCGACAAATGATGCAAACATATGAAAGTTTTTCATAATAGGAAGGTAGCTTTTTAAATTCTAATGCAAAACATTTTAGTTTTAAATATTTTTCATACCTAATTGACTGAAAATAAATTAACGTTTTTATTTTAAAAATGTTTAGTTTCATTTTGCTTGTTGAAAATTGTGTCGCACTACAACTTGTTGGGACAATATTCTAAAATGTTTTATTTTTGTTTTTAAAATACGCATTTTTGAAGCTATTTTTTTAATGTCGTTTGTTCTCATCAGTAAAAAAGTGAGTATATTATAACGATCGTTTTTGTTTTGCGAACGTTTCGTTTTAAAGTCGTAAGTACAAATACTGTATTTTTTATTTTTTATGAAGTAAAATTATATCAAAAAATGTTATTTTACAATTTCTTTTAAAAACTTGCGTTTTACATGTATCATTTTCTCTGTGTAGGAATCTAAACCCATTAAATTGTGTTACCGGTTTACATACCGATCAAACAGCAGTCAAAATCACTTAGATTGGTGCTAAATAAGGTTTATCTTCTATACCTCTGATTGTTTAGATATGATTTTTTATATATGTATGTAATATATAAATTTTGTTAAGTAAAATTTTCAGATGTTCATGATGAAGCCTTCGGCATAGCCGAAGACAGGCTAAATCGACGAAGCTCGTCGTTCTGATCATTTAAGTGTACATCTCAGTGGGTCTATCTCTTCTAATTGTGGTACTTACAAACATCGGACCAAAGTTATAATACCATTTCATGCTCATGAAAGGTATAAAAATAGGGGTATACTTTTTTTCGATATAGAACGATCCTAGGGGGTGAGACTTTACTATTTTTCGACCACCCTAGTGTACATTCGGTTTACACATTAAAAAACTAGGAATAACTGCTATTTTTGATCGAAAAAACTAAAATCATAGTTTAACGATTAAAAATGATCGAAAAAATAAAAATCATAATATAACGATTAAGGATGATCGAAAATATAAAAATCATAAAGAAACGATTAATGATGATCGAAAGAATAAAAATCACAAAATAACGAT
>NW_023458555.1:51379737-51391883 GCF_013731165.1 Rhagoletis pomonella
GGAAGAGAATTAAACTAATTTTATTTTATTTATTTATTTATTATTATTATTTATTTAAAAAGGTATTAACATATTCCCGCTTCCACCTCCCGTTACAGTACAGAAACTGTTTGGGTGGACTCAAAAATAAATAAGATCAAATTTTAATGAGATTCGGCTTATATTTTACTTATGATTGGTTGCACTCGCATATAAAAAATTACGAAAAATTAAAGAGTGGTAATCGCCTGTTTTGGCGCACAAAACCCGTCTTTTCGGCAAATTAACGAAGTGAGAAATTATAACAATTTGATCTTACTAACTCAAATTTAGTTCAGTGTAAGAGCATTGGCTGAAAGTAAATATTTATGTGTATTTCGCAATGAAGAGGTTACTGAACCGACCTTCTACGACTGCAACATGTGACCTACAAATGCAATCGTACGGTTTGCAACCCGACGGCTTGTAAACAATGTTTCGCCAACAGCTGATTGAAACTCAACGCAGCGTTAACAGAGTACGCTCGTAAACAAAACAAAAACCTCGTGCTGGGAGCAATCCATAGAGAAGGAGAGTGTCAGGTTAGCGCATGCGTGGGAGCAGGTATCCAGCATCGAAGGGAGACTTCTTGTGAAGCAGAGAGACGTCTGCGCAGCACAGCGATGTCATACAGAGGAATCTTGAAATTGATTTTATCCAGCATTCAGCATTGGCAGATAGATACGCACCTATTTGTCGAGGAAAAAATTTTCAAATTAAATTTTATTTAAGAAAATTTATAAATATGAAAAGAAATTAAATTAAAATTGGGTCAGTAACCAATTAAACTTAACGCCTACTGTTAATATTGTATTTGTGTGAGTCTAAATTCATAAAGTGTTCTTGTTTTCTAAGGGCGTGCCCGAAAAGAGGATATATTTGCAATCAGATGAATCCAGGAGGATTCTATTGAATTTTCGAAAACTCAAAATTGAAGGTTTTGTAATCAAGGGATAGAAATAACTACAAATATCGATGGATCGGAATCGTGTAACCCGTTGGGTGGGAAGTAGCCTGTGCCTGACGCTGCTGCTATTGGCCTTCACGAAACTGGATAAAGGTACGACTGTACAGTAAAATATATTTTATTTAGAAAATTGGAAATATCTTTATAAATACTAACTCAAATGCAAACATTTCACGGCACACGCCGTAGTATCAAATAATATTATTGCATTAGCATTGCATTGTCTAGGAAATGCTGTAAATGTATGTATATGTATTAAAACCATTGAAGCTGCCTATTAAACCTATTATATTTTTTTTTAGCTTTATGTAACAGTATGGAGCGAATGATTTGATTTTTTTCTGATTTCATGCAAAAAGAGTTTTGACAAATATTTAAAGTTTTTCGCGATGGAGGAAAATTTTAAAATTTGCCAAAGCTTAAGTCCCCTACAAAATTATGAATTATAGAATAGTACAGCTGACCGCCTTCAAAATTTGCAGAGTAGTCTCCACTTCCCCTAGGAAATCCAAGCGCGTCCTTTTTGTCCCCATTGCTACCAGTTATTCGAAGCGACCCTTTTCTTTTGAATACTTTTTCATTTGCTTACCAATCGCTTACCATCAATGCATCTAACCACTTTTTACGAACGTATGTATATATGTATGTGTACATAAGTTCATGCCTATTAGTGCTGAAATCGAAATTAAAAAAAAAATATATATATTTTGCTAAAAAATTATTTTTTGCGTTTTATTAGAACTGTAGAAATGCGCAACCTTTGTACAGTATACAATCTAACTGTAATTGCAAAAATGTAATGAACCATGTGTTTAATGCTTAAAATGCATCTTAAAATTTGACATTTCGTGTTATTCATACTTGCAACTAGTGTAAGTATTTACTAAGTATTTTACTTATGTATATTGAAAAGCATATGTCATACATACATACATATATGTACAAATCTAATGCAATCGCAACAACAACAACAACAAAAATGCAAGTTTCCTGGCTGTGAATGACACTTTTTCAGTTGTATTGAGAGGCAAGCAGGAACAGCAGAAACGAAATCGAGCTAATAAGAGATTTATAAAGGAGAACTGAAAAATTAGCAATTGCCTAGTAATTATTCATTGTCCAGAAAACGTTGTTTAACATACATAGATAAATACATACGTACTTATTATACTACATACATACCTACATCATGTAAACAAATGCTTAAATAGTGTCTGTTTCTTTCCCTCTACAGCCTCCCGCACGCAGCAATTATTACTTTATTAAATTTGTGTCAGCGGCTGAAAACTGCTGGTGCACAATACAATAAAAGCAACCACTTAAGAAATATATATTTGTATATGTGTATTGCAATTTTGCAATGAAAAAAAAACAAGATTTCTGTATTAACTGCCGAATCTTAATTCATACTCCTTCTGAAACCGAGCATTTTCAGAACAAAACCAACCAAAGAAAGAATAACAGTAGAAAGAAGCGTTGAGATGAAATGTGAAAACCAGAAAGAGCACAAAGCTGCACATGCAAACTTTAAAGCACCACGCATCGAAAATACAAAATTAAAATTATTTTTGCAACAGTAGATACATTCAAAAACGACAATATTCTTGCAGCACTTTTAACCGTGAAACCAGTCCACTAATGGATTTACATACCTAACCTTTGCCTTCAGTAGTTAAAAAAGAAGCAATTTGATAAAAAATAGTACTTCGAAGCAAATCTACCTAGAAATTAATCGACTACTCATCCATATTGTTTTTTTTTTGTTTTGATCTTTGTGCTTACAACCATTTTCTATTCCTCTATCTCTGGTTCTCTCAATTTTTCACTCACCCTTACCGAATATTGATAGGCAACACTCTATGTAGTTAAGGCTTCTCAGAGCGCAACAAACGGCCATCGTCAGAACACCCGTACAACCACTTTTATCAACAATTACATTTGTTTACACTCTCCATATATTTAATATATGTCTGTCATCTACCCCTTCACTTTGACTCTATTCTATACAATTGCATTTATTAAGCTTTCTCTTTTCCAAAATGTTTTTTCATCGCATTGAAATTCTTTTATTTTGATTTCACTGCTTGAAGAGACCGTTTCCCTCAAATTTTGCATGAAAATTTTAACATACCCTCCATCGGATATACGAAATGGTACTATGTATAGTCGTATTGGTATCAACATAGAAATAAGTCGTGAAAATTATCGCAGTGACTTGCATGTGAAATCTGTAAAGGCTCATAAAATATAAAAAATAACAAAATTTAATTATTCCCTTCCATCAATTAAAAATCAATACATATATTTTTTTACTCGATGAAATTCCCGTTAGGCTTCTAGTGCTGTATTCATTACTAAAGTTAGAACCCCACATCGAGCTTTTCAAGCGTTGTTGCCTTCGGCACTGCGGCCGAATATAAAAGCTATAGCTGATTAAGGCGTTGAGGGCCTGAAAAGTGTTGTGTGGAGTCCTACTCTAAGGTATGCAGAGTTTTAAAAAGTTCTTAGGTATTACTTTAAATGGAATGGAAGGATTTATTACTAATACAACAAGTCATATGTAGTATTAAAAAATTCACTTCCTGAAAGTCTTATTTAAAAATAATTTTATCCGAATCGTTATTTAAAAAAAAATACATATTGAGCCGTGTGCATAAACATTTAGCATCTGCTTTTTCTTAAAATTTCATACCTGAAGTTTTAAGAATAACCATTTTCTAAGGTTTTATCCATACCGCCCATTATTTCAGAATGTTTAAGAAAGTTTGAATTCATAAGAGTGCTCTCCATTTCAACCTGCTTACAAATGTTTGGAATATGAAAACATTCATAGTGTGGCATAGCCGTCCTCCCTTGTCACGTATGTATGTAGTTATGTCACAGTAGCACAGTTTGATATATTTGCACCGATTTAGTCCAAAACAACGCAGAAACTTGCAAATATTACGAATTAAGTAGCTCAGAAAGATTTAGGTAGCTGTCATCATAGTCTATTACTAAGTTCATACATACATACATCAGCCTTCCGTTGCCAGCATTTGCAAGCTCTGAAGTTTTAAAATTTTAAAGTTTTTAGTTCTAAAGTTTATTCATATCAACATTGTAGGAAAAAGTTCGTCTGCTCTGGATCGTTAAATTGCATGCAGTTCTTAAATGGGTACACTGTCATCACTTTTGTTTTATTTCGTTTTCACATTATGTTACAAATTTTCTCTAAATACATCTGGAAACTCTGTAATGACATAAGGTGTAGGCAGACGTTGCATATACATATAAGAGCTATTAATAAACTTTTTAAATTACAAACCATATTTTGATACTAACTTCCTCTTTTACGGTGAATTTAGGCAGTTTTGCAAGGTCCTGAAAATGAATTAGAGTTCCTCATTGGTTGTAAAATTTTAAGAAGGAACGTTGTTATCTAAAAAAATATTTGTTTGATCTAAATATATATGCAGGAATGGTGTCCAGCACTTAATCTATGTTGCCTCCAAATTTCATAAATATACGCGAATACCCGTTTTCACTTTGCTTAGCAGATTTAACAGAAAACAATCACTTTGTGCAAAAAGTAAGGAGCCAAATTCGAATTTATTAAAAGTTTTGTAGTTTTGTAGATATTTTATATGTATGTATTACCTTGTTTATACTTACGAGAGAGCCGTATTAACAAAAGCCCGATCTGACTCAACACATATTTCAAGCGTTTATACCGGTGTAACTTCAGCGAACTCGCTGAAACCGTATTCAAAATTAAACAAAAGTTGTTATTTTCATTCGATATTTCTTTAATAAATAATTAGCGCGGTGGACCGAAATGGAAGCGAACAATAACTCAAATTTGTTAAAATAAGGATTAAATTTTAAGACGAACTGTGTGAAAACCAGCCTTTTTCACTTCGCGTCAGATGAGTGATGTGTTTATACCGGTTTTCTAACCGATATGAGAAACAAACAAGTAATTTTTAGCAAAGAACAAACCGACTTAAAAAAAAATATATATATATATATCTATATATTTCATGATTCAATGATCGGATCAAATTAGTACGGGACCACCTCTGAGACACTACCTTTCCGTTGCAAAAAGAATTATCGAAATCGGTTGACGTGACATAAAAAAAAAAAATAAAATATTCCGACGAACTGATAACCTCCTCCTTTTTTGGAAGTCGGTTTAAAAGCGATTTGAAAACAAATTCGAGTCAATACACTTTTGAATTTCTGAGCGTATTGAAAGTTGGTTTGTGCCTCCGCACAGTGGTTCAGAGCTCACATATAGCACGACAAAATTCGTATCTCCTGCGAACCATGGCGGATTATTCTCAAATCTTAACATAGTAATCTACTTTAAAAGGAGCACATTTGAAGCTAAGTCTTTTGCTTCGATACCTCTACCGGTGCCGGAGCTATAGCCTAAATTATGGTCACAAGAAATGGATAAGATTCACTTTCCGTAAAATTATAAAAAATATGACAATATCAGTGTCAAATGGTGTGTTTTAATCCATACATATTTTCGGGTTGCCATCCAGTCAAAATTTTAAAGTTATATTACAATATGCCTTTTTATAATATTTCCGCGAGAATAATAATTGCTATAAGGGCCAAATTCACAGTGCGTATTTAACTCAAAATCGGTAGCTGACTACAGATTTTTGTACTGAATTTGGCCCTAAATTAGTGTATTTTTATGTTGTTAACCATACATGAACTTCCAGGTATTAAGCAGATTTTTACTTTTTCCAACGCCCACATAAAAACAGTAGAATTTGTTTTTCTTAATATTGTTTTTATTTCTTTGAAACTTTGTTCTCTTTTCAAAAAAGATATTTTAAATTTTTAAACATATATTTAGCAACCTATTTTCTGCATTTAAGTTTTATAGTATAATATGAAAATAAGTGTCCCCAACTTCATATAATTTTGTGGATCGAAGACTTTAAAAACCACAACCTTAAGTTCTTTGTGTTATAAATATGTGTTTCTAAGCTTTTTATGCAGTTAGACTTGGCGAAGATTTTTATTTTTAACCACTCTCTAAATAACTCTAAATTACTTATTTTGTCCATTTTAAGTGTGTAACTGTCCGTTTGACAAACGAGTCCAACTAGGCCTATTTTGATTGAAAATAATACGAGCAATACATTTTTATGTTTAGTAAACATCGTTCATTTGATATCCATATTGCAACAAGTATTACCTTAAGATGAACTACTAAAAGACTTAGTCTTACTATGAACAAAACTCTATATATAAATAAATTGAAATTTAATATTAGGAAGTAACTTATGTACTTCTTAGGTAATTATAAAAAGCTGGCAACCTTTATTGGTCAAGATCTTTTAATTTAGTTGAAAAATGCGATATGTACCTAATACAAACTTCTGTACAAGTCGTTAGAGCAGTCGAAAATACATACATATATTCTCATAATAATGTAAACCATCCAAAATGTATGTAAATTTGCATGAAAATTTGGCCAACTAACTTATGACAAACCGATAGTTGTATAAAGAGGGGCACAGAGGAGGGCATGTTTTTTATTTATCTCGATACAATAATATTGGAACTACAAAATAGTCATATTTTCAAAACTTGCAATCGCTTGCACTTTTTTTAAATCTTCGGTGAAAATGTTTTTTTAATAAATAAATTCTTTCCTTTTAAACGAGATGTAACTTAAAGTAAATTATCTTTAATTCCCCTTTTCGCTTGTAAACGTAATAAAGAAAAACAAGTAAAAGCAAATAAGGGTAGCTGAAAGTAAATGAGATTATGAATTCCAATAAATGCACGTTTGATCAAAAGACTTTATTTTATCGAACATTTTTTAAAAATAATTTTCTTACTTTGGTAACGTCATACGTTAAAAGTACCCATCATTCACTCACATATTTTACTGTAAATATGAGTGGTGGTTTATTGTTTTTACTTATGTCAGAAATTTGATTTAAGTCGCACAAAAATTTAGTTCTGAACCATAGTGCTCCGTTTTGAATCACAGCGAACTGGGTTAAAGCGCTTTATATGTCGGTATAAACAAGGTATATGTATATATTTTTGTTCGATGATAAAAGTCTAAGTCTAAATCAAGAAGCGTATCTTTCGTCTTTGACGTAAATATCTGTTTGGTTTTTAGTTTTTTGATTCGATCAACCTCTCTCTGGAGGATCGTGACAGTTTACGCTCAATCATAAATCCTAAACCGAAGTTAGTCAACATTAAGACGCTCATTAACCCAAGTTTTTTAGTAGTATATTCCCTTGAATTTTTACTCATATTGAGCAGGCGCAAATGACCGGCCGCTATGGCTGAGTGGTTAGAGCTGCGTACTACCACTCCGTAGGACATGCGTTGTATCTTTTGCCTGAGCAGCATCTAAATATGATAGAGTTTTTTCTAGCAGCGGTCGCCCCTCGCAGCCAATGGCAAACTTCCGAGTACACTTCTGCCTTGAAAAAGTTTCTCATAAAACCATTTGCCGTTCATTTGCGGCGTTAAATTGTAGATCCATCCACTTGGGATATATTTTCATAACGCACCCCAACTTGGAGGAGAAGCTTGTCCAAACACTTTTCAAAAGTTTAAGCGCCAAATTGATATTATTATTACTGAAATGCCTGCTTGCAGCTACACCTCCTTGCGAAGAGAAACCTCTGGCCTTAGTGAGCCCACAAACCGAATAAGACAACGTAGCTTCACTAAAACTCCTTCTGTTCGGGATACAGAATACCGGGATACAGAACACCGGGATCCAGAACATTTCTCTATGTACCGAAATCCCGGCATCACATCTCCGGGATCCCGAGACTTTTCTGATTTATTCCCATAATAAGGCGAGTTGTAGAGTCCGAGTGAAGTTGAAAATGAAAAAATTAATTCACGTGCATTTCCAATCCCTTATACTCATTGCAACGTCTGGCAACATCTTTACTGAGTAGGTACATTCCCTAAACAATTCCAAACTACTACATTTTAAAGTTTCTCATACATATCTATCAGTCTATCTCTAATTCTATTTACATACATACATTCTTGTTTAACTGTCTATCTATCTGTGGCATTGTGCATTTGACATTTAACCAATACTATTTTCTTTGCATCATACATTTTATAAAATATAATTTACTCGTGTCTCTTAGTAAGTGCATCCGAAGATGAAGAACGCTTGGTACGTGATCTCTTTCGTGGGTATAACAAACTTATACGACCCGTTCAGAATATGACACAAAAAGTTGGAGTAAGATTTGGTTTGGCGTTCGTACAGCTAATCAATGTCGTAAGTGTGCATTACTACTACTACTACTACTACTACTCCACTCTACAGACCACAGTGAAATTCACTACAATGAAACTAACAACAACAAAGAAAACTTAACTGAAACTACATATGTTATTCCAACTTACAATAAGTACAACTACAAATGTACTTGATAACAGAACAGCCGACTTATAGTACGGTACGATACGTCTAAATACAGTTATTCGAAATCCATTTCTTACTCAGCGTCCATTTTGTATGTTCATTTGACAAACCATTAATTAACGTTTTTGTTTGATTTTTTTTTTTATCTCGGTTTGTGAATAGAGTTTTCGACTTTACTTAGGTACATACTTATTTAGATCACAGGTCATTTATAAAGTAAATATTTACACGCATTAAATACCTAATTTTGTAAATTGTAAATAGTTATTGTATACATACTTGTACATTATTCACATACTGTATTTACACGTCATAATTCATGTCGACATACAAAAATGCATTCTATAAGAATATCAAAAAAAAAATCACCAAATTACATATTCCTTTTCTCACTTTGAATTTTTTTTGATATTCCTACAAAACTTTTCACATGATTGATACAAAACTCCTCCCCTTCATCGTTTATGTACGAATTCTGAAACTGAAAATGTTATACTACATATACTCGTATATGTGTAACCGAATTCTAACGAATATCTGAAACTAAAATCAAAAAAATTTCAATACCAAACCCCAGAATGAGAAAAATCAAATTATGAAATCAAACGTTTGGTTACGTTTGGTTTGGTACGATTATCAATTGCAATGGGACGAGGCCGATTATGGTGGTATTGGCGTACTGCGTTTGCCGCCCGATAAGGTTTGGAAACCGGATATTGTGTTGTTCAATAAGTGAGTAAATAATGCAAATTATTTTAGTAAGAAATATTGTGTTATACATACATACGTAGGTATAGATTTTAATTTTAACTGCTCCTTTTTTACTTGGTATGCCTCTTCTAGAAAAAGTTATATATAAAAAAATCACTATAGAAATACTAGTTAAGAACATTGTTCTTATGAGTTTTGCCGTTTGAGAATTAGCTGTGCAGCGTAACTGATCTTTCTCAAATGGTAAAAGTATTTCTTTTATATTAATCTTAGTTAATGTATCCGATTATATCACATGCATACTTCTAACCCTGTTAACTTCTTTTTATCATCCACTTACATTCACAAGTGCTGACGGCAACTACGAAGTACGCTACAAGTCCAATGTTCTCATCTATCCCACGGGTGAAGTGCTCTGGGTTCCGCCTGCAATCTATCAGAGCTCATGCACCATCGACGTCACCTATTTCCCGTTTGACCAACAGACGTGTATCATGAAATTTGGTTCGTGGACCTTCAACGGCGATCAAGTGTCGTTAGCACTGTACAACAACAAAAATTTCGTCGATCTATCCGACTATTGGAAATCCGGTACATGGGACATTATCGAAGTTCCGGCCTATCTAAACGTCTATGAAGGTGACGGTAATCATCCAACCGAGACGGATATCACTTTTTACATCATCATACGCCGCAAAACTTTGTTCTATACAGTGAATTTGATCTTGCCTACTGTGCTAATCTCATTCCTATGCGTCTTAGTATTCTATCTGCCTGCTGAGGCTGGCGAAAAGGTAATATCCAACCATTCTGTATTTACATACATATACACTTAGGTCTCTTTTTATGCGGATTTGAATTTATGCGGTTTGTCAAACCCTTATTTCGCAGTAGCGATTTTGCTTTTTTGAGAGTTTTTATTACTTTTTTCAGTGTGTAAAAGACTATGTTTCTGATAAATAATTTGTCTTTGTATTCTTACATAATAATAATAATAATAGATTGGCGCTTACATATAAGTGGAGCTTCTCCTCCAATTTGTGGTGTGCGCCTTGATGTTGTCACACAAAGCGGAGTGACCTACAGTTTTACGCCGACTCCGAACGGCGATTGTATTTTTATGAGAAGCTGTTTTTCATGGCAGAAATACTCTCGGAGGTTTGCCATTGTCTGCCTAGGGGCGACCGCTGTTAAGAAAAAACCTTTTTTTCTAAATTTTGTTTTATGTATTCTTACATAATTCATGTATGTATTTATTGTGGTTTTTTTTATTTTTTTTTTGGTTTAAATACAGTTAAAATTTTATTTATTTCATTAATGTTCGGTTTTACATGGAATAATAAGTATTGAAGTGAAGAAATAAATAGTTTTTTTTTTGCTCAATAATGCCTCACTGGATTTTTTAATGCGGTTTTTTAGAATTTTTTACATGGAGTATCTGAATTTATGCGGTTTTTGAAAATGCTGGAACGCATCCGCTGTTTTTGTATGAAAGTGAAGAGCTTTTTTAAGCGGCTTTCTGAGGAACGCATGTACCGCATAAAAAGAGACCTAAGTGTATTCTTAAATAGCATCGGTATTTTTACTCTTTGTACATATGTAAACGAATATTCTATATGCACCCTGCAGTAAACCAAACAAACTTGCTTCTTATATCTACTGTATTTCCACTGCGCATTTAATGAAAAGGTATGAACGAAATATCGGGGTGCCTTGATTCCTCAAGGTCATCTAGAGGTCAGGCCAAGGTCAACCCAAGGTCGAATTTAGAAGAATTTTATTGAATTTTCAGGCTTATTCAATGAAGTTTTCCCTACTTGACCTTCAAATGACCTCGAACCTGTTCGAAAATCGGTTTTTTTTTTTAAATAGGAAAGTAAAACTATTGAAAACACTTTTCCCATCAGCTTTTGTCTATGAAGTCAACTTGAAATTTAACCAGAGAATTGAACTTCTAACAGGAGTGCCAGATCCACTAAACAATAGCGGTTTTCTTCACGTGACCAAGTTACAGCTTGGAATCGTGATCTTAGTACCGTTTTCTTAAGTAGGTTTCAAAATTTATCTTACCTAAAAACATTTTTTTTTAATTTTGGTATAATGGGAAAATAAATTTTAAAACCTACACAGGAAACAGCCCTTAGAAAACTTAGATTAGTATGGGAAAAAATACACTTGTCTGAGAATACATATATGCACTTTAGAGTGGTCCAACAAAAGAAATTCGGAATTTTAATGGCGGCACCCCCTAGGATTGCTCTATACCGAAAAAATATACCCCTATTTTATATTTTTAAATCAAAAACTATTTAGGGAGTGCTCGGAGCGCTCAAGGTTTTCCATGAAAAACTTTGAGCGCCTTGAGCACTCGCTAAAATTTTTTCACATCAAAATAAAAAATCTGGGGTATATTTTTTTCGGTGTCGAAAAATCCTAGGGGGTGCATTAAAATTCCGACTTTACTTTTTTCCATGCAATTTTGGGCCACTCTAATGTACTTATTGGAGCGACGACAAACGCAACAAAAAATTAAATATATGTGCAGTCAGTTCAACAAGAAAGGATGCGAGATTTCTTTCAATAGTTTAAGGATATCAAATCAAAATTCTGTAACATCAATATCTAAGTAAAATGCAAAAGAGCAATTGATTAATAAGCTCTTGAAACATCGCGAGCATTAGCAAAAAACCTGCACACAACTCGCATACTTTCGATTAGATACAACTAGCGGTAATAGAACGCCAAACCTTCCTAATATCACGTAAGGATTAAAATTTTTAGAAGACATTTTTACAAGCCGTTTTTTCATAATGCCTGATACGTTTTCAATTGAGTTCGCCTCGGAAGTTTAGAAAAATCAATTAATGGCTAAATGTGTGACGCGAGCCCAACAAATTTGCCTAAAAAGGTATCGTGCGAAATTGCAATCTATTAGTAATTGAGCAGATAAAAATACCTATTTTATTTTAATATCAAAAATCTCGACCCTTTCTTGAATTTTAGCGAAATTCTTTACATTTG
>NW_023458555.1:51391893-51398709 GCF_013731165.1 Rhagoletis pomonella
AAAAATGAAAAGAAGCAGGAACGCAGGAAGCGTTAAAGTGGTGCGATATTTTAAGGCGCGTAGTTGCGAAGTTAGAAGACTTCGTTGGGAGAACAGCTGCGGTGTTCAATTGGAAGATTCTTCCCGCGTCATTTCAACGCGGTTTTATTACAGGCCCATTGCAGGCAAATATTTTTAAGCGCATGCGTTTATACTCAGGTACTGTTCCCTTGGCTTGGGAAGTTCCTGTGCCTGAAATGCCAGAAGCATACGAAAGTTCAAAGTTCAGAAGTGACAATATCATCTGTTGACGGGCCCATACATGATATCAGCAATTTTTAACAACTTAAATGGGAAAGAGATCTGTCATTTAAAAAATTTTATCAACAAATTGTTAGAGTTAATCCGCATATAAATTTGCAAGAAAACATTAAATCATTTGTTTATAAGTGCGGGATGTTTTTTAGAATTAACTATTTAAATCAGAAATTAAAGGCGAAAAAATATTGGGCGAATAAAAACAAATAAATTGTTTAAAATAGTTTAATAAAACACCGTTCATTTTATTTGCGTGGTTTCCTTTATGAGGCATTCGTTTCTGTCCATATGTATATGTGCATATAAAATGGCAATGCAATTAAAATTCTTTGAAGGTATATTGAAGTAATTCTTAAAATTAGTATACTTACATATCTTTGTTCATATGGAAAAGTAGCTTATGTCGAAAGGCTAGCTTTAGTATAAATCGGCATTCGCAGCATACAATTGCGAATGACTCACTGGCGCTAACAGTTACAACTTTTATTAAAAAAATCACTCTTTAACAATTATTTTTTTCCTTTTATTTAATTACTCTTTAAATAACCGTTATTTCTGAGTTTTATTTTATAAATCGAAAATAACAATTATTTTTGATTTTTATTTAAATAATCTGCAAATAATAGTTATTTTTGATTTTTAAATTATATGTCTTAAATAACAGTTATTGAAGACTTTTATTTATAAAAGTCATAAATAAAAATCAGTCACTGATCTTTTTTTTTTCAATCATACTTATAAAAGTCATTTGAATAAGTCGTAGTAAACTTTTGTTTTCAACACCTTATTAACTGCGAAAAATGTTATTGACTTTTATACGACGAACATTTCCTTCATAGCGAATTTTTTCATGACAGTTTTCATCAATAACTGTTATGTTCGGTCCCTGGTTCCGATACTAACAAGTCAATATTCTTGTTAAGTCTCATCAAAAATTCCTTGCCGTTGAAAGAATAAATAGAATTCCGCATTATACTAAAGTCAGCCTTACCACAAAAAAATTTGGCTTTATCTGCAGAATTACATGAAATATTATTATATCTAACCCTTTAAGAAATTTAGATATTAGGATATTGCTTTGATTTGGATCCTATTTATTGGAAATATGAACAAAGGAATGATTAAGAAGTAGCTTATGGTCAATGAAAGCACCATGGAAGCATAAACTTATTTCTGATAACGCTTGATGTAGTCACGAAGTCAAAATGTCCTAATTCTTGGAGCTCCTTGTTATAGTTTATAGAGAGATAAACAACTCGCTCTACTGCTGCTGGTGCGTTTCGCTCAGATTGGGCACATCCGTCCCGAGGCTGAAAATTGTCTGCCGAAAAGTTATTGGAACAAACAAACAACACCTTTGTGAAGTTACCATGTACTTGACCCGAAATATTCAGCTAATCGTACTAAATAATAGTGAAAATAATTGCATAAACAAATAGATTCTCTATGTGCATTACCTGTAATATGAGCAATTCACTTGCCTTCCGTTTTATATATGTATTACGAGCTTTTACCCGCCGGTTTCACCCCAAGTCTTTAAACAAATATGAAAAATACTTTATGTAAAGATGTTATGCTCTCTGCTCTAACTATAGCAGCATACGGTAGGACAGCTGTAAGCTTGCGTGTTATGGAATAAAATGCAATAATAATTTTTTGGAAAGTTATGACTGTGAGTTATGCCACGTCCCCTACTACAAAGTCATTTAAATATACCTTACTATAAGCATCTACCATAGATTTGTCTGCCTACCAAATTTCAAGTTCATGTGACTTATGGTTCCGAAGTTATAGTCGATTAAAAATTTGCAGTCCTATGGGAGGTGCCACGCCTTCTCGCAAAATTGACACCATATTTGCAAACAAAACCATACCTATAACCTTCCCGGGGTAAAAACAAATAAGTGTGCAAAGTTTCGTGCGATTCCGTATAGTGGTTCAAAAGTTATAAGGTAATAAACAAACAGACATTCACATTTATATGTATAGAAGATTTTGGAAATAAACCACTCGCTGTAAAATGATGCTCAAAATATATTTATTCAAATAATTTTTGTAATTATTTTCGAAATAATTTTTTATTTTTTATGTAAAAACCCACTTTTTAAATATGGTAGCTTCAATTTGAATGAAAATGTCAAAAGCACAGTTTACGTCAAATGGGAGCAATGGCGAATAAGAAGAAGAAGTGAAACTACCTTTTAATATTTATATCATGGGCAGTTCGGAATATGCGCTCTCTGGGAAGACAATACCTGTAATTATTGTACCATGATCGTATATTATATTTAAAAAACCAAATTTTTTTGGTCTTTGTCACTTTCATAAATGCCTATGGTACAATAATTACAGGTATTGTCTTCCCAAAATAAAAATACGCACATTCGTTTGTCGCATTTTTGGTTTGTCCATAGCTAAACGTTTGGTAATCTTGACTTATGCCAAAGTTTCAAGTTTGGCATCAGTAATGAAAACGGAATGTCAATCACCTGACACCAAACTTAGACGACAGACAGTCGTTGGCATACATTGCGATATCTGCATTTGGTCAGTTTTGGTGATGTAATGAAAACGCTTTTGACACCAAATGAACAGCTGTTAGTTGAGGCAGATTTTGATGTCAGTAATTTTGGCATAATGAAAACCAAGCATTATGCGATTGACAAACGAGCTCGATTTTTTTTTTAAACAGCCTTTATTTGCTTTGACTCGTGCATTTTCCTCTTTAAAATGCGCATAAGCGGCCGAACAAATGCACGAAACTTTTAGGAATAAACTCGGATCCGGGGAATTTTCGATGACAACACTGGTAAAAACGGCCAGCTGTTGTCTTTTGTAGCAAACAAAGCAGGCTAGTTTTGCGTCCGCGGTAGCCGAGTGGTAAGAGTTGCGGGCTACAAGCCTGTAGCTGCCAGGTTCGATCCTCGGTTGGAGCGATTGCGAAAAATTTGTTTGTTTTTAGTATTTATTTTATATATATATTTTATATCACATTTTTTTATTTCACTATTAGTTAATTTAAATTTTTGGAGTTGAAATTGATTGAAAAGTCAACAACAACAAACCGAAAGCAACGTAAAAAAATATAGAATTTATAAAAATGAATGAAAACGATGTAAATGAAAATTCTACTGGCCGTGGGACCCGAACCCACGACTTTGCGGCTCGTTTATCCGCATTACTGCCGCCTGTAAGGGTAAAATTATTATGTGCGTATGTGTGCCAGCCTGTATGCATATGCTTTGCCGTCTGTCACGGCTTTTCGATACAGTTTTTAGATTATAAAGCATCTGAAATGTTACTTATTTTTTATGAATTTATTTGTATAACTGGGATGTGTAACTATTTAGATCAATAAATACAATTCACTCTGAGTTAATATTTACTTAAATATTTATCGAAGTGCCGATTGTTCCTTTTTTATATTTTTAGTACATTCGATGCATCGAAAATATCGATTTTTGTTGCGATACATCGATATGCATCGATGGAGGATTTCGGAGCATTATATCGAAAAAACAGGGATGTGTTTTTTTGACTGACATCCCTAAGGGAAATGTAGGCCACACACAGTGATGCCAAATTTAGTCTGAAAGAAGAAAGTTGTAGAGTTGCTTTTTTCAAATAAAGGCGAAATTCGATTTTTTCTAGGAAAATTTGATTTTATCCGAATTTTAGCACTAAAATGTAATATATCCAAAATTCCCCACTTTGGAGCAAAAGTTCGATTAAAGGCCGAGTCTCAAAGCTTCGAATGACAAATTTACCCATCCCTAGTTCGTAGGTTTCTCTTAATTTTTTTGTCGGTAAAAAATTATAATTAAAAAAAATTTCATGACACAAGGGAAGATTTAAACCAGTACTTATGAAAACAAAAGAGTATAAATTTGAATTTAAGTTATTGACGGTGTATTTGCCCTCAAACTTTTATTCGTACGCTACTCGTAACGCTAATAAAGTTAGAAGGACGAAATTCGAGGATATGGTCATATGTATATTAATCCTTAACATATAATTTATTCAAATACAAAATATCGAAAATCTTTTAGAATATTCAGGGTTACAATATTAAAAGGACATTTCCAATACCTATTCGTCCTTGTGTACCAAAAAATTTAATATTTTCCAAATTCTATAGAATTTTCTCTTTTATTTATTTGTTGCTTTCGAATTATTCATATTCTTGGAGTTTCAAATTCGTAAAAAAAAAATTCGTCATAGAGCACTAAATTTTATTTTTGATGCAGAAACGTTCCAAGAGCATCTAGATGGATGGACTAAATTTGAAAAAAAAAACGCAAACTAAAAGTGCTAAATTTAATTTTCCATTTATCAGAAAGAAGATTAGAATCCTAGACTGCCCACATTCCCCAAATTTTTCTATACATCGCATTTAACATAAATATTTTTGTTTCTAGTGCGATTGGTGGCAAGCAATCCAAAATGGAGGTTATGGAGCTCTCTGATTTGCACCATCCCAATTGCAAAATAAACCGTAAAGTAAATAGTGGTGCTGAATTAGGAGGAATCGGCGACCAATGCAGGCGAGAGAGTGAGTCATCGGATTCGATATTGCTATCACCCGAAGCTAGCAAAGCCACCGAAGCAGTGGAATTTATAGCTGAGCATTTGCGAAACGAGGATCTCTACATTCAAGTAAGTTTTGTCGGCCGAGTTTAAAGCGCAGTTAGTCAACGACGTAGCGTAAGCGTAGGTTGACGTACGTAGCAGCATATCAAATTTACTGTTGATAGAGAGAGAGAGAAGCAACGGCAACGTCCCCACCATGCGGTGGTGAGTTTTCGTTAACACGCGAATTCCATAAGGTAGCTCGTGTCTGCGTCCACCTACGTCTACGTTACGTAGTTGACTGTTTGAGCTTTTAACTTTTCACTTCCAACTGGTTTGGTTTTTTTTTTGCAGACCCGCGAGGACTGGAAATATGTGGCCATGGTAATTGATCGTCTTCAACTATACATCTTTTTCATTGTTACCACTGCCGGCACAGTAGGTATACTAATGGATGCGCCACATATATTCGAGTATGTAGACCAAGACCGCATCATCGAAATTTATAGAGGAAAGTAGACGAGAAATTCATCACAAGAAAAAAAAAGCAAAATGCAATGCAAAAATTCATAATTGACAGTGCGGGTGTTTGCACTAATCCGTTGTTAGTGAATAAGCGATTAAGCAAATCATATTCATTGGAATCAAATACACGTACATAAGTACGAAAGTAATAAAAGGCCAATTAAAAAAATATTTCCAAGCTACTATTGCTCAGCAAGCGACAACTCATACCTAGTTTAAATTATTAGAATTGATTAATGTTTGTTTTGTAAATTTACGTTCAATGACAGTTAACAAGTTTATAATGTAAGTGCAATGCTTCAGAGTGTAAGTTGAATTTGTTACATATTTTAATAGATGCATATACATATGCACACAATGCAGATGAATTTTCGGACTGTAGGTTTAACGAATTATAGTAAACTAGCAATTACCCGGCGTGCTTCGCTGCGCCATAAATGTATTTTTGTGTTGTAACCCTCTCCCAAAACTCGTATGACCTCATTTATACAATATATTTAAAGAGTTGGTTGGTTGGGAGTAAATTACAAATTCAAGGGGAATAATGCAAATGGAAAGATTTCTCAGCAGTTTAGCGGTTTGAGAATAAAAACAAAAACAAAGATACCTAGAGGTACAGGCAAAAACGAAGATCAAAGTAAATTTAAACACTTTAAGGTAAAGGTGAAGAGGAATATGCAAAAATAAAGATAAATATGAAGAAAAGGATGAGGATGAAGGTCGATATTGTTATCGATATAAAACTCGATATTTTTATCGATACAATAATCGATATTGCTATCGATAAAATAATCGATATTGTTATCGATACTGTTATTGCTTAAATAACCGCTATTGTTATCGATATAATAATCAATATAATAATCGATATTGTTATCGATACAATAATGGATATTGTTATAGGTACAATAACACAGGCCAACAAAAATGAAAAAAAAAATGTTGGTGCGACAAATGTTAAAGCTATTTTTGATATACTTTTTTGTGCTGATTACGAATCCGTAAGTACAAAGGATCCAACACGTACAGGTTTTGAGAAAATCGAGGTCAAAGTGTTAAAGTATTCTTTTCGAATAAATGTAGCAAATCGATTGAATTAAATCTGGAAAAAAACACACAATGTTGTTGTCAATGTTTTTTAATAATTGTAAACATTCGCCAGCTGTTTCTGTTTATTTATTAGTGAAAGGCAGGACTGCCAATCTTGCGGCAAAACAATAATAAAAATCCAAAAAAACACGTAAAGCCAAACAGAATTAATTGCAAAACGTGCAATGATACACACATTAAATTTCTTATGTGCACCCTCCACACAGACCCCAATCACCCCTGAAAATTTCATTGAAATCGGGCAAGCCGTCTAGGAATGATAGAAATCTCTTATGTGCACCCTCCACACAGACCCCAATCACCCCTGAAAATTTC
>NW_023458555.1:51398719-51412197 GCF_013731165.1 Rhagoletis pomonella
TCTTATGTGCACCCTCCACACAGACCCCAATCACCCCTGAAAATTTCTTTGATATCGGGCAAGCCGTCTAGGAGGAGTATGCGAACAGGAAGTTTTGCCACTTAATTTTATATATATAGATAAATGGAAAATATACGCAACATTAGTCGTAATCGTACATTTATTTAAGACGATTACATCCGCTCTCTATTGCACTTAGGCAATAGCAAAATTTTCATTGATAACATTTTTTCAAACAAGAATTATTGTAACAAATTAGAAAACAGATTTTATTTATGAGCTGATACAAACTGATTAAATAAATATAGCATATTTTGTTTTCAAAAAGCACTTTTTGCTCTTCAATAATTCGAGTAGTAAATAATTCGAGACACACGGAACCAAAAATCTATCTCTGGATAAAAGAAAAACTTTCCTCACTTTAAGGTCGAAAATTCTTCCGAATGAGTAAAAAATTCTCCCGAATGAGTAATTCTTTGGAATGTGTAAAAACGTACACGAAAATATGGAATCGTAGATGTAATCTATCATTTTGAAGAAATGTTGGGCATGAAAAGATGATGTATTCGGGAATAGTAAAGTTCGCCGCTGAAGCGGATCTTGGAGTATTCGAGGGAAAGATTTTACGGAAGATTTCCGGCGAGTACAGCAGATGATGGAACGATGAGCTATATGAGCTAAAACAGCGGCTTCTCCATGATGTCCGAATGAACATCAGCTCTGAAAGTATTCAATTCGGAAACCGCTGGTGGTAGCAGAGGATGAAGGAAAGACCAAATGGAAAAGGACTTGGCTTACTTGGCATTTCCAATTGGCGTCAGTTGGCACATAAGAGAAACTACTAGCGTGCTTTGTTGAACTCGGCCAAAATTTCTTAGGCGGTTACAACGCCAAATATGAAGAAGAAAAAATAGTTATGAAATTAACCCTTTTCGATTTCTAATAATATATCGTAGCCTTATTTTGTTTTCTGCGAAGGATTATGCTTTTTTAAATATTAGGTAGAAATGTGACTATGGCGACCACAACATAACCCTACAAATTCTGCGCATAGCTATTAATTACCACAAATTTTATATAGCAGTTTTAAAAGCATGAGGAAGAAGATATTATAAGAGTGAACTCACTAAAGTACATTTAAATGAACTCTGTTACCATTAGAAGCGAAAAGTAAACAAAGTCGATTCTAATGTGATTTATTGGAAGCAGGTTAAAAAAAAAAACAGAATACCTGTTTGTGTTTAACTAATTTGTCAGTGCTAGCAAACCGTGTTGCCAAATTATCAATGAAACAAAACAAACAGAACGGTTCATGTCTCCATCAGAATCACATCGTTTTTTTTTTTGCATTCGCGTGCAATATTTGTATCCGGATCCCGATCATTTGGCAAAAAATACGGCCAATATCTGTGTACATTAGATTGCATTACACCCCATACAAAAAAAAAATCGGTACAGTTTTTCCATTGGAATTATAAAATCTATTATATTTTAAGACGGTTCAGGCTTAAAAAATATACATAAAAATATTTAAACATTTGAACGGAATCGTAGCAATGAGGTTTTTGATGCTGTTTTTTTTTTACTTTTTTCAAAGATTGGTATAAGAAACACTTGAATAACTGAACCTAAACTCTTCCCATTTAGACTTGTGAGGTATCATCGGAAAGGTATTTTCTCACCCTTAATATTTCTTTGCTATTAAGCTCATTCAAATTATGAAAGAGAAAGGTAGGATGAACGAACCTCATTCAAAGTGGGATTAAGATGTGTTGGTATTTGAAAAAAAAATTCGGACACGAATAACTTTTTTGCACATAACTAAAAAGAGTTTTGGCCCAGTTATTTAAGTTTTTCATAAATAAATCTTTGACAAAAGTAAAAAAAAACAGTATCAAAAACGTCATTATCACCATTCCGTTGAAAAATTTTTTAAATATTTTTATGCAGATTTTTTAAGCCAAATCTGTTTTGTCATCTGAGGGGCTTTTTTCAATAAGTTCTTTAAGAAACGATTTTTATTCATAAAAGCTCCATATTTGGAGGTATTTTAAACCCGCAACTTTTTTGGTGATGCAGTCTAATTTATATACATATTACATACTATGTATGTAAAAAAGTTTTTACGCCATCTTTTCACTACGAGCTGTATAGCACCTTAGCATAATTTTGGGTTACAATGATTCTTCGTAAAGAAAAGTAACTTCAATATTAAAAAAATCCAATCAAATTAGGCAATCCTACAAAAACTGGCAGTTTAGCTAATTGAATAGACAAAAAACTGGAAGATATTAAAATTTATTTGCTTGCTGTCGCCCTGTAACCAATTTGAATTTCAAGTGCCCAGCTCACTGAAACGAACTTTTAATTTATGCGCAGCATTTGACGGCATTGTCTTCACGCTTGTTTCGCCCAACTGGCTGATGGCTAAAGGTCTGATTATGCATACTTCGCATAACTTCGCACAACCATTTATACCAGTGCAGTGGAAATATAAATTAAGAAAAAAAAAAAGCAAAATCTAAACTGAACAGATCGCTAAGTTTTTAAAAGTTCTGCTGATTTCATACAAAATACATGCAAAAGCATACGAAATTACAGTTTGAAGTTTGTGCGAAGTTATGCGAAGTATGCATAATCAGACCATAAGGAAGTTACATACATATCGTCGTTTAAAGTACATAACCGCGTATCATTGTTCTGCAAAACCGCATAACTGACATTTTTTGAAAAAATTTAGATTTGCTCACAGAAGCTCTTAGCTCAAGCCTTACCCATTCGTCGTGAAATATACTAGCTAGAAATGCGATTACTTTATAAAAGAGAGAACCATTTTGAGTGTTTTTACTCTCTACAAAATAATTTATGCAACCTCACATACGCGGTTTTGCATCATGTTGATACGCGGTTTTGAATTTTAAACGACGATATACATATACATATGTATGTATATATGTAAGTTACGGGATTTTCTACTAAAATCCCTAAAAAAAATATATTTTTGAAAATTGGGTTGTGACAACCTTTATTGATAAGCAGCAAGACTAAGACTAAATTTTACAATTGGAATTACTTAAAAGCTAGCTTACTAGCACCGGCCAATCGTTGACGCTGATTCTCTGAATTGCCAAACTGGGCTGCGCGTGTTGACGGTGGCTTCCTGTTGCTGACGGTGCGTCTGGCTTTTGCTGTGGGAAACGTTGTGCAACCCAAGCTGCACTTCCGCTCTTATTATTGTGCTTTTGCTGATCACTCAAAGTGGCGATCAGCAAATGTTAACGTGTTCCATGTTAACACTTCCCCTCTTAAAAACGATCGTCCTCGAGCGTTTATTAAAAATAGGGTAGGTTGTTGAAATTTATGTAAGTATTCTGATCTTTAGGGGGCTCCTTGGTTTTATTTGAGTTTATATTTGCCAAAGGAATCTGGTAAGTTTCTGGAATCGGAGATATTATTATTTTGTTCTGGTGCTTTTTCCAAAATTTGCAAAAAATTATAATGACAATTATTGTGGTTGCAACTGCTCCAAGTGAAAGTGAGCTATTGGATATTGTTGCTGTTTTGAGGATATTTACTCTTCTTATGTTGTCGATATGGAATTCTTTTAAAGCTTCCAGAGAAAGTAATTCGATTCGATTTTTTTCAATTGGTGCAGGTTGTAGGACTGCTGGAATAGCAGGCAGCGGAATCAAATCGTAATTAATGTAGAATTGATTATTTATCTGTAACGTTGAGTTATGAAAATTAATAAGGTGTGTCCCTGACACATTTTTTTGCATTCCGTCAGCATGTATTTCGCCTTTGAAGCCATTAAGTAGTAATATACCGGGTTTTATCTCTTCAATTTCTTGGATGTGTTGGCCGTTCGTTATGGTGCAAGATGAATTCAAACTATTAATTACTCTAGGTATACAACTACTATTACTTATATTTATTAAATGGGTTTGCTTACAAATTTCAATTTTCTTATAGCTATCGCACAATTTCTTAATTCCGTAGGTATCTTTTGTACCTTTTAAAATTTTTTCAAATTCGACATTAATTATGGTTTTATTTTCTTTAACAACTGGTCTAATAATAATTTTTTGAAAATTTTCTTTAATAGTTAGTGGTATTTTTACCAAGTAAAAAATTGTCATATTTTGACTTATTACATTTACATTCGATATTTCTAATGCTTCTTCGGCACTCTTAAATGGTATTTCATCATCTTCTAGTTTTTCTAAAGCAATTTCAATTTCATTTTTATTTAACAATAATGTGTTTAAAATATCTTTCTTTGCCCATTGTATGGCGTACTTTATATTAATCAATTCTTCTTTTATTAATCTTATCCTATTTTGCAAATTGGTGATTGTTTCATTTTCTATGTAAGTGTCTTTCCTTATACTATTAAACTGATTATTTACTATCATACTTATATTATTAATTTTTTTGTTAAAAATTTCGTTTATTAATACTTGTTTATTATTGTTGCCATTGAGTTTATTAAAATTATTGTTTATTGCCTCCAGATCTTCGTGATCGGGGCTTCCGGCAATGTATTTCCAAGCCGTTCCTAAAATGTTTATGGATCGTTTTTGTTGTTTTTTTTCGTTTCTAAAATTTTATTGTTTCTAAAATTTGCAGAGATTGTGTTAACTCGTGTTTTAATAGGGGGTATAGGATTGTGTCCTTAGGGATGTCAGAGGAGGTGAAACTGTACATGTCCGTCAAGAATTGTTCGTATTTGTTGAGGTCGATTACGTGTATTAGCCTAAAGGCTCCGTTCTGAATTTTGGCAAGTCCGTCATTTATCGTGACTAGTTGTGCAGTAGAGTAGTCGTAAATGTCTATTGATGCGGTTATCGGGTAAATAAGGAGGAATCTGGAAGGGAAAAATTAATTTTTATTTTTTTTTTTTGTTACTGGGTGAATAAGGAAAAGGAAAAATTAATTTTGGTTTTTTATATTGCTTTTGTGTACTATTCTTCCTGATTCTGTCAGGACGGTTGAATTTCGGTCTTCCCTTATTACTTCTTTTTTAAATTTTTTTGAAATTTTGGATCCTAACCGTTTGTTTATTTTTACGTAGATAGTGTCACCCGGATTATATGCTTTTATGGGGTGCCTGGATTTGTTGTGGTAAGCAAGATCTTTCACCTGCTTATTTCTTAGTTCGGTTATATTTTCAGCCCTAGCCCTTTCGAATTGGCTTGGGTCGGTTGTAACTCTTCTACCAAAAAATACCTCTATTGGTTTCTTTTTTGTAGTTGAGTGGATTGTATTATTGTACTCATAGACGGAGTTGTCGAGGAGTTCGGCGAATGAAGTGAAGCTTCGCTCTGCTTTTAAACAACGCATTATTTCTGTGAGGGTCGAGTGAAATCGCTCTATTTGACCATTCACGGAACTTGCATAAGGCGGTGTTTTAAAAATTTGTATATTTAGCGTATCTTCCAAAAGAAATCGAATGGAAGCTGAATTCAAGGACGTTTCATTTTCTATTACTACTAATTCGGGTACGCCGAACTGGAAAAGTAGTTCACGGAGAGGTTCCTTAACGTGCTCTATGGCTCTCGATCTAAGGATTTTTGTTTGGGCATACTTTGAAAATTTATCTATTGCTGTAAGGACGATATTTCGCTCAGTTATGTAAATATCAATGTGCAATATTTGCCCTGGGAATTGTGGAATAGGGGTTTCTCCTAATTTGGGTTTGGTGGGGTTTCGGTCATATTTATTTTCTTTACAAATTGAGCATTGTTGGATTATTCTATTTATTTTTTTGGTCATGGAAGGAAAGTAAAAATTTTCCAGGATTTGGATTTTATTTTCTCGACAGTTTCGATGTGCTCTTTTGTGGGTTTTTACAATGATTTCTTCCTGTTCTTGTTCGTTTGTGACATCCTGCACTTGCATTTGTGTAAATCGGATTTTGTAGTTGTTAAAGTGTATTGGATAAATTTCTTGGATTTTTCCCATAATCCTTTCCTCTGTTTTAATATAGTTGACAACGGAAGGATTAAGGTATCTTTTCAGAAGGTTCTTTAAAGTTTCGGGGGTATAATCAGGTTCTTCCAAAATGTGTCTGTGGAAAGTAGGGAACACTATTTTAAATTGATATGTTGAGGCTTCTGCTATATTCAAAAAAATTTGGTTTTTGAATACGTTTATTGGTGTTTCTACGGATGGGATTAGGCTATGCGATGAGCTTTCATCGCTGTGTTGGGATACTGATAGGGAATTTATGGGTTCACCTGGCATCCTTGATAGCGCATCGGCTACGACATTAGTTGTGCCTGGTTTATACAGAAGCTCGTGATTATATTCTTCAAGGATGGCTTTCCAGCGCTTCATTTCGGAATTGTTGTTTTTATTGCTTAGGGCCTGCGTTAGCGGCTGGTGATCCGTGAATATTTTGACTCTTGCTGAGCCGTACAGATAGTTTCTAAAATTGTTCAGGGCCCATATTATAGCTAGGAACTCTTTCTCGTTCGTAGCGTAGGCTTCTTCGGTCTTGGTGAGTGTTCGCGAAATGAAGGCGATTGGTTTTTGATCTTGGGAAAGGACTGCACCGATGGCATAATTTGAGGCATCGGTGGCTAAATGGAACTCTTTACTGAAATCAGGGTATGAGAGTACAACATCGTCAGATATAAGGGATTTTTTTATTTTGTTGAAGGCATCTTTTGCCTCGTCGTTCAAATCTATATTTATTTTAGCTGACTTGTTTTTAGATATACGGCCTTCTTCCCCTCTTAGAAGTAAGGTTAGAGGTTTTGCCAACTTGGCATAATCTTTTATGAAGCGGCGGTAATATCCTGAGAGACCTAGGAATGAGCGGAGTTGTTTTATATTTTGTGGGTAAGGTATTTGTGCAACTGCTTCTACCTTTGCGGGATTTTTTGCTATGCCTTTTGAGGATATAATAAATCCTAGGAACTCTACGGAGTCCCTGAATAAATGGCATTTGTCCAGCTGAATTTTCATGTTCGCATCTTCGAGCGTTTTGAAAATTTCTTGCAGGTGGAGGGTGTGCTCTTCTTCAGAGTTACTGAAAACAACTATATCGTCGATATAGACGTAGCAAATTTTGCCAATTTGATGGCGAAGAATGTCATCTAGGGCCCGTTGGAATACTGAGGGGGCATTCTTTAATCCGAATGGCAGTCTTGTGAACTCGTATTTGCCATTATTTATTGAGAAAGCTGTTTTCTCAATATCGGATTCCTTGAGAGGGATTTGGTGAAATCCGCTCTTCAAATCCAAGACGGAAAAATATTTATTTTTCCCAAGCTGGGACAGTACTTCGTTAATTTGCGGTATTGGATAGCGATCTACTATAGTGATCGCGTTAAGTTTGCGATAATCGATTACTATTCTGTACTGTTTGTTACCCTGAGAGTCGGGTTTTTTCGCAACGACCCAAATGGGTGAATTATACGGTGACCTTGATGGTCGAATAATACCGTCGTCTAACATTTTTTTAATCTGGGATT
The DNA here is from genome assembly GCF_013731165.1 of Rhagoletis pomonella. Lineage (NCBI taxonomy): Eukaryota > Metazoa > Arthropoda > Insecta > Diptera > Tephritidae > Rhagoletis > Rhagoletis pomonella. Next base: position 51,406,201 of record NW_023458555.1, read on the forward strand.
CAACTTCATTTTTTAGCGACATTGGGTAGGGGTAATATCTTGTGTAGACGGGGGTGTCTTTATTGGTACGGATTTCGCCTACGACTTTGGTAGTGTATGTGAGTTTATCATTAGGTTCGGAAAATAGATTTGGAAAATGATTTACTAAATTATCGACTTTATTTCGTTGATTTGTTGACAAATGGTCGTCATTGAGTTCAATTTTATTAACAGATTTTGACTGAAATTGTTTTAGTTTTATTTTGGTATTCCCTTGTATTTCCATAAAGTTATATTTGACGTGAATAACAGCTTCTAGCTCTTTGAGGCTATCATTCCCGAGGATTCCATGAAATGATTTAATTTTTTATTTATGTGGAACAGATTTAAGAAAGTGTGCTCTTTAATTTCGATGTCTCCCGCTATAGATTTTGCAAAAAAAATTTCTTCGTTTTTAATGGGTTTTGGTACGATGGATGGTTGGATGTAATTTTTGGTTGATCCTGTATCTATAAGAAATTTTACGATGTTTCCACTCTTCAGCTTGCACTCGATATATGGCAGCGAAGAGTGATTCATTCTAAAAAATGTAGATCAGTTTTATCTATGAACTCATCGGTTAACTCACTATTATTATGGTTATAGGTATTATCATTATTATAGGTATCATTAGTATAGGTGTCATTAGTATTAGTTTCATACTCTTGGTTAGTGGGATTATAATCGTCTAGGTTGTACTGGAGGGTTAGTGTTAGGTGGTCTTTTGTTAGTAGGATCATTGGGACGTGGCCTGTTCATGTAATTAAGGTTTCTTGTCCGTAGGGATGGATCGATATCCATTGGTTCTGGTCGTGGTTGAGGTTTTTGGGCTGGACGAGGTGGTGGGTTATTAGGACGTGGGATGTACTGATTTTGTTGGTAAGGATGTTGGTATTGGTAGGTTGGTTGGGGATGTTGGAATTGGTAATTTGTTTGGGGAAATTGATATTGATAATTCGGTTGGGGAGGCCTGTAGGGAGGAGTTGTGTTCAACCTGGGTTGAGGCATGAATGCCAATTCGGGGTAAAACTCGTTATTAATTCCTTTGGGAGGAAGGGGTGGACGGATGTCCAAAGTTCTCCTGGGTTGGCCATTATTTACTAAGGCATAGTGGGACCTGAAGTTTTGGTTTTCAAGTTTTAGACACAAGTGGAGGGCTTGAGGGAGATCAGCGGGTTCCTTCATTCCTAGGAGTCTTGGCAAGTCTCCTTTAAGCCCACGAATGAACGTGTCCAGCGCTTTGTCCCTGTATGTGCGGGTAAGCAGATGCATGGCTTCTGTGCCGACATCCATGCAGCCGAGCTTATTGAGAATAAGCGACATGTGCGAGTATACTCGCTGGTAAAATTCCTGAATTGTCAGGTTACCCTGCACAAGCGACGTCATCTGGTACTCGAGAGTACCTAAGTCGCGCTTATCCGCATAGTGCAGCGTTAAGCATCTGGAAATTGCTTTCCAGTCTAGTGGAGTATTGTACGACTCCAAGGCAATGTCGGCGTTTCCGACGATTTTATTGCGGATAACGTTGAGGATCCCATAGTATTTGGGAGATCCCCTTTGTGGCTCATAGATCTGAAGGATCCTGTCCACGCTTTTCTTCCACGAGTTGAATTCTCCAGGTGCCCCTGAGAATTCGCGAAGACACCTTACCACATCGGGTATCTTGTCTAATTCCGAGATGTTAGGAGAAGCTGTGTCTATAGTTATATCCCTAACATCGGAAAAACTCGCGTTGGGGTTGAGGGCGGCTTGAACCATGTTTCGCCCTTGTTGTTGGAACATATTGGTTACGATGCCAGATATGACCTCCGTCAACTGGTCCATCGATAAGGGAGTAGTATTAGCAGGGGTAGCGAGTGTGGGAGGTGGTGCGTTTAGCACAGGTGGTCGAATTAGATTTTGAGGGTTTGACATTTTGAATTTACTTAGCCTATTCTTTTCACTTTATTATTTATGTATAGTTTTGATGTTTTGTGGAACTTCAACAATCTCTGGAGGGTCCCTTTGGTGGCGAATCGCAGAGTTGTTTATATTTTATTTCTAGAGATTTCTTTAAATTATGAGCTGTACAAGCTCTTCAGTTAAAAATTGTTTTCTTTGTGTTATTCAAGGACAAAAGGTTTTAATATATTCACTTGATTTTACCTTAAAAGGAATTAAAAAAAATATCTTTTCTAAATAGGAAATTTATATTTACTTAATTAATTTAAAATTTTTTGTTTATTATTTCTTAAAAATTTTCACTTATGTTTTTTATTAATTTTCCCTCAATAGGACTAGGATAATTTAAAATTTATTTTCAATCGGAAATTCGGATTCACTTAATTTACTTTTTAGTTTGTCTTAAATCTATGCTTACATTAATGGCAGCATCCGGCCGCTAACGACTCGCGTTTCCCGTTTGCACATTTGTGAGCTACTAGGGCACCTTTTCTCCTTCGCTGACTCTGAGTTAACTTAGTTACTTAGCTGGTTAAAGGACCTACGTCGTCTTTGGCGTGCTATTCCACCCTTTATGCGCTGGAGTTATTACGAAATCGGCGATCTTTCTGCTCCAAGTATCACGAAATTTTATGCTGTTCTACCCTTATGCGCTGGAGGCTGTTCTACCTTTATGCGCTGGAGTTATTACGAAATCGGCGATCTTTCTGCTCCCAGTATCACGAAATTTTCTGCTTCAGGTGTTGCAAATTTTTCGCGAAACCGTTTGTTAATTCAATTTTTATTAACGCGCACAACTTTATTTAGTTACGGGTTTTAAAAAACACGACTGGCGTAGGCCCCACGTTGGGCGCCAGTTACGGGATTTTCTACTAAAATCCCTAAAAAAAATATATTTTTGAAAATTGGGTTGTGACAACCTTTATTGATAAGCAGCAAGACTAAGACTAAATTTTACAATTGGAATTACTTAAAAGTTAGCTTACTAGCACCGGCCAATCGTTGACGCTGATTCTCTGAATTGCCAAACTGGGCTGCGCGTGTTGACGGTGGCTTCCTGTTGCTGACGGTGCGTCTGGCTTTTGCTGTGGGAAACGTTGTGCAACCCAAGCTGCACTTCCGCTCTTATTATTGTGCTTTTGCTGATCACTCAAAGTGGCGATCAGCAAATGTTAACGTGTTCCATGTTAACATGTATGCAATCGAAAGTCACGGACGTAAGCGTCAACGTAGGCATTAGCGCACAAGCATACGCAACTTATAGCATGAGAGACGCCCAAGGTGCGAATTTTTCGCTTTTGTGGGAGCTTTTTATAAAAAAATTAGCTAAAAGGAAAGAGAGCATGAACGAACGAAAAAAAAGATGCAGGATAAGCGGAAGTTTAACACGTTAAATAAAACTTCTAGAGCCTTATAAATAGTCGACAATACAGCGCCTTTCTTAAAGTGATTTTTCTAGACTCCAATATATTGTGTAAGCTGGTGGCTTCTGAAGAACATAATGAAACTATAAATATATTCAGATTCACGAAATTTTTAGTTTTATTAGATGACCCCACATATATTGAGAATGGAAAATAACTAAATACTTATGTATGTCTCTTTTGGGAAAATAGTTCTCAAACCTTTTCGAGGTACTTTTCTTGTCTACTTTGTGGCATCACGACGACCGGGGTATTGCTCTGGCCAGCAAAGTCTCTGTGTAGCACAAACAACACCGATCAGCGACAGCATCACACTTGGAGAAATAAAATCGTGATTTACCATTTCTGATTTAATTTTTCTTGCTTTTATCTTGGACTTTTTTCTACTTCGTTTTTAATTTTTGTTTCTACACAAAGATACATATTATATTTTCATTTTTCAGTCGTTAATTCAAAGTTTTAGTCTCTTCTGTTTAGTGTCAAACTTGCCAAGTTGACACTATGACACCAGTCTGTTGGTGGTGGCGGCGTCGTCAGAGGAGGCCCTGTCGACATGTTGCTTTGTACCAGCACCATAAATTGCTCCGAGCTGCGATCGAAGCAAATCGTGAGCCACAGTTTAGACCAAGCGTTGTGAGCCGCTGGTGATGCCAAGCCACAACGAGTTCAAGTCACTCCGTCAATTCACCTCCAAGTTCATAGACACAGTCATTCACACAGCTTGCAATACATACATTAGCTTTACTTGTTGCTTCGTGAATGTAAGAACATGGACGTCGTTGAGTAGCTGGTGCGAGGCGCGAAATTTGAAATTCAGTCAACTGGCAATTCATTCATAAATTTGTGAACTAGCAAATTGTTGAATGGGCATGGCGTCCACTCTCCGCTCACCACTTTTCGCACCGAATTGCAAATATTATGAATGACTTTATTCAAATTTATGCTTTGTTTTTGTAATTCAATTCAATCAGCAGAAAACTAAACTTTTGAAAGTATTTATACTTGGCCATTTTGGCGTCGAGTCTAAGTGTATTCATATCATACGATTAATTGAACCGAAATTCTACCGACGAAGTTTAATAAATTACTTTATTTTGCAAATTTTTTTTTACATTCGCCTGAGGTTGGCTTAGAAAAGCTGTCAGTCTGGTCCGCTGCGGTTACTCTACAACATCCGGTGCTCGTCAAAGTTGAGATTGTTTTTTTTTGTTTTTTTTTTACAATTTATCAAGTTCAGCGAGAACGTCAGTCGCGCATATTTAAAAAAAAGAACAAAAAATAGCTTGAACAACAATGAAATAATATTAAAAAAATGTACAAAAGCTATAGAGTGAGCCAGGCTATTTTTCTATAAAATGGTTAACATTTGTCTTTTGAAAATTCTTTGCCTTCTTCCCCTTCTCATTATATGCCATTTAGGCCATATTAAATTACCAAACAATTTGTTTCTGCACAATCTGCGTAAAGCACCAAAGTGTGCAACTCAGAAGAGTCAAAGGAGTTTATTTGTATCTTTTCGTAAATTATGCATACATATGTATGTATGTATCTATGTATTTACACGCTTACTTAAACCTCTAGACAAATCTACCAGACTGTGGAATTACAAGTAATTCCAGTGCTTTTCATACATTTCAGCAGGAAATTTAACTTCAAATCGTTATTGTATATTTTAAAAAGTTCTTTGGGAGCTACACATTACGCTAAATAGGTTTACACTGTGAGCTTTTTATACCCGAGCGCATTTGTACACAATGGTATTATAACTTTGTTCGCATAACGGTTGTTAGTAACAGCCTAAAGGAATCGAGATAGATATAGAAATATACATACGAAATTACTCAGAATGAAAAGTGAAGCCAATTTAGCCATGTCTACCCGTCTGTCCGTCCTTGTACACGATAACTCACACAAAAACTGAGATATCTCAATGAATTTTGGTATACAAGTGGTTTGGTATTGAAAACGGGCGAAATCGCACAATAACCACGCCCACCTCTCATATAACGGTAATTTACAGCAATACGAAAACTTCGATAAATCAGTAAATATTAAAGCTACTTTACTCGAAACCGATGTTTGGAATAATAGTCTAGCAGTAAATTAGATTATTGCAAAGTTTTGGAAAATGGTCGTAGTACCGCCCACTTCTGACTACATATGTGTGTTTCGGTAACCAATTTATCAATATCTACCAAAGTCGGTGGAGTTCTTGCCTTGGTATGGAAAAGCAATATGTTGAAAATTTTTTAAATCGAAATGAAACTGCGCCCACTCCCTATATAACGGTAACTTTCAGAAATACGCAAACTCCTATATTTCAGTAATAAATAAGGACCACAGTTTACTCCAAATACTTGCAACAATATCTTAACAAGAAACAAGATTATTATAGATTTTCGGAAAATGGGCACGAATTCGCCCACTTATGATTACATAAGTTCATCTCGGTAAGCGCTTTATTGATTTCTAACATGCCCATTTCAATAAATCTAACTAAAATATGGACAGCTCTGAGAGTATTCATCGCGGGTTACGATGCTGGTAACAGAGGAAGAGGAAGAGGCAGAGGAAGAGGAAGAGGAAGAGGAAGAGGAAGAGGAAGAGGAAGAGG
>NW_023458555.1:51412207-51426642 GCF_013731165.1 Rhagoletis pomonella
AAGAGGAAGAGGAAGAGGAAGAGGAAGAGGAAGAGGAAGAGGAAGAGCTGCGCTGGAAAGACCAATTGGAGAAGGACTTGTCTTAGCTTGGAATTTCCAATTAGCGTCAGTTACAGCGCCAATAAAGGAGAAGAAGAAGAAGAATTGATCATTTATCGAATATGTTTGAAATGGGGGAAAACCCCGGCTTTTCATGTATATAAAATACGGTTTCGCCTGAGCTTATACTTCTTGTTTACAATTTTTTTGTCGCATTTGCTTTTTCCGACTGTATTTCAAATGAAAATTCTTAAAAATAAATAAAATAGCATTAATGGCAAATAATATCACTTTGAAAAAGGTTGCTATTGATATGATCTATACTTATGGTGACCAGATTTCTGTGGGCAAAAATCGGGACATTTCTATAGAATTTAATCCGAACATACAAAACAAAGAGAAACAAGTAAGAAAGTCTAAGTTCGGGCGGAGCCGAACATTAAATACCAGGCGCAAGTATTAAATATATGTTTTTTCACCTTTCCGAAAGCTACCGCTAGATGGTAAGCCGGGGTGTATCAATTTTGAGTAAATTAGCGTCCTTAAATTTCGAAATATTGCAGTTTCAAGCATTTCTGAAATTTACCGTTATATGAAAAGCGGCCGTAATTTTAGTCCGATTTCAATAATTTTCAACGTTTTGCTTATATGTGGCAAGCACAATAACCACACCGAGTTTGGTACAAATTGGTAGAACGGTTACCGATATACTTATATGTGATCATAAGTGGGCGGTGCCACGCCCATTTTCCAAAATGTTGCCATAAACGTATTTCTTGGTAAAGAATTGTTGCAAGCATCAATTTTGAATAAATTAGCTTCAATATTTACTGATTTATCGAAGATTTTGTATTTCTGAAAATTACCGTTATATGGGAAGTAGGCGTGGTTATTGAGCGATTTTAAAAATTTTCGGCCGTTTGGTATGTTGTACGAAGGCCAACAACTGTGCCAAGTTTGGAAGACATTGGTGCAGCGGTTACCAAGATATGCACATGTAACCATAAGTGGGCGTGGCTACGCCCATTTTCCAAAAATTTATAATATTCTTATTTTTCGTCTAAAACTTATTATAAATATCAATTTTGAGTGAATTATCTTCATTAGTTACTAAAATATCGCAGTTTTCGTATTTCTGGAAATTACCGTTATATGGGAAGTGGGCGTGGTTAAAGTCCGATTTCGCCCATTTTCAATACCAACCTACCTTGTATTAAGGGAAACCTACATACCAAATTTCGTTGAGATATCTCAATTTGTGCTCGAGTTATCGTGTACACGGCGGACGGACAGACGGACAGACGGACGGACAGACAGACATGGCTGAATCGATTTCTTTTTTCATCCTGATCATTTATGTATACATTTGTCTATATCTATCTCGATTCGTTTTGGCTGTTACAAACAACCGTTATGTGAACAAAATTAATATACCCTTGTGCACAAGTGCGCTCGGGTATAAAAACTTGCAAACTGATCGCAAAAATGTCTACAAACAATATATACAGCTGATATTTTTCATATCCATGAAAAAGAACAACAAACTTAACAAATAATTATAAAAACCTTGAAAAATTAATCAAAAATGATATACTGTAATATAACGAGAGTACCAGTTTGACAAAGAAAAACATATCTAAAGATCATAGAAATTAAGGATGCTGGCTATGTTTATGACTCAGTTATATTCTATGTTTTTTATGAAAACGTAAGTGCTGCCACGTTTTCAGAAAAATGGTTTTTGGGCTAGAGGTCATGGAGATTCCTATTAGATTAATAAAGAAAACCATAAAAGCCGGGAGATAAGCGGTACTGCACAATTTTCGGTGAAAATTTAGTACTTTCCTTCTAAAATCAGTACGTCTGGCAACCGTTAGTGGTGTAATTACTAAAAATCTTGTTCATGATCCAATTTGTTTCACATTTAAGATATGTATTGGTAATGGTAAGGGAAATAGTTTTGCAATATTGCAAAAAAAAGAGCGGCCAGTTGACAATTGAGTCGAGTTACTGCTAAAAATCGCTAAGTGGGAAGAAGTGTCGTGCACGTCCGATTAAATCGACCTGCTGCGAAATGGAGTATCCAATGGATGGGATTCTATTACAATGCATTAAAGGTTCATTCGGAGATACCAGGTTTGACTTGTACCGCGATCAAAATTGGATAACAATTGTGGAATCAACCACGGGTACCATTGCGCTCTTTGATTTGCGGCGATTAAGTAGAATAAAGACAATTATTGATATTATAAAGAGAATTATTGTCATATACAAAGGAAAGGTATCTCAGATATTTCGTCTAAAATAAGCGGATGTATATTAGCTTTCTGTGGTCCAACGATACTCACCCATTTTGAAATAGCCACCAACTATTAAAAGACAGATTTATTTCGTTGGCAATTCTGATATCGAAATTGGTTAAGATCACGTATATACATAACGCTTGCGGTAGGTTATTTAAAACGGTAATGAAAGATATGCTTTCTGAGGACCACAAAACCATAGTGGGAACAGGTAAATGTGCCACTGGAAGTCGTGAACATAAATTGTTAGTGAAAATGTTTGGCCCAAAATTTATCAATAGGGAATTTTTTTTTTGGCGGGATGAAGTTTATCGGGTCCGGTTGTATTCTTTATACATATTTAGTTAACTAAATGACAGGAAAGAATAAATAAACATATAAAATCTGAAATGCGTTTATTCGTAAATAAAAATAAGTACTTCAAGTTAGTCTAGGAAAGTCTTCTTTAAATAGATACATATGTATGTATATTACCATTCTCTCAAAGCAAACGCATAAAAACGTGATATACCTCAAAAGCAGGCACAGACGGAAAAGTGAAGTCATCGCGGGTTTAAGGTTGCGCCTCTCGTGTTGCAATAGGTGGTAATAACAACACAAAAATTTCAAATTCCCTTAATTTCACCTTTATAAATTCTTGTTCCTAAAGGTCGATTTATGAAAGATCGTTTTGTGAAATAAATTGAAGTAAGTTGAAAATAATAATATTTTTCGATACAAAAATTCATAGAACTAAAATTGACTTGCAATTCGCAGACATCAGCGTCAGATATTTCTTGTACAAAATTCAAAAGGAATTTTAGTCATTAACAGTACCAACTAAGTATATACATATTTATGTACATATGTAAGTATTTTAAATATCTCTTCGTTGCATTGGATACGATTACGATATGCACGAATATGTCTTGGTAAATAATATGATTTGAAAATTGATAATTAAACGATTTTTGGTAAATTTTATGACCGCTGAAGCAACAAACTTACAAAAATAAAAAATATAAAATAGCAATAGGTATACATACGTATAAAACTAACGTACATATCCATTTTAATACACACGACTGCATACGGTGGCATGTGGCATACATACATATATGGCGGCAGATGTAGCGGCGGTGACAGTTTAGACACACTTAGTATTAACTTAATAGTTTCACGATCATGTTGACGAAATAATTAAAATGCTAATTGAAGTAAGACGTTAAGAAATTCTTGTTTCTTTTTGTTTTTGTTACGGAAGTTTAATAATCTCTAGATTCGAAATTTCAGGTTGAGGACTTTCATCTATGCCGTTCGCGCACAAGAAAGTCAAACATGCCGTTGATAATTTCGGATTATGACTGCTTTTCGAGGAGCTGAAGTGATTTTCGGCGGTAATTTAGTAGCTGTTCGAACAAATTGTCTCCGCTATAATGTGATGGTGTCATGACTTGCTTACCTATGGGCAATGGGCACAAGTGTCATGGCTTCAGCGGAACATTGGCTTGTCGGCATGGCTTTTGTCACTCCTATAATTTGATTTTTCACTACAAATTAAGTCGTCAAACCAATGAACCAATTTGATTAAAAATTAAAGTTCGGTAAAGATAAGAAGCGAGGTTTCACCTTGAAGAAGGTGAAATTGTCAAATAAGTCGGTTAACAAGTTGCTGTAAAGAACAAAAGCGCCGAAAGAATGTAAATTAATTGGAACACAGTTGATGGAAGAGATGAAAATTATTCAAATTAAGGAAGATCAAAAGGTGCTGGGAAGGTGATAACAGCTTTGGAAAGGCAAAAGCATATTGCATGGACCAAAGCTATAGTTATTTTAAGATTTAGAAAAAAGAAATTGTTGTTTTATGTACGTTTTTCTCACGATGAGTTTAAAGGATCTGTGTAATCAAAATTGTTCTCTTTCCTTTGCATTATATTATGTGAATAACTACACATGCGCATGCGTGAAAACTACGTCTGGATACTGCAATCAATTAAAGATGACAACGTTTTCTTTCCTGACACTACAATTTTTTCTTAGTAAAACTATGAACCTGTGAAGCACTCGGAAAAAATCGCTTAGGCGGTTACAGCGCCAAATACGAAGAAGTGAAACCTGTGAGTGTTTGGAGAGGTGGACTTAAGTTACACAAAGATCCAGAAAGAAATAGTAAACGTAAGTGATTCATCGCAAAAACTAGCAAAAGGTGGGATTTCCCGGTTTTTGCAGATTTTTAAGCTAAAGCAAATCATTTTTGTAGTAAACTTAGGTGAGTGAGTAAATAGGTAAAGATTTTATGTTAAAAAATTTTGATTTAGGATTGCTCTGAACTTAGTTAGAAAAGTTCAGATACGAAAAAGTAAAGATAATCGAGATACATATATTTCAAATCCTTCAATAGAATATTTTAATTTTTAGCTCATATCACTTGGTTATGGTGACAGAAAAAAATTTAGACAAAAATTTGATGCGCAAGGACTTTTGGGTTAAACCTTATCCAAGCACACCGTGTGTACAGTTGGCACAAAACTTGATGATTCATGCAATGAAAGACTGTGGCAGGGAATGTCTTCAAATTTTCTTAAAAATATTAATAAAGCAAGATAAGAAAAGTACAGAAATTCAGATATGCAGCACAATCCACAGTAATATACAGTCAAATATTCTCATTTTCCCGATTCATATGGCGCCAGTAGTCGGATAATAAATCAGCAGCAAGTCACGAAAACTTAATTACTAGACTGCATATAAGAGCATAAAGCCAGTGAACCTGCTGATCGTTTATCAAAAATATCCATGGCACTTTTCTAAGCTAACCGCATCACACACAACGTAGGTCAATAGCAGCTGTGTAGTTAGTATGTTCAATTGATCCAGCATTTAATGTCTAGAGAGATAAGGCAAATAGTTTATTTTTTACCAAATGAGATATCTAATGAACTATTTAACTTAGGAAGTACGCTTGAACTCTTCTATGAATACTGTTCCCTCCACTGTGATAATAAAGAGTCTTTTGGACAAAAACTCCTAATTTTTATGAAAACTCGAGGTGCCCCCTTTTGCGTTAATATAACAACAAATATTGATTTTGTTATCCAAAAGAAATTTTCTTGTTTTCTTTTCTGGAATATTCTAATTTTTATTACCGTATCTATTGTAGTATTAATAAAACCATCAACGGGAATTAAAAGTGTCGATGCTATATTATACGAGGACGAAGTTGCGTGTTGAAAATGAGTAAAAATTTTAAATCCATTGAAGCCGCCAAATGACTGTAGGTTGTACGAGCTGTGGAATCAAAATGGCTAACTTGCTAGTTGATTGTCGCCAGAGAGAAAATCCATTGATTATAAACTAACGGTGATTTCCTTTCTACCAAAAAATGTTGCCCTTCTTTGGTGCAAAATGTGTTTGATATTACACTCAACCCTGTCGATTTAAACAACCATCTGATTTTCCGGCAACCATCTCCGCTGATAAAGCTTCAAAGACAAGAGAATGTCGTTTTTGCCTTACAGGAGTGTTTCATTTCAAGGAATAAAAAATAAATTGTCTCACCCTTTGCCTTTAGTTTAGAATCGAACACGAAAAGAGAAAGGGGCACTCAAAAGGCGACATTTTTTTGTAGAAACGATAACTTATCTATATATAAATATATATTGTATTTTGAAGTGAATGGTTTTCGTTATTTTCTTGTTAAAATGCTAGTGCATGAGATTCTGAGCCCAAGTTATTAGCAATTTAAAAAAAAAAATATTGAATTCCCAAACACTTTAACATCGCGTTTCGTGCTAATATTGTTGTACACTCCATTTAGATTTATTCGGAGAAAGAAAAATTACCGAAATGCAATGAGATGAAAGTTATTCCCGTTTTTTTCTTGATTAAGTTTTACTCAAATACTAGTAATACACTTAGGTCTTCTTTTATGCGGTACATGCGTTCCTCAGAAAGACGCACAAAAAAAAACTCCGCATAAAAAAGTTTTTTACTTTCATACAAAAACATTGGATGCGTTCCAGCATTTTCCAAAACCGCACAAATTCAGAGACTCCATGTAAAAAATTACAAAAACCACAGAAAAACATCCAGAGAAGCAATATTAAGCAAAAAAAAAACATTTATTTCTTCACTTCAACACTTATTCTTCCATGTAAAACTGAACGTTAAGGAAATAAATAAAATTGTATCTGTATTTTAACCAAAAACAAAAAAAATGCCATAAAAAATACAGGAACTATATAAGAATACAAAGACAAATTATTTATAAGAAGCATTGTCTCTTACACATTGAAACAAGTAATAAACACTCTCAAAAAAGCAAAATCGCTACAGCGAAAAAAGGATTTGAAAAACCGCATAAATTCAAATCCGCATAAAAAAAGAACCGCATAAAAAGAGACCTAAGTGTATAATACTTTTTTCCTTAGATGATACAAACGAAAGACTTAGGACACGAACTCCAAATTATATTGGCTTAGTAGCAATGTAACCGACAATGCCAATAGGAAATTGATTGAAGCTGAAACTTGGTTATAGTATTTTTTCTTTGTGAAAGACCAAATGCTTATGGGCTGTAATTCTAAATATGAGCAGATATGATGGGAAACTCGGTTTGTAAATTTTTTCACCTTGGAAGTAAAAACCTGCATTTGAATTAAACAAGGCATTGTAATTAAATAAAACATATATAAGGCCGCTTATATCTTAGTTGTGGTAATTTTTGGGCCTAAATTTAAGTGTCTGACATAAGATAAATTTCTAAACTGAGGTGTAGTTGAATATGATCAAAGTTTTAAACGTGAATGTACGTCATGCTGTTATCAAGAGCGTCGAAAATAAAAAAGTAAACACGAAGAAGTACTAGAATATTTTATAAATAAAGCGTATAGTAAAACCTCTCATGCGCTCTTTTTTCAATGAGTATTTTAAAAGCCTCTTTAATACATTCAAATTGCGAGGCGTTTCTATTAGGCACAAATAAGCAACTTCCAATAAAAGAAACCAAAACAACAAAAGGGGACATAAATGCCGTGGAAAACAAAAGGACTGACAAAAAAGTGCCAACTTTTATAGCTCGAAGGCACGTGTTCGCAATTTTCATTCATACATTATTCATTCGGTATGTGCCTATGCGCATGCGCCATGGCCACGCCGCATACAAGAATGAAGTGTCTGGAGAAAACTGGCATGCAGTTGTTTGTCCGCTCGCTCTTCTGTAAAATATATATATTTTTTCGCAACTCATACATATGTATGTATGTATGCATGTGTGTGCAACATCTTCCTAGCAAAAATCACGATTACCTCTGAAATGAATGTGTAAACGAAACAAAATTTGATAAGCGCTTCCCCTTTCTCCTCTAGAAAGGAAGAAGTCTAGAATAGTTTTAAGTGGAAACGTTTTCTTGAAGGTAGTACTTCTGAATATCTAAACTATATTTCGCTTCTTTAACCAATTGCAAAGTCGTTTGCAAGCCATTACTGTCAGTGTCATGCCCACGTTAAAGTAATGCTTTCTAGAAGAGAAAGCGTTTACCAATTTATTTCGATTCCCCATTTATTTATGATTTCAACTCGTTACCACAAGAGGCGATTCCAGATTTTTGCTGGGTTTATTCACATACTAGGTGACTCGCCGTGTTTCGTAATAGCCTTTGAAGATGCCAATTATATTTGGTATTAAAAATCAAGGCGATTTTTCTGCCGCTTAAAACTTGCACTTTGTTATACAAGAAACTAACAGGCGTAAACCTGCTTACCCAATCATCATGAAAATTGAATTTTTCCAAGCTCTGTGTAAAGTTTGGAAGTTTGATTTACATGGTTTTGGTTAAAGCGTGAACCACATTTTTATAAAATAACAAAAAAAAAATAACTTTTTAACAAAAAAAACATGTAATCAGCTTTATTTCCCACCTTTTTTTATTTATTACAATATGGATATCAATGAAATTAAACTAAACTTGAATTAAGGAAATTAGATAATTTAAATATGTAAATCGTTAAAGGTTTAACATAGTTTTGGGTACAAAATATTTTGAACAGGGTTGCCAATTTAATTAAAGTATGCGTAAGTGATATGAAATATTAAAATATGGGCCTCAAACGATCGTCGCCACTTGTTTAAGAAAATTAAACACAAATTTTATAAGGAGTTAAAGGGGATATTAAAGGATGGGACCAAATGAAATGAGTTTAAAATGCCTTTATTGCTGAACTACATATATGAACAAGTAAGAAAGTCTAAGTTCGGGCGGATCCGAACATTAAATACTATATATTGATCATCACTTGTACTACAAATTTTGTTCCATTATTAATATTAGATGGATTAAGGTAACGATCAAATTTCTAAATTAAAATTATTCTACTATGGTACATTCCGTTAGCTGCCTATTCGATTAGCTGTTTTATTTAGTTGCACTTTTCTAGTAGAATGCTTAATTGGGAAGGAGTTTTATTCATTACGAACGAACCTTTTTCGTTTAACAGCATCGCGAGATTTAAAAACGATTTAATCTTTCCATTTCAAAATAATCTAAAGACGGTAAAGTTTCAAAAAAAAAAGACACACAGTTTTAGATATCCGAGTTATCTAATAGATAAGTATATATATGTATATCCCCCTTTTCCAAACCCATTTATATATACTTTACTCTGAACACCTCCCATAGATACCTATGTATAAATACCAAATTTCAGGTTCATGTGACTTATGGTTCCCAATTTATGGCTGATTGAACATTCCACACCTACGGGATGTGCCACGCCCCCTTTTATACACTCATTCATATATACTTTACTATAAGCACCTACCATAGATATGTCTGCATAATAATAATAATTATAGATTGGCGCTTACACATATGTTAGTGTTTGGCCGCGCTTCTACTCCGACTTGTGGCGTGCGCCTTGATGTCGTCACACAAAGCGGAGGGACCTACAGTTATACGCCGACTCCGAACGGCGATTTTATTTTTATGAGAAGCTGTTTTTCATGGCAGAAATACACCTGGAGGTTTGCCATTGCCTGCCGAGGGACGACCGCTGTTAAGAAAAAACCTTTTTCTATATTTTTTGGGATGTTGCTGATGTATGAAAGCGCGCACTGCTTACCACTACACCACAGCGGCCGACGAGATATGTCTGCATACGAAATTTATATTTCATGTGACCTTTGGTTTTGAAGTTATAGTTGATAAGAATTTTCACGCCTATGGGATTTGCCACGCCATCTTTTACAAACTTATTTATAATTATCTTTTTATAAGCACCTACCATAGCTACACTTGCATTACAAATTTCAAGTTTGTGCGGCTTATGGTTCCGAAGTTATACCTGATAAAAAATTCCACGCCTATGGGATGTGCCACGCCCCCTTCTACAAACTCGTTTCTATATACCCTTCCATAAGCACCTACCATTGATATGTCTGCGTACCAAATTTCAAGTTCGTGGGACTTATGGTTCCGAAGTTATAGCTGATAAAGGATTCCACGCCAATAGGATGCGCCACGCCCCATTTTATAAACTCAATTATATATACCCGCCTATAAGCATCTTCCATTGGCATGTCCTCGTACCAAGTTTCAAGTTTATGTGACTTATCCCAGTAGCGAAAATGGTCACCGGTGATATCGTTACTAATGAGGAATTAGTGACATCGTCGCACTTGCTGTGAATCCTAAACGACATATAGCTGACAATGACACTGGTGATAATATCATGCCGGTGTATTCCTATCAAAGACTTATAACAGACAATGTCTTGTAGCGGTCCCTTATAAAAAGTACATTGCAAGTTACTATCGCTTGAATGTCATTAATGATCACTGCATGATTTGGTCATGCAGATGACATCAACGACGAAATTACCATTTATATGAAAAAGTCAGACTTTCATACAAACGGAGCCCAAAAACATTTAAGACGTAAATTTTCTTTACAAGACTAATGCATGACATTCGCTACGGGGATGGTCTGGAAGTTATGGCTGATTAAAAATTTCACGCCTATGGGAGGTGCCACGCCCTCTTGTCGAATCCCAATTTTTCCACCCTATTATAGGCCGAGGTGTAATGCCAATACTCTGTCAAAATTTTGTTCGATTCTGTCCGTCCGTTTAGACTGCAATCGGGCACATACATACATACATACATACATACTTTCACAAATATATCGTAGATATGTTTTTTATCTTTCCGAAAGCTACCGCTACTTGGTAAGGCGGGGTGTATTAATTTTGAGTAAAGTAGTGTCCTTAAATTTCGAAATATTAGTGGTATTCATCTAAAGCGATAACTTTATCAAGCAGATATTCTTATAAATTCAAGCACTCTGCTACATGAACGACCCACACTCTCTTTTCGTTTATACTTGCGACAATAGTCGTGTTTCTTTGGTTATCGAGCTCAGTATCACTAACTTTATATTTACTACTAGCACGAGAATAAAGAAATTATAGAAACTAATTCTCTAAATGGGAGAAAATTATATTTACGAGATAATATCTATTTAAATAAATATACACATAACATAAAGGGGATTAATTTGAACCAAGTTAGAAGAAACAATGGCAGAATGTCTGTTTGTGTATGAATTCATTTGTTACGGCTACCAGAATTTGCAGCCAAATTATCAGTGAAAGAAAACAAACAGAACGGATAATCTCTATAAGGATCATATCGTTGTTGTTGAATTTGCGTAGAAAATTTTAATGCGGATCCCGATTATTGCCCCAGAAAACACAGCTGGAGTTGCGACAGAGTTGCATTGGCTTCAGTTTATCAAGTTTGTTCAGTGAAATCGCTGGAGAAATTTGTCAGAAATGTATAAACGAGTTTCAATATAAATTTTGACAGTTAATTTATAAGGTTTATACAATTATTAGTTTGTACGGTTTATAATGTATTTATAAAGTTTTATGAATACCCTTATTGTAACTTTTCACTTTGCTCTACCGAATTCGCCGTGTGCAGTAGGTAGCAGAAATTTTTTTACTTTACTATTACTAATTATATATTTTTTATCAGTTCAAAAACATTCAGTGTGGTTAAAAATCCTCTAAAACCATTTTAATCATTATTTTACATAAAAAACTGTTAAGCTTATATATTTTAAAATATAATACAAAGATTTGTTAAGGAAACTAAATTTAAAATTTTTTATTTTGCTTGTGGGTAATTTGCGTGGAATTTAAAAATGTTTGTGGGGATTTGTAGGTAATTTATATTTCTTTCTGGGTAATTAAATTAATTAAAAACGGCAACGCTGCCTGGACCACCTCAAACGTGAAAAACTGATATATGTGTTGAACACCAGCACCTCGTGGCCCATCGGCAATATGATTCGGTTGCCGAATGTGAATATTATTAAAGCGAATTTCAAGATAACGCCTTTAGAATAATATATTTTTTTATTTATATTTGAAAACCACCTTTAAAAATGCTCAAATATTAGGTTTATACAAAATTTTATGAAGTTCAGTCCATGGTCCAAAAGGAGTAGTTGGCTAGGTGGTCTCATGCTATGCAGCGGTGGACCAGAAGTGGCCCATGTTACGCAGCGTTGGTCCAGTGGTGGTCAGGTCCAATGACATCGCAATCTTAATGTAAACATATTTTCTCCTTATTTTTTTACAATTTCGGTTACTAGTGTTGGTTACAAGGTATCGGGGTTTTGGCTTCAGTGAGATAAAGTTTGGTTTGCAGACAAACCGGTTTCGTCGTTGTGCCATCTTCAGTGTCATTTTTCATTCTGTTCACAGACTTTACAAGGGATGGCGGGAATTCGTTCCAAAATAAATCATCTTACCACCCTGTCCGATAAATCAACCAACACCAACACATATAATTATATCCTTTATTAACATTAAATAGTATTATAATTTGAGGAAGAAGACATACACGCATTAAAAATGTTTCCCAAAATGATCTGTTTCATAGCAATGAAGTCCCTTTGTTTTCGAGATAGCCGACTGAAATTTGTTAAGTGAGTTTATAATATTTTTTTTCTTTTTTATGTATGTTACCGCAAAGTTTTGGACCACGTGAACTGATTTCGATAATTCCTTTTCTAGGTGTTGGCTCAAAGGTGGTCCCATATTAATTCGGTTTAGATCCGATCATTGGGTCATGAAGAAATTAGCGATAATATTACATTTTTATATGATAATTCAAGTCGGTTTTGTCTTTTGCTTAAAAATTATTTGTTGTAATATACTAATCATTTGTCGGAACCGGATCATATAGACCGCATACAATTGCTTGTTCAGGTAAAAAAGTTTTACTTTAAAACTTCCTCATTCAGACACTAATTAATCATACAAGGTCTACTGAGCAAATCGTCAAGATCGGTGCTCTATGTGTAAATAGAAATAGTATAATGTATGCTCCCAAATAATCCTTTAAAAATACAATAATGGGCTGAGCTTAAATTTAATGATGTTCAGGAGAGGTATGAAGTATTCGGTATACCTTGTACTGAATCTTAAATAAAAAAATTTGCGTGTAGTTTTCTAGATTTTAATTTGTATAGAAAAACACTAATTTGAATTAAAAGAGGATTTATTACGCTATTATGTACAAAAAATCTTTTGCTCAACTTTCGTGAATGAGGTTTAGTGGAACGTTGCATCCCCCTAGCAATAGTCAGTCATCATATGACGATCCTATCGGTCTTGGTACCTTTATCCATAGGTTTTAGGTCCTCGTGAAACCGCACTCCTTGCCTTCGCAGATTCTCTGGGAATCAGTGATGACTGTGTAGATAATGAACTTTGATGGAGATATTACATCCTGAGATTTTAAAGCTCTCCAGCATGTGGTTTACGATTTCCGACTGACTTATGTATACCTTCAAATTTATTAACATTATTATTTGTTAGCCCTCGAAAATTCCAGTTTTTGACTTTTCTTAGCTTGATGTTTAGGGGCATTATTATTTCCTTGCCTGAAATTTTACAAGTAGGTACTGTATGTTTTACTTTAACTGTATTGCCGTTCGATGTACACAATTTAATGAGTTCAGAAAAATATACAACGAAATATGGATATTGTTAGCGTATAATGGAATTACGCTAAACCCCAATTCAATTGCGCATATGAATCAACCTCCCTAATTCTTTGAGGAAACGCGGTGTCATAACACAAATCACTATATGCAACTGAATAATATTTATCCGAAATAAATTGACTCATCACCAGCCAAAGCATTGCTCGTTTAGGCCCCTATACATAAATACATATTTATCTGAAGTATGCCTACGGTGACCAGATACATATATAAATTATATGCGGTTAAAAAAACATTTTACATATCGCACACCTATATCGCACTTCTGTGAGATTTCAAATCGAAAGGGATTAGTATTCCATCACACAGCGCTACTATTCTTGGCCATGTCTGAGGATGGTTCTGTCTTTTAGTCGTTTCAACCTAAACTAAGAATTGTTACTTTACAAACCGTTTTTGCAAAAGTTCTTATCAAGCGCCGCAAAGCAAGCGGGCATTAGTTACATAGTTTGTTATTTATACGAGTATTGCGAATAAAGAGCGTGTCACACTTAGCAATTTTTCCAACTTTTCCGCGCAATTCATTGTCATATTGAGAAAGAGAAATTTTATATCCACGTGTGACCAGCCAGAACGACCTTTCTGTCCCTTTTCGAAAATCAGTTTCAAAAATTAAATTTGCAATGTGTGACTGCCACTGAAAGCGCGGAAATCGATTTCGGATATACAAATATGTATTTAAACTTGCCCATGCTGCACTAGCAATTTTCTCTATGCTGCAAGTGCTATCAAACTAATCGAGTGCTGGTTTGTAAGTAATAATAACGCATAATTTTGAATAAAAATATCGGAAATGCTTTTAAAAAATTAATCTTCAAACTGAATATAACGTTTGTTATAACGAAGAAAAATAACGAACAATCGGTAAAGCGGCTCACGGTTGCATTTTTATATCGCGAAAGGCTGCCAGAAATTCATTCGCTGTGATAACTCCATTTTTTAAATTTTCGGGTTTGCTGACTTAGAAGCAGACCTGTTAAATAATGATTAATAATCATAATGATTATGGATTAATGCGTAAAGATTTAATGATTAAATA
>NW_023458555.1:51451642-51470161 GCF_013731165.1 Rhagoletis pomonella
CATTGTGCGATTGGTATTCATGCGATGAGACTATCCAACCTTCGCGAGGCTAAGATGGAACCATTTGTGCTCGCACTTCTGAACAAACACTGAGCTCTCAGGGTTCGAAACTAGCTGCATTCGAAATTTCGTAATCGGCTCGCAGCGTTAACTTAACCCAACCTAACCTGTACTACTTTGAGCTATGAAATAGTTGGTCACATTACGTATACATATAAGCTGAAGGGCCTGGGTAAATTAACAGAGTAAGTAGAAAATCTCTTCTTCCCACTACCGGAGTTTACATATGCACATAAGTATGTACATAGGTAGATCTGAATGTACATTCATTCTAACTGTACGGCTTACATATATATTTACGTAGAAATATGTGTAAAAATAACTACCAACTTTGAGTGTTCTTAAAATGTTTTTAGCTGCTAAATGCAGAATTAACTTACACTCTATTAATAACTATGAACATTTGTATTTTGCTATGTATTTATGTACCAGTAAGACTGTTGGCGTCTGTGATTGTTTGAATTAGAGATGGGCACGGGACTAAATATTTAATCCCGATTCCGCCCATCCCGATATTCGATTTTTAAGTCCCGAAACCGCCCATCCCAACGTTTTTCAGAATTGTACCGCGGGTCCCGTGGGTCACGACATCTATCTCCAAAGCAGGCTACAAACGGAAAATAAAGTGAAACGATCGGTTGGGATTTCAACGTGTGTGGCGTGGTTTGCAAACCGATCGAAGGTTGACAAAAATGTTCATGTCTTTCAATTTAATTTTAAGTAATAATGAAAGATTTTGGTCCCGTCCCGTCCGCCATATTTTTACAGATCTTCCCGATACCGCCCATCCCGGCCAATTTTAAATCAGTACCGCGCCCATCTCTAGTTTGAATACCTATGTATC
The DNA here is from genome assembly GCF_013731165.1 of Rhagoletis pomonella. Taxonomy (NCBI): domain Eukaryota; kingdom Metazoa; phylum Arthropoda; class Insecta; order Diptera; family Tephritidae; genus Rhagoletis; species Rhagoletis pomonella. Next base: position 51,452,547 of record NW_023458555.1, read on the forward strand.
TACAAACATACATATATGTACATGTATTTAAGTGGATATGCGTGCACATACATACATAAGCAACAGGTAGGTTGGTTAGTAAACAAGGTTAAAGTTTCTGTACAAAATGAAAATTTATCAATGAATCCACCCACGTGAAAAACGGCAAGTAGACGAATAAGCAATCCCGCACGCCAATTTCTATGACATCGTGGGTGGGTAAAATGAATAGTAGATTTATCTTTAAACGATGCTTTTATTGCTGCCGTTTTATCGTGCAATGGCGTACCAAATAAGAAAGCTCATTGGTTTGGAAAGCTTTTTGCCATTGCTTTAACGCTTGCAACGATTCGATTTTGTTGTGGAATGACTTTCCATACACGCACAACGCAGCTTCCAAAAAAGTTCTGTTCAAGAATTTGAAAGCTTTATTCCAAACGGCTGTATGCATTCAAATTTAAAATAAGTAAGGAAATCTAAGTTCGGGCGAAGCCGTACATTAAATACTCGGCGCACGTATTAAATATAAGCATGTTTTATTGAAATACTCATACAGTAGTGATTATGTGCATACATAAAGAACATTTGATTACATTAAGTACAAATTAGCAAAGCGTATTATAACTAGACATTGGAATTCTCTGAAATTGCATATTTTTGTTTAGCATCCATGAGATCCTGGACCAAGACTGAAATTCGTTGCATTGGAAACAGCGACAGAAAATAATCATTATTTTTTAAATGTTAACTAAAAAATCAACAAGTTGTTTTTTGAGGTTAGGAAAAAATCTAGACGCGATGGAGCAAAACGGACTTCAGATTCGCGTTCAGCGACGCCAAAAACTCTATTGCATGTTTTTGGTTTTGTAATTAATTACTTAAACAAAAAATTTTTATTAATTAGGTAATTTTAATTACATCGTTATTTTGTTATTTTTGATCATTTCCAATTATATTTGAATTTTTTTTTACTTCACGATTAATATAATTATTTGATTAATTTCAATTATCAATCAACAAGCCAAAGTATAGACATAAATTAAGAATATTTAATAACTGCTGGAATTATTTATTAATTTTTTGATATCAAAATCTCAAATTTTAAATATTATTTATTAATTTTAAAATTTTTAAAAAGAAACAACTGAAATAATTAATGAATGTAATTTATTTTAATGAAAACTTTCATTTTTATTTTAGTTCACTCAAAAATTAATTGAAGTATTCGTTTTATTTTTAACTAAAATGTTTTCTTTTCCATATTCAATATTATTAAAAAAGATAAATATATAGTATTTATTGTACCTGAAAGCTTTTACTTTTAATATCATATAAAGGAAAACGCATTTAAATTTATGTTCGACAGTTTGAAATATTTATGTATGTATTTTTCCTTTTAATTAATACTCAAAAAATGTAACAATAATTATTAGCAAATCTAAGGGTGCTAAATAAAAATGTGTAATGTATTAAAGTGTAGTTAATCAAAAGTTTTTATTGTATATTGATGAATTAATTTTATTTTTTTGGATCCAAAGTAGTGGTTTTGGGCCATAATTGGATAGTATTTTTCTGTCTGAATGCGGCTCATACTAGTTGTGAGGTATTTTACAACTAGTACATTTGACTACAGGCGCGTTCTACTGTAATTTACAATGATTTTTAGTGTTTGAGTGTAGTTAGTAAAGATTAAAATTAGTAATTAATATTTGAGTTTTATTTTTTCGCTCAAAGCAAATTATTATTACCTGATTTTTATTTTTTTCGATCAAAAATAATGATTATTTGATGATTTTTATTTTTTTTTAGCTCAAATATAATAATTATTATTGAGTTTTATTTTTTCACTTAAGAATAATAATCATACAAAATACTCAAAAGCTCTACCAGCGTGATTTCCGACGTATTCTTTTCAGAGGTAGCGACACTCCAACAAAGGGATTAGGTCCCAAAATGTTCAGGTCAAAATTTCATTTCTGTATGGCCTTTTCAATTTTATAAATAATCATTATTTTTTAGTGGAAAAATAAAACTCCATAATAATTTTTATTTCTGAGAAAAAAATAAAAATCATAAAATAGTCATTATTTGTGATCGAAAAAAATAAAAATCAAATTATAATTATTTCCGTTAAGGGAAAAAAAATAAAACTCAAAAATAATTATTATTTTTAAGCGAAAAAAAAATAAAAAATAAAATAGTGATGACATGCTGATTTAAATTATTTTACTCATAATGATTACCGTCCCTGATTGAAAATGAAGAAGATTTACGCCCACGCATATTTGAATATTTAAATATTTTTTGCATATATTTATACCTTTCATGAGCATGAAATGGTATTATAACTTTGGTCCGATGTTTGTAAGTACCAGAACAAAAAGAGATAGACCCATGAAAATGTATACTTATATGATCAGAACGTCGAGCTGAGTTGATTTAGCCATGTCCGTCTGTCCGTCTGTCCGTCTGTCCGTCTGTCTGTCTGTTTGTATGCAATCTAGTCTCTCAGTTTTCGAGGTATCCGGATGAAATTTGGTAGGTGGGTGTATTTTTATAATGTATTAATCATTTGTCGGAACCGGAAGAATCGGACCACTATAACATATAGCTCCCATACAACTGATTGTTCAGATATAAGATTTTTCATTATAACTTCGCCATTTATGCAGCTACGAACATGAAATTTTGCAATACTTGCACCCATTATCAACAGAATACTTATAGTGAAAATTACAAAGATCGGGTCACTATAACCTATAGCTCCCATACAACGGATTGTTCAGATATAAAATTTTGCGTTATAACTCCTCCATTTATATAGCTAGGAACATGAAATTCCGCACTGTTTTCAATAATTATCTACAGAAAACTTACCGCGAAAATTAAAAAGATCGGGTAACTATAACCTATAGCTCCCATACAACTGATTGTTCAGATATGAGATTTTTCGTTATAATTCATCCATTTATGTAGCTAGGACCATGAAATTTCGCGCTGTTTTCACTCATTATCAACAGAAGACTTACCTCGAAAATAATAAAGATCGGGTCACTATAACCTGCAGCCCCCATACAACTGATTGTTCAGATATGAGGTCTTTTATCATAACTCCTCCATTTATGCAGCTACGAACATGAAATTTCGCACCATTTTCACTCATTATTAACAGAATACTTACAGTGAAAATAACAAGGATCGGATGACTACAACATATATCTTCCATACATCTGATTGTTCAGATATGGGATTTTCTGTAAAACTTCTTTATTTGAATAGCTAAAAGCGATAAATTTCGTAAGATATTTTATAAATAATAATACAAAGTCTACTGTGAAAATCGTCAAAATCTATGCTGTATAAGCTTTATCTCCTATAGCACTGATTGTTCAGATACCAGTTTTTGCGATATATCTTCTTTATGTAGGAAACTAAACCCAATAAATTGTGTTACCGGTTTACATACCGATCACATAGCAGTGAAAATCACTTAGATTGGTGCTAATATAAGGTATATCTTCAATACCTCTGATTGTTCAGATGCGATTTTTTATATAGGTATGGAACTCCTCTATCGATGTATGCAGATGTATTCAAAAGCAGTAATCTGTCAAAGTAAAATTTGTAGATTTTCATGAAAGGTATGAAGCCTTCGGCATAGCCGAAGACAGCGCTGCTCTTACTTGTTTTTGAATATTTTTAATAGTTATTGAAATCTCACCCGTTTCCTGTTGACCTCTTAATCTGAAATTTGGTACTCAGTTTTAGTTCTGATTACAACACAATCACTTTTATTCAGTATCATTATAAATCCAAGATGATCGCCGCCACTAAATGAGGGATAAGATATTTTTTCGCAATGGATATCAAATGAAAGGCTTGAAAAGTAGGAAACAGTGGATTTTAGAAAAAAATTCCTTATTCAGAATGGCGTCACAAACAAAATGATGGATCATAATTTTTAGGCAATAAACATATTAAAATTTAAATCTAATCAAAACAAACTACTTTGTCAACTCAGAACTGCGTTTTAAAGCTGAGTTATGCAAGGCTTAGGCTTGACTTACCTAGTAACTTAGACGCGATTACTCAGCGTGTCACCTATTGTTTGATTCCCAGCACTTGTATTTGAACACGTAAAATTGTAAACGTTTAGTTTGTTTTTGCATTAAAATTGATACAAAATTACAATTAAAATAAATTTATTTACGTGAATCATATTGTCTTTATTTGAACGTTTGTTTTTCGATTTCCAGATGAATTACATTTATATAAAAAATTATATTTGTGTGGCATATTTGTAGTGACTTTATTAAAAAATTAAATGGCAGCATGATTCTCTCACGGCTCTCTTGCACTTAGAAATTTAACTTAGAAATCAAAATCTGTAGTTTCCAAGTTTCTAAGTGAAGTTGTGTTTTTGGGTAACAATGTACATACAAGCGCCAGATATACAATTTTCAAGTCAAGTCAACTCTAATGGTCTGATTGTAGCAACTTAACGTAAGTAACAGGCTCTCATTTAAAAATTCTCTCAAATGGATATTGCTTATAATTGAATATTCGAAACTTAACGTTACTTTATGCACTATATGTCGAGATCTGTTTCATTTTGATTTGCAAGTGGACTACTCAATTCCTTTAACTTATTGAAATATTTGAATTGAATTTATGGTTTAAACAGGTGGCTCTTATCTCTTCAAAACCTCCAAAAATAACCTTAATATTTAGCCTAAAAATTCCTTAACACTCTTTCGTTTGACAACCATATTTACCATAACTTATGCATAATTAAACTAAATTCTACTTTTTAAACAAATGGCAACCCCCTTTAGACTACAACCTTCTTAAACCTCTTTCGTCTTACACCTATATCTATTCTACTACGAATTTCAGTTTCCTACTTCCCTTAGTTCAAACTGAAATTAATTTTTATTGCATGTATTTTTCAAATAAAGCCTTTTGAAAACCATTTCGATTAATACCCATATTGCAATAATTCATTTACTTCAATTGAATTTAATTCTTTAATAGGTGGCAACCGTTTACATCTTCTAACCTAGACACAATTAGGGCTCGACACCATAGAGTTTATTGGTAACAAACTTTATGGTAATTTGTTGTTTATTACATATGTATATACATTTGTACATATGTACATTAATATAAGTATATTTTACCATTAGACTGCATCACTCCCCGTACAAAGAAAACTAGGTATATACTGTGTTTCCATTGGAATCATAAAATCTATTATATTTTAAGACTTACACCAAAATATTTCGAAAAAATATTTAGATATACGTGGGCTGGACCGATTTGCAAATACCTCCAAAAATTTAGTTTTTTATAAATTAAAATGGTTTCTTAAAGAATTTTTTGAAAATGCTCTTTTTTAACTTTTTTCAAAGATCGAATGATTGTAAGAGTGGTAAAATACCTTTCCAATGATATCTCATAAGTCTAAATCGGAATAGTTTTTCTTAAACCAATCATTGAAAAAAGTTAAAAACCAGCACTAAAAATCTCATTATTACGATTCCGTGGAAAAAAGTTTTAAATATTTTTATGCAGATGTATCAAGCTTAAACTGGTTTACCATTTGAGGGAATTGTATTCAAAAAGTTCTTTAAGAAACTATTTTTATACCCGAGCGCACTTGTGCACAAGCGTATTATAACTTCATTCACATAAATTAACTTCTTTCGGGCGTAGGACGGATGGTATTGAAAATGGGCAAAATCGGACAATAACCACGCCTACCTCCCATATAACGGTAATTTTCAGAAATACGAAAATTTCGATATTTTAGTAACTACTGAAGATTATTCACTCAAAATTGATATTTACAATAATTTTTAGACGAAAAATAAGAATGTAGCCACGCCCACTTATGGTTACGTGTGTATATCTTGGTAACCGCTGCAGCAATTTATTCCAAGTAGTAACCACGCCCGCATCCCATATAACGGTAATTTGGAGAAATACGAATTCTTCGATAAATCAGTAAATATTAAAGCTAATTTATTCAAAATTGATGCTTGCAACAATTCTTTACCAGGAAATACGCTTATGAAAAAATTTTTGGAAAATGGGGGTGGGACCGCTCGAACTTGGACTTTCTTAGTTGTTATTCATAAAAAAAATCTCATTTTTGGATCAAGTCGGTCCAGCTCATGTTATACATAATATATTTCCGAAATATGTTTATGGACGTCTTCACATATAATAAATTTTTAATCCCGGCGGAAAACCGCAACTTTTTTTGGTGATGCAGTCTTTTAAACATACATAAAGGGTGAACACACCAAAACTGCGACACTTTGGGAAGCCTAAAACTTACCCAAAAAGATTTCAATATTTTGAAATTCAAATACGATAAGTTGACCATGACCTTAGTTGGACGTAGAAGAAATTTCATTTGAATTTGATTCCTAGTTGAGTTAAAAATGGCAACCGAGTTAGAAACGAGACAAACCAATTTTCACGAGTGATCCGGCCTTAAGTACACGTAGAATTGCTAAAAGCTAAAGATTGCACTATTCGACAGTTTTCAGGGTTTTGATCGGTACAAACAAGGCGTGGCAGTTACGAGAAAACCAGGAAGCGGAGGTTAGCATGGTCAAAGTGATAAAAACAGTGCTCGGAAGGTACTCAGTGCGTTTTCGCGAGAACCGAAGTTTTTGTCGCGTTATGTTGCAAAATCCGTACGGAGATCGCAGTTTTTCGGACAAGATTTTCCAAAAATTTCCCTAATTATAGTTTTCTGCTAAGAGGTTATTGCATATATCGATTTTGAGTAAATTAGCTTATATAGTTACTTATTTATCGCCGTTTTCGTATTTCTGTAAATTACCGTTATATGGGAGGAGGGCGTGGTTCTTGTCGGATTTCAAACATTTTCAACAGGTTTTTCCAAAAATTTTATAACTGTCTTATTTTTTGCCAAATTTCTACTTCGCATACCAACTTTCAACAATTTGGATCCAGTATTTGCGGAAATATCGTAGTTTTTTCATATTTCGAAAATACCGTTATATAGGTGGGCGTGGTTATTGTCCGATTCTGCCCCATTTTCAATCCCAACCCACATTGGATAAACTGAAACCTACTTACCAAATTTCGTTGACATATCTCAATTTTTTCTCGAGTTATCGTGTTCACGGACAGGCAGACAGACAGACGGGCAGACGGACGGACGGACAGTCACCGCTTAATCGATTTCTCTTTTCATTCTGATCATTTATTTATATATATGTATGTCTATATCTATCTCGATTCGTTTTGGCTGTTACAAACAACCGTTATGTGAACAAAATTATAAATTATAATACCCTTGTGCACAAGTGCGCTCGGGTATAAAAATACAGCTGGACTACGAAACCTACTGCTCTAAAAATTCTAAATATATTGCAGGTCATGATTTTTATACTGATGCAAGTCGTCAAGATGCCCCTGAAAGTTGTAAGCTGAAAATGAAGTCCAAATTTCCAAAAAACCACATGGTTTGGTAAGCTATTTGTTCCTGTGGCCGTAAGAGCAGCCCTTTTTTCCCATCCGGGACAATGACTGATCAAGTTTATCGGGACGAGTGCCTCAAAATGCGTCTTCTGTCACTTATCAACAGATAAGGTAGTAGGCCACTATTGTGGAGGGCATGGCATGATGCCACTATGCCAAGGACACATTGCCTCACACACACACATTGACACCTCACGACTGCAATCCACCTAATAGCTCAGAGCAACGTCCTATTGCGGAATATTGGTCAATTGTCAAAGGAATCTTGAAGAAAACAGGTAAAACAGTAAAAAATATTGAAGAGTGCAAAACAAAGTAGTTGTACTCATCGCGTAAAGTCGATGATGCAGCCATGCAGAGCATGATGGCGCGTGTGCAATGAAAATACCGATCACTTGCATATGGAGCAAATAATAACTAATATTTTAACATTTTAATATTATCTAAACTTCCAAATTATATAGTACAAGAAAAAAATAATAATTTCAAAGCCTTCTAGTTTGTTTCTGGTACTAAACTCTAAGTGTCGCAGTTTTGGTGTGTTCACCCTTTAGATGTAGTACACAACATGCTAAAAAATTAATTGATGTACTAAATAAATAATAAATATAAAATGATTCTGCAGCAACTTGCTTTGATTTAATACAAAAGCCAGTTAACGTAAGTATTGATTGCATATTATTTGCATATATTTTGCATAAATATTGCAACACATAATAATATTTGGCCGAATTGTGTGACCGTCTGAAAATTCCTACCATTCTCAGTGATGAGCGTAAATATTAATAGGGCATACATATATTAGCAGCGATCGGATTTGTACTAAAGTGTCCTTATTGCTAAAGATGCGTCATTTAGAGCACGCAAGCTTTAAATATTTAGGCGAAGTAAGCTAAAAAATGCAAGAAGCTTTACTCAAAAGATTTGGAAAATATTTACTAAGACAACTTGACGCTTGGGATGCTGTTATTACTGCAATAACCATTCCTTGTTGCCTACTTCAATTTTACCGTAATCAGTAAAAATGTACTGCCTACTGCTATTTTTTTCATAATCAGTAAAAGTTTACTGGTAATGCAAAGCAAGTTTCATTACCAGTACAAATTTACTGGTTACTGCATTTTTACTGGCAATGCAAAGTGCCCATATATGGTTCTATAAAATGCGTTAGCCGCGTGCAAACACGATAATTCTACAGAAAAGGTAAGAACGAATGTCCTATGATTATTATCATGTCGACCTCTGGATGTATACGGCTACAGAGCTAGGTCGTAATGATTTTTTCAGGAATTAAATTACACCCAATTACAAATTACAAGGAATCGTAATTAGGAATCAATTCCTTCAATCCACAGCAAAAGAATTTATTACTTTTTCAATTCCTTAGAAGTAGTTTCAAGTGTAATTGTTTTTTTTTTCGTTTGAATTCCATTACAAGGAATTTCATATTGTAATTGGAATAAATTACGTGCTAGCATTAGAATTTTTTCCCCCTCCTTTGAAAGTAATTGAAAATGTAATATATTTCATATCATTTCATTTTTCTTAACAGCGGCCGTCCCTCGGCTGGCAATGGCACACCTCCGAGTGTATTTCCGCAATGAAAAACAGCTTCTCATAAAAATACAATCCCCGTTCGGAGTCGGCGTAAAAATGTAGGTCCCTCCCCCTTTGTGTGACAACATCAAGGCGCACGCCACAAATCGGAGGAGAAGCTCGGCCAAACACTAACATATGTGTAAGCGCCAATCTATTATTATTATGAATATATTTTCTTCCAATTCCATTTCCTGCAATTGCTAGAGTACTTTAAGTTTTTCAATTTCTCAAAGGAATTGTAAAAGTAATTGAGGAACTGAAAGTTCATTCACGAATTTAAAATGTAGAATTTTTTTGTAATCAAAGATCAAAATCGAAACCACACATTGGACATCTTCTATCTATGTCTATGTACCTATATGTAGTATTTATGTATGTATATATAAAAATGTTGTGTTCGTTTGTAAGATTTCTCAAAACTCGAGAATGGCTGAACCGATTTGAATATTTTTTTTAATTGTTCGGTATAATACCAGGATTTATGGTAAAAATTTGGTGGGTGGCCATTTCTTTGAAAATTTTAAACTCAATTAAATTGATAAATTAATAAAATATCGAAATGTGGGTATTGAATTTATTAAGTTTAAGAAATATAACTATTGGAGATATTCTTGCCACCTATTTGAAAATCTTAACTCAGTTAAATTGATAAAATAAAGGAATTATTGCAATGTGGGTGTCAAACTAGAGAGTCTTCGAATAGGGTTGCCACCTGTTTGCAAATTTAACTCAATTAAGTTGCGGCTCCTTAAAACACTACTAACGACGAAAATCGATGGATAAATAAAGAAGTTTCGGATGGTTAAGTGAAAGTGTATGAAATAGTATGGTACATGACAATACTCATACATGGCGTATGACTAACATTTTCCATGTTAAAGTTTGCATTTTTTTCATTCACAATGCAAACTTAAAATGCAAATAACTTGAATAAATGACACTATCTGAAAAAAACGGTACACAAATCCGTAACCTACTACCCAAAATTAACTTTACGTGTCTCGCGTCCTTACATTGTTATCATCGACATTTAGCCATAGCAATGCAATTTGTTTATAAAACTCTTAAGAGGGATCTCCAGTCCGACAGTGCTCATAATTCAAGCGGAATCTATCATCTGTTGTAACGCAGGATAAGTAAGAGTACTTCAAAGCCCCCGAAGGCACGCCATTTTGGGTAGCATTAAGGGGACCATAATATGCACAACTAAGTCAGTGCATTTTTATAGATACGCAGGGATTAGTCCAAGAAAACAGCAGTGCCCGAGGCAGTAACAGCCCGAAATTTACGAGTCTCAACTGCCGCGAAGCGCGTTCGCTGTAGGATCTGGAAAATTTAACGGTTACCCTATGAACTGAACAGCTACAGTTCAAATTATTGAGCTCTCTTAAAGTCCTATTAGTAATACTACTTAGGTTTAAGTTATTTACAACCAACCAAGCAAAGAATAAATTTAACAAAGCTATTACAATTTAACACTAAAAAAAAATTTTAAAACATTTTTCGATTACTTTTTAAATTACTTTGAGGAATAGAATTCGAAATTTTTTTTTCAATGCCGTTGAACTGAATTGAAAAAAAAATCAATCACAGTACCAATTTCTTTCTAAGGAATATTCCTTGTAAAATTACATTTGAAATAACTTCTTGCGAAAATAATCAATTCCTTTGCTGTGAACTGAAGGAATTGATTCCTAATTTCAATTACTAGGGATGTAATTGAAATTTGTAATGTAATTGCATTTACCCAGCTCTGCACTGCTATTATACGACCAATACTAATGTACGTGGTGTAAGTTTGGTGGCCAGCCAGATAAACAATACACCGTCAGGCCATTAGGCAGTATACAAAGGGCAGCTTGTGCAGGTGCTACAGGAGCAATCAAGTCGTGCCCCTCTGATTTGCTTAATTTGATGCTGCATCAACTGCCTATAGAACTCCACATCCGCGAAACTGGCGAATCCTCGGCAGTCAGACTTAAAGAGTCAGGCTGCTGGAGGGCGCTGCGGCACGGTCATAGTGATATTCTGCACAAGCTTATTGAATCAGGGAAACAATCAGAACCTCAGGTGATTGGAGTAAGGGCAGGATATTTAATCGAGAAAAATTCCCTGAAACGTTGAATGTCTCTTGCTCTGGCTACCTAACTTTGCCAGCATCTTCCACTTTTCCAGATAGCCAACTGACACTTCTGGCACTTGTCTCACGTGTAACAAATTCTAAAACAGCCAGAGTTTGCAAATGCGCGTTAAGCTTAGTGGTCGAGTTAATAGACATCCCTCTCATTTAGTTTCCCGGCCATAAGAAGATATTCGGACTGATCAAAAGGGAACGGCATTTGAAATTCGCACGTCTGGCTGATACACGTTGGAATAACCCTCAAAACAGCGAGGGGCATACATATGGCCGAAAAATCCAAATAGTTTTACGAAACCGGCGAATCCTGAAAGTAGACAAAATCAATCATCCCAGCGAAAGTGCATTAAAATGATGCTATCAGCACTAATTAAGTCCTGGGCATGTGCTCAGGCGACGGTTTTACCAACCAACTAAACAACCTTGGTCAAGCACCCATTAGTTACAATACTATTTCATAATGGCTGTGTTCATATATTATATTAAAATAGTTCTCCTCCGCATAGGTACTACTCCGTTAGTCGCTCAAAAAGGCTGGTATCGTCTCTGCCTCTGACGTTTGTGGAGAGTCTTTCGAAGACGAAATTGTTTCTGGAATCTGTTGGGAAATTACCGTTGCACGAAATTTACTTATGTGTTTGAAAATATACCATATTTTTGATGATTGTACCCAAATTCCGGGACTTTTTGTTTTTAATGTAATATAGATCTTGTACTCTTTCTCCCTCATCTAATTTACGAGCGTCATATACTTGTAGTAAATATTAGTTCTCCAAATGAAGGGGCTTCAATGCATACACTTGAACTCGTATTTTTCTGCTTAGGTATAATTCCAACAGCGTCTTCTCAGTCGCTAATGGTGTCGCTCTTTAATGAAAGAGTATTTCTGCCACCTTTCCACGCATTGAGCGAGCGATCCTCGCCATTGCCATCGATTTGAAACTTTGTTTCAAAATTTGAATATTACGTTCTGCTAAACCGTTCGTAATAAACTTTTCGTTTGTGTAAAAAAATTTAAATTCGTCGCTGGTAAATATTGTGGCCTTATCGTGAACACACTGGCATCACTGGAAATTCTACAGCTGGGGAATTGGCAAGGCGGGGCACCCTCGAGGTCATCCTCGGTCACGGAGAGCATAAGAGTTCCATTTTCAACCTGCGGCCTGCTTATGAACATTTGGGCTCACTGTCCGCTCAGCGAGCGTTGGCGAAATCCACGAAATGCAAAGCTGCAAGGTCCCTCTGACCGGTTGTTGACCGCAAGTTAAGAGCCAACACTCGATCCTTACAGGTGTAAAGACCGGACATTGTCCTTTGGGAACTGGCGACACGACTTAATATCGTCACGGATCCCTACTGCCGCAGCTGTTTGGAAGACGATGTGGAATCATCTTAGCTGCCCAGCATTAGTTAAACTAAGGTTTAAGCTAGGCATGAAACGATACGAGCAAATACAAGTAGACAATCTATACTTTTCGTATAATACCAAGTAATTTTGGTATCGATACTTTTGAGCCAAGTACTGGGTAGGTAACGAAAAACAAATACTCGTTTCGAAACCCGATACTAGGGCGAATTTGGCTTCGGCAATTTTTCCTGAATGAATGTTCAGTGAGACGTTTCAACGCTACACGAATTTATTTGCGTTTAACCCGAACCCCGAAAATTAAAAAAATATTATAAATGTACATACATCATTATTTACAGAAAATCTATAGGCAAGGTGGTTTAGTAGCACTTCTTAGAGATCAACCTGAAACACCGGCATCACCAACAATACCATCTGTCAAAAATGAGTAGGTTGTAAGATCGCAGTAAAACAAAATGAAGTGAGAAAAAATATCAAAAGAAAAGCTTTGAGTAAAATCTCTGAAATAAAGGTGAAATGAGTGCACTAAAGCATACAACCCACACAACCCCAAGCCAACTGCTGCAAAGGCACGAGGCAATATCCAATGAAATCCAGACATAATATACGGGGGCTGACAATCACGCAAAGGCATTCTTACACACATATGTACACGCATACAAATACGCCCCTGGAAGTGTAAGAGGCTTAGGCCGAGTTAGAATACTACAACAACAACGGAAAAGGTGAGCTGATTTCAAAGCAGTGGAAATTTCGCGGGGGAAATAAATGCACAGAATGAAATAGATTGGCTCAGCCGACGAAGAGATACTGATGGCGGGGGTGTAGGTGGGGAAGGTGCGAGTATTAAATGCAACAACAATGCTGTAGATATTTGCCTACACACACGGGTAGTACTATCACAAAAACGCATACAGGCAGGCGCGAATACCCACACAAGAACCCACACGCTCATACTAGCACTTGCAGATAGGCGTACTAAAGCACGGACATACATACATATGTACATACCTACATACATACTTATATACTTGCAAACAAATGTACATACGTACATACACATGTACATATATGGACACGTAGCTCGCCTTTGCGCAAATCCAAGCACACACACACCCAGACCCATAGGTGTAGATGGTGAAGAAAAAAGTAAGGCGATGATCAGCCCACGATCGCCATACGCCATCACCGAGCTGTGGAGCTTTAGCCGTAGCAAAGTTTGAGGCTAACAGCGTTGCCGATGCCGATGTTGAAAACGTTGAATGAACCGTGAATGGAGCGGACGGCCTGAATAAACGCGCTAATACAGAGTATCGCGTGCAACTTTGCATCGGAGAGAGTGATCTTCCAGCAGCCGGTGCTAAGACCAATTCCAATGCCGGCGTGTCAGTGTTAGCAGACAGTTTAGCGTAAAAAAACGCGATCAATGCAACCTCAAAAACGCTGTGCGAGATTGGCGAGCGTTTACATCGAATTGTAAGCAGAACAAAAACAACATAAATAACTAAATGTAATATTATACTTTGTGCAAAAAGTAACATCCGGTTCTGACGAGGGTTCAGCCGATTAAGATAAAAAAATATTTGGCAAGCCGCAGGAAAGTGTGCGTGAGTTTGAGTGCATAAGGAAAACACAATGCCAATGTAGTGCAAGTGAAAAATATCCAGTAGCGAGTAAACAAAAAGTGAACAAACGTGCAAATTTATGAATCGCAATCTCGCTCGCTTTAAAGCCCTAAGGCACGCGCAGGCGCCGCTCGTACCATTCGTTCAGGGCTGCTAAAAGTGAAGTGCAAATCAAAAGTGACCATCTTTTCTAAGCAAATAAAAATCAAATTGCGTGTTTCAAATCTAAGTGAAATCATCTGCTGACTACGTCCTGCAAAATCACAAAATATGCGCAAAATTTGCTCGTCATCAGGCAACTGCATCTGCATAAGTGCCGCCGGCTTCTCGTTTGCGTTTGTGTTCGGTGCTGTGCCGTGCGTATAGCTCGCTCGTGCCCTCCAAATGCACAGCTAAGTTATTCGCTCCAGTATCCAGGTGCGATTGCTATCAGCTTGTGTGTCACACTGTGTTATTCCACCATTTAGGCATTTTGCATTCTATTTCGCCTTATCGGCGAACAGGATCTCGCGTTGTACAACACCGGCCGGGCGTGTTAAGACAGCGCGTGTGCGCTACCGCAGTTGACACTCGTAAGTGCAACTGTGTGTGTACTACTATTTCTATTAGTAGTAGCCTATTGCTTACAACGAACCTAGGCAAAGTCTTTCGACGCCTATCACATTGGCACCATCTTCGCATTGCCATCCAACGGCGGCAATCTACCTCTGTGCACCGGTAATTAATTACTTTTGCATCGCGTAAGTTTTCCTGCTGACAATCGAGCAGCAATCGCTAACATTTCAACAGTGGATGTGGCTAGCCTACAGCGATATCAGCGCAGATATTAGCTTTATTAACATTTGGCATCTGAACTTAACTTTGCGGCTTACTGTAGATACTTAATGCATATCAACACGGACACAACTGTTCGCTGTGAGTATAGCTCCATCCCTTTCCGGTCAAATCAGTCATAGCGCCTCATAATACCAAAAGTAAAAAAAAGTAATTCAAAAGTTGTTTTGTAGCGCAGGTGCAATATATTGTACGAAAGTCCGCAAAATAGTAAAAGCACTCAAGAAAACTCAATAAATATTTCACTAAGTTTGACGGAATATATATTTTATTTCATTGAAAATGAACTTATGTATGTACAAAATAATTGATTTTACTGTAGATATGTTGGAATGAATATTTTATATCTTTTTAAGTATCTTTAGTTAAGATTTGCATTAAAAATTTTAGATTTTCTCAATGAGAAGAGAATTATATAAAGATATTTTGAAAAATATCAGATACAATTACAATATAAAATACAAATCACCCGTTTTAATAAACCTTCCCGGTTGTTCAGCCTTCAGTAGGTCAAGAAATCAAAAACTTACCCTTTACTGCAACAACAGCGCACAACCTCTTCAAAAACTACGGCAAAAACCACCCTAGTTGCCTGTTCAACTGCAATCTTTGCGGACGTTTGTACAAGACACTTACAACCTTTCCGTGTAAATTTTATTGTACATTTTTTTGACCACTCGCGAAAAATATTTTAAATCATGATAGTTTAATTTTAGCATTTTTATATGACGAAATGCTTTTTATATTTCCATACTGTGTGCTTTTATTCGCATCCGTATCGTATTTCCGAAAATTACCGGTATAGGATAAGCCGGTGCAATTTTAGTCCGATTTGAATAATTTTCAATCAAGTAATTTTTCGTACCAAGGTTATTAAATGCGCCGAGTTTGGTAGAAATTGATAAATCGGTTACCGAGATAGATAGATATTTTTGGTCATACGTGAGCGGAGCTACACCCAAAATTCAAAAATTTATAATAATCTATTTTTATGCTCATTGCAGTAATCAATTGTGAGTCAATTAGCTTCATTAGTTACTGATTTATCGCAGTTTTCCTGTTTCGTTATATGGGAGGTGGGTGTGGCTTTTGCCCGATTTCAAAGATGTTTAGCAAATTTCTTAGCTGGATCTTAGGCAAGGCTCGTACCGAGTTTGGAAAGGATTGGTGAAGCGGTTACTAAGATACAGTATTTCATCATAAGTGGGCGGTGTTACGCCCATTTTCCAAAAATTTCATAATAATTTTATTTTTTACCAAAATTCTACTTCACATACTAATTTTCAACAATATGGATCCCATACTTACTGAAATATCATAGTTTTTGCATTTTTCAAAAATACCGTTATATGAGATAAATTCCACACGCTGATCTATTTTATAAGATTCAGAATGTTTTTCATGACAAATATTTTTCGGTAATTTTTAATAAGACTAAAGTTCATTATATATATATACATTATAGTTTGTTTCAGAACAAAATTTGTGTTTAAAAGGCGAATTTTAAAAAATACTTGAGAAAACGGCCCATAATAATCTATTAAAGTTTCAAAATTTGTACAGATTTCACAAAATCTTCTCAAATTTTAAAAACTTTTGATCAAAATTTCAATTTTTAAACAGGGTTTTTGACAATTTTTTTACTGGGGCTCTTTCGCAATTATTTCCATATAAAAAAATTGAGCATGTGGTATAAAATTGAATAGGCTACAAAACTGCGTACCAAGAATTATTTTTAAAAGTCTAATTGAAGTTTCGATGAAAACTTTTTAAAATTTGGAATTGTTTTGTGAATTCAGTACAATGTTTGAGACTATACGCTTTCAGTTTAATAATGAACTATAGTTTGATTAAAAGTTACCGAAGAATATTTTCTTGAAAATATTGTGAATATTGTAAAATAAATCAGTGAGTGGACGCTGGCTGTAGTGTCGGAAAAATAAATAGGATTGCGACATTTTAACAAGTTCATTCTTAATTAGAATTTATAGAAAATCTTGGTATGCAGTTTTATAGCCCATTAAATTTTAGTATAATAAAAAGAGTAACTGCGCAACAAAAATAAAAAAATACAAAAAACCTGCGACATTTTTCATCAACTTCACACTTGTACTTTATTGCATTACAATTTAATAGGCTAAAAAACTGCATGTCAAAATTACTTCCAAAAATTCTTATTAAAATATTTGCAATGAAGATGCAATTTGAAGAATTTTTCTATTGTAATTTTTGCACAAAACCCTGAAATTTGGACTTACATATCGCTACCTTAATTAACAAAGGCCGCCTTAACAAACAAATTTTGCATTTTGGAGGGGAAGCGAAAAACATTATAAAAAGAGTATCAAAAACAGGTAGGGCTTTTTAAAAAATGGCATGTAACTCCATGGTTTTTGGTACTAACACTTCAAAATTTTCTTTGAAGGTATAATAAAGACATCCTACCAAAATCTGTGAAAAACGCAGTTTCGAAAAAAATGCAAATTAAGGTAACGATATATAGTTTTTATGTCCATGTACTTTTTATTAGACAAATCATAAACTACAGGGT
>NW_023458555.1:51480161-51497146 GCF_013731165.1 Rhagoletis pomonella
TATAACCTTAAGCAAAAGCAGATGTATGTATGTATGTACATATGTATGTATGTATATTGGTTATGAGCAAAATAGATATGTATGTAACGTAAGTTTCACTTATCCAGTGTGGCTCAGGCGCACTTACTTTTTTTTGAGCCAAAAGAGTATACAAATTCGAAACATTTACTCATTGCATTTATTTTAAAGAAGTCTTTCAATGAGTTAGTTTTAAAAAATCCGGAAGCCGGAGTGCGTGCAACTGTATAATTAATTTTTGGGTCAAACAAGAACTACAAGGATAAAAAAAGATCAAAATCAATTTGATATCAAAATATCTCAAAACCAATTCATGGATTTTTCATGATTCGATGGGAAACTTTTTAATTTGATATGCGTATGCGAAAAAACATGACTTTGGTCGAAAATGGCGTTACGCCTATTTTAGAAAATGCGTAATCTTCAATTTTGTATAAAAAAAAAACAAAATTCCATCGCGAAGTTGCATTTAAATGAAAACTTATAAAAATATGTATGTGTTCGTATCAGGGTTGTTGCGAATATTTGCGTCCGCATTCGGTATGAGAATGTTTCGCATTCGACATTCTCATTCCCTTCAAACGATACGAATGTTTTGCGAGTTCGAATGTGTACATGGGCAGAGAGTCTACTCTAGATTTGTTGAAATGGCTCTAAGTCTGTCTTCTAGCCAGGGTCCGAACAATAACTGGCTTTTATATTCAGGCGCTAAACGGTTAAGTACTATATCATGCAATATTGATGGGCTTTCAACAAGTACTGCTAAAAGTCTTATAAACAACCTAGAAATAAAAAATGTGAAATTAAAGCTCAATTGAAGGCTAATCTTAAAGAAAAATGAGCCCATCTCTGTGAAAATCCTCTCGAAAAATACGACAAATTGACAGATCCGGCCCGAAAATATTTGAGCGCTCCACCCGCCAGCGTTCCAAGTGAGCAATTGTTCAGTGCAGCCGGCCTTATATTCGAGCCTCTAAGAAATCGCCTCATGGGAAAAAGGCAGCAAAATTACTTTTTTAAAATATAATATGCCCCTTTTGAACTTTGACTACTAGCATGAAACCCTGTTAAACACTCGTCCAATGTTCTAATAATTTAAGAAAATTTTAAGTAATAAAAGCGATAACTTAAGTTGAATATAGCTTTTTTAATGTTATTCCTAACATTCGCATTCGCATACGCACAATCGCATTCGCAAATTTGAAAAATATGGCATTAGAAACATTCCTAGTTCATATGGAATAGTAGCTTATGTCGGATGGCGGACTTTAGTATAATGAACCATTCGCTGCATACGATTGCGAATAACTCACTAGCGCCGAGCCGTTGAAGAACTCTTGGCATATAAACGTGAAAAAAATAGTTCCGATGCTAGCAAGTCAATATTCTTATTAATGGTCGCCTGGGTAAAAGATTGTCGTATGTTAATTTCGGTAGGTTGTCGCAAATAGTGATTGAAGTTTGGAATACAATTTCTCAAAAACGCGAAGACAGATTTCCTCCAAAGTCTCTGAAAATATTACAAGTTCACAAAATTCTTAAATTATTTAATTTTTAATATTTATTGTTAATTAGTTTTGAGTTTATGGAGGGTTTCCTTTAATACAATTTTGTCGTAAGCGCCATTTGTCCACAATTTGGCAGCCACTTTATAAGAAATACGACAAAATGTGATCAAAATTTCTACTAAATGAACGACACTTTGTACTCAATATCTCGGAAGCTAAAGGAGATATCTAAAAACTGATCACCAATCGAAAGACCTTATTTCAAAATATATAACTGCATCTAGAACTAAAAATCGTCAAAATTTCGCTTACGACAATCTTTTACTCAGGCGACGTAATGGCATTAATGGTGCATTATACTAAAGCCGGCCTTTCGACATAAGCTACTATTTCATACGATCACAGATATATGTATGTACTAAAAGAAGTAAAAGCATCACTCATGCTCATATACCCGTAGTTGCGTATGAAACGTATACGCCCCGTAGCACCAAAAGCAGTCATTTAACACGTTTACTCGAACGCCTTAAATTAAAAGGCATAGGCCCACAGTCATAGGCGTAAGTTAAAACTCATTCTTGTTAAAATTAAGTTTTAAGTTTAGAATAGATTTTTAAGTTGTGTCAATCATGCACATGTTAGTTCAGATGAGTAAGAACAGGGCTATCCATATGAAGAGAAAAATTTACTCGGCAATATAAAGATATATGAGTACATAATTTAAATAGTTGTCTGCTGCAGGATTGCGGATTTAGCACGCCGGGAAGACTAGTGTTCGAATCCCACTGCCAGGAAACATTTTTTTTGTTCGTTTAAATATAATTTTTTCCTTTTTTTTTGTAATTAAGATAATAATAAAATTAAAATATTTTGCTTGGAATCGATCACAGTGGGGACCGAACCTGGGTGCTACTGCGTTTACTACTTCAACAGCGAAACAAAACCTAGGCCCAATTTCAGATGGCCTATTTAAGTAGAGATGGTTGATTAATTTCAAAAATTCATTTTCAGATCATACATTTAATCCGCACTTAAGTTGCCAATATTGGCTATTTAAATATAAGATATGCCACCCTGTGATTGTACCAAACAACCAAGATTGATAGATAGGTTGTTTTATCAATCTTGCCAAAAAACAATTAGCTGTTCAGCACAAAATGTAAACAAACAAACCAATGCAACAACAATTTCATGGAACAAGCAACAGTGTTGCCACTTATTTGGCATATGTAAATAAAGTTGATCTGAAACCCAACGAAAGCTAAAAGCCATTTAAACAACAATACACAATTAAACTTAAGTGGCGTTTAAATTTTCATCTGAAATTGGCTCTTAGAACCTTATTTTACCATTTTAAAATCATGTTCTCCTCATTTTAGAGTTAAAATTCTGTTTTTGCCATAAAATTCATTTTAAATTGACTATTAAAGATTTCAAAAAGTGATGACTCTAAAACACAATTTTAATTGTTAAAACCTTTTTCTAACATCTTTATGACTACGATTCATATTATTTAAAAGTAACCTAATATTTCCGCTGTGGTGTAGTGGTAAGCAGTGCGCGCTTCCACTCCGCTGGGCCCTGGGTTCAAACCCTGGTCAAAGCAACATCGCAAAAAAAAAATATAGAAAAAAAGGGTTTTTCTTAACAGCTGTCGTCCCTCGCAGGCAATGGCAAACCTCCGAGTGTAAACAACTTCTCATAAAAATACAATCGCCGTTCGGAGTCGGTGTAAAACTGTTGGTCCCTCCCCTTTGGGTGACAACACCAAGGCGCACGCAAAAAATCAGAGGAGAAGCTCGGCCAAACGCTAACATATGTGTAAGCGCCAATCTATTATTATTATTATTATTAACTTAATATTGGCGTGGAAATTTTTACACAGTATTCTTTTGCACATACCATATATTACTTTCTTCATATATATAACTACACTGCGGATATTTATGCAGGAAACAAAGCCTAAAAATATGTACCATTTAGTTATAAGCAAAATATATAAATTTTTATACATTTTGTTTACAGATGCACAACTAAGAGTTCCTGAAGGTGACCTCGGATTGAGTTCGAAATATCGATATTAAAAATTAAAGAACTAAAACCTGTGTTTTATGTATTCTCTGGGCCTCAAGCTTAAATAATAAAAATTACATCATTTTGTGCACAGTTATGTGGTGCATATTTTTAGGCTTCGTGTTCTGCATAAACATCCTCGGTCTATATAAAAAACTTTTGAAGGAATTTCCAGTTTGCCAATAAAAATTGTAAAAAGGAAATTTTAGTTTCTGAAATCATAATCATCTTTTGCTCAATGTAATCCTTTTCATTTGCTGACACACTAGTTGTATTACACTAGATTCGTTCGTTTAAGTAATTTTTACCAAAAAAAAAACGACTTAAAAAAGTATATATATATCTATATATTTCGTGATTCAATGATCGGATCTAAACCAAATTAGTATGGGACCACCTCTGAGACACTACCTTTCCCTTGCAAAAAGAATCGGTTGACGTGGTCCAAAGTTATGCGGTAACATACATAAAAAAAAAAAATATTCCGGCGAACTGATAACCTCCTCCTATTCTCCGTTTTTGGAAGTCGGTTAAAAATACATAATTTTTTCGAGTGACAATGAAAATGCGAGTAATTTCGGTACTTTTCCGTCTAAATAAACGTTTTACGTACATATGTATGTAAAAGAATTACAAACAGATATTTTTTCTAAACCAGGTATTTATGTATTTATAAGTATTTGAAAATTTCATTCATTCATTTACCATTTGAGGGGAGAAAATTTAAAATGCAATGAACACTTATCACTTAAAATATTCAAAACGCTTAGTGTTTTGTATATGCAATAGATTGCATAATTCTGTTCGGCTTAACATTTGAACCAACATTCACACCCTCATGTTACCAAATTGTTTATTTAACCATCTTTTAATACAAAAGATTTTCTGTTGGTCCCCCCATTGCATTTTCTTGGGTTTATGGGGGTTTTTGGCGTACCTATAAAATACAATTACTATGAAATAATTGCTAATTAACCAATTGGGTGTTATTATTTACAATCTCCAGAAAGAAATAAGTTTTTCGATGGAAAACTATTGATGTTCCAGAATTGTATACCAATTCTACGAAAATTAGTTTTCTCCATATAAAATTCATGGAAAACTTTGAGCGCTTTCTTGATTTCAAAAAAAAAATAAGGCTATATTTTTTCGGTATAGAATAATCCCAGGGGTGAGAGCATAATAATTTCTACTTTACTTTTTTGGACTACCGTAGTGAAAATTTATAATTTTGATCAAATTATAACAACGACTAAAATATAATACATAATTTATATCTTAAGTTGTAAATAAAATATTTATTTATGTTGCTTTTTAGCTTTAATTTCTAGCCAGCTTAGCTTTTCCTCTGAAAAAGTTCTGGGAATTTTCATTACAAAATTTCAAGCATAGGGCGGCTCTAAAAAAGGCTGGAATAGTTTTGTATTTAATTATTAAACGTAAAAGTACTTGACCAAAATCCTTGATTAGTTCAAAGAAAGGACGCCATTCAAGATCAGCATATTACCTAACGAAAAGCTTTTGGCAGCACAGATTTTAAACTAAACACAGTATGTATTTATAAATACTTTTCGAGCTGCCCTTGGCGGTTGCTGCTTGGCATGAGAATTCGAGTTTTAGAGTTGTTTATTAACAATTATTATTGGTTATTATTGCAATGGTATGGTGACCCGGGGAAACGTATGTGAGTGGGTGTAATGCCACTCTTACCACCCACCTCGCCTCCACATAGCCGAACAGCCATTATGATTGCCATAATAACGAGCATCCTAATCGGCAATGTTATCATCGCATTCATCAGCGTCGTTATCGACGTCGTTCATTCTAACGCCAGCAGCGGCAGCCCGTTGCTGACGGCGTCACTACGATGTCATTTTCACGTATTTATTGACGTGTTAAATTTCATCACCAATATGTTTTCTTTTGATTTTGTGTTGCTACTGACGCAATTGTTGTAACCAAACTTTGTTTCAGAGCGTTGCGTCGCCGCGTCGACAGCCCTGTGGTTGCTCCACGCACGCAGGGCTCACGCAAAACGTCTAGCCGGTTCACCTCCGTCTCTCACATGCTGCTCTTTGCACCCACTGGCAGCGCGCTTTGTTTTCCTACGCTTTTACCTTTCTCGCTTAGCGCAGTTTGCCGCGCACCTATACCACCCACACGCTTGTAGCACATAGATACGTGCGTGGCTACATGCACGCATACACACCCACCCGTCCGTGCAGCTTTTCCGCGCGCTTTTCCTTGCAAGCTTTTTCCTCGTTTACCGTATTGCTCGCTAGCTCGCCTTCTCTTTGGCGCCCCCTCTCACGAAGTTCGGTTGTTTCCTATGAAAAGCACATTCCTGCGACTTTCTTCGTTTTTATTTTCATTTTCACCTTCGCACTTATTAATATGTATCTACATACGTTTCGCTTTCATTTGAATACCAATGTCTGTCTGCCAGCTATTTCGCCGCACTGTCCCATGCTCCGAGCGTTGACGCTCACTACCCAGCTTCGGCAGCGGCCCCCACGCGTACTTTCAGATGCCCGCCCGCCCGCTTGCTTCCTAGCGCATCTGTTGCTTCTCGCTGCCTGTTGCCTGTTGCGTCGTTGGCGTTTATATGCCGTGGTTGGCGCCGCAGCTGCTGTTGCCATTTTCGTTCTGCTCGCTTTCAGTGGTGGCTTTCCAATTTCACTTTTACCGGCTGGCCGATAGTAGCGACTTGGTGGCTCGGTGGTTCGACAGCGCGTCTGTCCCGGTAGTGTATTTAGTGTTTTAAGAATTTTAGATATTTATTTCGTTCTGTACCGCGTCAGCGGAAGTCACAGCTCTCGAGCAAAAAATAAAATAAAATGTACAACTTATTTAACGAACTGAGGGCCTAATCGCGAATGTTAAAAAAAACCTTTGCATTGTTTTAATAAATATATACATATGCACATACATACATACTCGTAAATAATATTTACATTCAGTTAAATTTTCCACGATCGAATGCAACGAAAACGTAAAAAAATATCTCAGCCGTTCGCGGGCTATCGCGTGTGACCTGTTGGTGCTCCTTTGCCGCCGGCAAATATGAAAACGATATAAATTAAAAAAAATTTCTCAAATCCATATTATATTGAATAGATTTTTATAGCACGCATTACGAATATGGTCGCGGTAAAAAATAGCATTTTACAGTAATTAATTTTATAAAAAAAAGTGTCAACGATGGTTTTCCATAAATAGATTCTGTGCAATGTGTCTTTCTTATGTTAACATGTATTTGTGAATATTTCAACGTCTCTTAAACCAGCTCAAGAA
Organism: Rhagoletis pomonella; assembly: GCF_013731165.1. Taxonomy (NCBI): domain Eukaryota; kingdom Metazoa; phylum Arthropoda; class Insecta; order Diptera; family Tephritidae; genus Rhagoletis; species Rhagoletis pomonella. The sequence goes on from NW_023458555.1 coordinate 51,487,055, forward strand.
AGAAATCCATTGAAATATTTTGTCACACTAAAATTAAAAATTAAAAATAACAAAGAATTTTTCATACATACACAATTAAGACAATTTTTAATTATTGCTTACATACATATATATATGTACATACAATAAAAACGAACCAAATGTGAAAAGTTCAACTGTTAAAAACGAAGACAAATCGGTACGTAAAATGTTGAAAATATCAAGTAAAAGTCAAACGTGAATAGGGTACTGTTGTTAATACATATTCTGATACTCGTACTTATTTCTACTTGAAGTGTACAGCGCTCCTTTAAGTTTCTTAAGCTATATTCAACTCTGCAGAAAACAGGATAGTCGAGGATGTAATTTTTGTGTGTATGTATATGTGCATACAAGTTTAAGTAGTAACAAAACCCCCAGCTAAGATTAACCAAATGACGCCCCCACGAGTCATCGACTTCTGACGACTTGTGAGTACGTTATATGCCAACCAACAATAGCTTTGGAAATCTAGATAAAAACTACAACTGTGAAACAGTTTTATGCCACTGTTGTTCGGGGTGCAAGTTCTGACGAATTGTGACGAGTTTGTCGAACCAAAGAAATGCATTTTTTAATGAGTGGGCTTAGTGTGGGTGTGTCGGATACGCCAGAACCCGCACGATGGCATCTGAATAATTCGGCGTTCCAAAGAGCCAACTCTTTTATTGAATAAGTACCAAGAAAAATTTTAAGTGTTTATGCATATGCGATAACTGGCCTGGTCTGCCATTTGAGAACAAATAATTCTCATGCGAAAACAAAACAAAAACGAAACTATGTTTTTTAAAAACTGTGTGGAGGAAATGGAAAGTTCACCGCTGAGACTAAAACTCCATACCTCTAATAGGAACATAACCATAAGAAGGAAAAATAATTCCACTTTCATTCTTTGACTTACATACATTTACGAATAGCCGAACGATAGATAGCATGTCGATATTTTTGCTATTCAATACACCGCTACTTTTTACTGGATAGTTTTCAAATTAATTTTTTGGAATCGAGTACCAGAACACTTGTATCGTATCTAATCGTAAATTTACATTACAAAGTAAATGTGATTAATATTTAATATAAGGTACATTATATTAATTCTTTTTAATGTGCTCAACGAATAGTGTAGGGTGCATCGCGCACCGCAGACATTCGTTTTTAAATTATAAATAAAACGGAACTGGATATCTGAAACTTTATTACTACCCGGAAGAAGAATCTGAAAACGCCTTGGTGCTTACTTCAAAGTTGGCCCAGTATACTTGCCTTTGATTAATATTAGCTTCGGTATCCGCGCTTTGGTTTGAATTGCACTCTAAGAAATTCGGCTTTGCTTGATAAAGAAAAATAAGTCGGCCACACGCTATTGATGCTGTTTTCGAATTAACTTTATTCTTCTTCTTTTTAAATGAAATTCATTTTCTTCCTTTCCAGTTCTTTCATACAATTTCCACTTAAGGTTGAAACACATAGCTTAAAAACTAGTTGCATTACTTAAGGGCTAGACACACTACTTAAGGGCTAGACACATTACATTATTACAATATTGCTTAATGCTGTTTACACGAAGCTACTCCTGCAACCCAGAGTACCTTACAAATATCTGAGTTTTTTTAAATAATTTCATTCAAATGTTGGCTGCAGACAGAACATAGCCGTAAATAATTAGCGCTACCGCACCATGACTGCCTTTTTGCTATCTGAAATTGAAGTAAGTGATGTCGGCCACATTTGTTTTCAGCAAGTTATCGTGTGATCACACCTTTGGACATATGGGCATTTCCAATCTGATGTGGCGTGACAAAATATAAAAAAAAATAACATGAAAACGTCAAAATTTAAAAACTCTGAGACTATTTGTATAAAATTTTTTGTAGTAATATTTGAAATATTTAAGTATAATTTTCCAACTTCCAAAATGTAAAAATCTTTTCTGCTTCTTTTTATCAGCAGACGTATTTCACGTGACGCTACACGACGTTACTAAAATTTCCATTGAAACTTTTTTGTTAATTTTGCCTTTAAAACAATTTTTAACGCAAAGAAACATGAATTGTATGCCGAATATATTTTTTAGTACCAGGTTGACCGAGCTTTGCCCGAAGTGCATATACTTTTTAAATTTTTCAAGATATGGATAGCTTTAAAAAATATTTTGGAAATAAACAAAAAAATTAGGACTTCGTTATCTATTAAGTAAATCCCTTTCTCTAAAATTTATGGGGCGTATTTCAGACGCTGTAATGAATGGTACATATCTGGAGCGTATATGTCGTGTGTATACGTAAAAAAAATTTTGATTGAAATTAACAAAATAAAAATTTGTATTACACAGAAACGTGGCAACCCTGATGGAAAATATTTTCTGACTAAAGCTCTCATTGGATATCCATATTGCGATGGTTTAGATAAATTGTGTAGAATCGAAAATAAGTAGCAACCTTACACTAAGAGATAACATTTTGTGTAATACAAGTGTGTTCTTTAAACGAAATTAAAAGTGGCAGAAAACCATCAAAATGTCATAAATCGCTGGCTTAGAGTCAAATGTTGTTAAGTCCACTTTTTATGAACAATTAGTTTTTGGTGCAGGTTTCTGAAAGGATCTAACTACTTGTTTTATTTCTACCCGTTTTATTCCGTGATGTGCAAAATTGCTAAGTCCAAAGTAGTCACAGAAAATTTGATAAGTCCAAAAAAATATGAATATTTTTTTACGCTATCGAATTCGATTTGTATTGAGGGTTGTGCAACAACATTATTTTTGAATATTTATATACATTTGTATGTATCTATATTAGGCTGGGTCGATTTTGTATGAGGGAAAATAAAAGGCAGTTGACCGTTTTGTAATAGTAATATTATGATGTTTTAGGTCTAAGCCAATTGTTATTAGCCAAGAAAGATTAATATAAAATTTATCTTTAGCCCGCGCAATTGAATCAAAGTGTATGAATTTTGAAAATGAAACTTTGGCTTATAAAATCTATGGAATGCGTTATTGTTATAAACAGGACGATATATCAAATTAAGGGTTATTAAATTTAGTACCTCACGTTCATTTACCATTTTTCAATAAGTATTCAAATTTTTAAGATATTAATAAAAAATAAAAAAACTATAATTTCCCCTTATGAATTTTCAATTCTTCATTACTTCAGCAACCAAGTGAAAAATACAAAAAAGCGAGACGAGATTTATTTCAAACGTTTTAATGCTTTCGAATGTTTATATAATATTAAAAGGACCGTGGACTTGGTCACGCCTATTTGGTCAGTTTTCTAGATCATGGTGAATGAAGTCAAAAATGTATTGTCCAAGATTAGGAATCATTTGATAAGTTAATAGTAGTTGCAAGCATAAATATAAGAATTTGCATACATTAACATAATACAATTAGGGCGAGAAACGCCCATTTTGAGTCCATTTTTCGTGGTTTCTAAATTTGCCGTTATATGAAAGTAGGGTACGTGCAAAAAGTGTTTACTTTAGTTAATTCCATTATGTAAAAAAGTAACTGTAGGTAGGTAAATGCGATAGTCTTTAACATATCCTGGAAAATCCTTTTGACGATATTGCTTTGCATTCAGCTTGAACGAAAAAAGTCACTCCCTGGCATACTTTTCTGTAATCCGGTTCTTTCATTTAAAGGTTATTTATACAACTGAAGAGAAATTTTTTTTAGAGAAAAACTGGAGGTATACTTAAGTTTTTCGATATAACTTTGGTTAATGTTACTAGATCGGTACGTAATAATTACGAGACTTGCTATTACTGATTTATGATAATAATATGATAAAAATCATTCAGATTATAAACAAATTATTTATTAAAAATTTTTTTGTCATATTTGCAATTTTTATATTGTATGCATAAACATAAGTAAACTAATTAGTGTTTCTAGAAGTTGTGCCTGTTCAGTGCTTCCATACTCATTTGCATAAACAACATTTTTCCACGATGATGGAAAATAATGGCTTTTCTGTTAGAGCTACGGAAATTGTTCCAAAATTTGCCAAAATTCGCAAACTATACCTTATATTAAAACAAAGATTAGAATATTTGGAACCAGCGACCTAAATGCACGCCAGCAATATTAATGCTGTACTTTACATTTTTTGACTATAGGCCAGTGCAATTATCAAGAGAACAATTAAAATTTTATTGAAAAGAGGTAACTTTGAGATCAACGATAAGCTAAAGGGCTGCGAGAAATGATATTTGACTTTATCTTTTGCGTTAACGGATTCATTACACAGCCACACAAAAAAAAAAAGTATGCGGATCTGGTAACAAGACACAAGTATTCCTATGGATTTTGGGGCGCTGAATTCAAATTCGGTGTTAAAAATCACCCATCAGGTCATGGCTAAGATATAACCTCAAAAAATGACGAAAAATCGTGCACTGAGGCAAATAAATTTCAAAATAATGCCAGTGATGCAAATTTTCACTTCAAAAACATTTTGACAACTGTGAAGGATCAACCGTTGCCTGACATCAACTTATTTGACATAACTCTACTCAACAGAACCTGACTTAACCTAACCTGAATGAACAGAAATTTATCGAACTACACGTAAAGCTCTGGAAGCATATTTTCCCAGTATCAGATGTGTGCTACATCGAATGGGTCAACTCGAGCTTAACCTACAAATAAATGTTACCTAACCTAACCTAACTTAACCTCAGGTAACACAATTAAACTAATTGTGTTGTCTCCTTGTGTTTGCGGAACTGTTTCATTCAGTTTCGGCTTATCTTCAAGGAGGTCTAACCTATCCTAACCTAACAAAACCTGACCAAACCTAACCTAACCTAGCTGAATGAAATTCAACCACACGTGTAGCTACGTAAGCGTACGGTTCTCAGTCTCAAATGTGTGCTATCTTTAATAAGTTAACTCGATCTTAACCTACAAATGAATCTAACTTAACAAAACCTAACGAAATTTTGCTTAACGCAGCGCAACTGAACTAAAGTGTTCCCGTTGTAACACAATAAAATTCATTTCATTGTACTACAGGTGGTTAAAAATTTAAACACACATTACTCATTTGAAGAAACTTAGAACTACAAGTAGAATTGAACCCATTTCAATTAACCTGACAATGTTTGTATCAATCAAAATGTAGAACTGTAACTCAAACATGCAAATTAATAAGAATTTTATTCGAAATTTTTATCTCTCTGCTTTTCTAAAACTTAAGGGATATATTTCTCCTCCCTTCCGTGTTTACATTTTATCTTGCTTTTTATCGTGATTAAATTGATTTACAGACCTACTTCAGTCTATTTTCTGCCTGCTATAACGTGTTCTTTTTTCTTCGAAGGAACGATGCAAGGGGTTACGCTTACGTTTAAGACCTACATTCGTTTCCCTTTTCAACATCCAGCAAAAATCAGCCATCATGACCTCGTCCCATCTACCCTGATATCGTTGTTCCATCACTTTTATGTCTTGATGAAAACGTTCCCCTTGTTCTTCGCTGAAATATCCAACATTTTCTGGAAACTTATCCAGATGGGAATCTAGAAAGTGAAGTTTTAAATTCATCAAGCAGCCTAACTTTTTGTAGTTTTTTATCATTTTCGCAACAATATTCTCGTAGTCTAGACTTTTTTTGTTACCGAGGAAATTTGCGTTTACTTCTTTAAAACTTTCCCAAGCGTCCATTTCAATTGTCGTCATGTGCTTCACGAAATTCGTATCTCTAGTCAACATTCGAATTTGTGGTCCATCAAAGACTCCTTCTTTTAATTTGGCGTCTGAAACATTAGGGAATTTAAGGGATATATACTTATAGCATTTTCCATCTTTGTCTAACGCCTTGACAAATTGCTTCATGAGCCCAAGCTTTATGTGGAGGGGTGGTAGTATAATTTTTTCTGGATTAACGAGGCTTTGGTTGATGACATTATGAGAACCAGGTTTAAGTGAATCTCTTAAGGGCCAATGTTTTTTTCTGTAATGATTGGTTCGATCTCGGCTATTCCACAGGCATATAAAGCATGGCTCCCTTGTGAAACCCGATTGTTGGCCTAATATCATTGTTATGATTTTGAGATCACCACATATTTGCCATTTGTGATTAGTGTAATTAACTTTTTCAAGAAGCATTTTAACATTGTTATATTCTCCTTTGATGACCGTTGAGTGCGCTATAGGTATAGGAGCGTAAGTATTCGTGTTATGCAGTAAAACAGCCTTAATTCTGCGTTTTGATGAATCAATGAAAAGTCGCCATTCTTCATCTTTGTACACAATTTTCTTCAAGTGGTTCATTAGTCCGTTAACGTCAGTGCAGCACACTAAAGACTTCTCTTTGTCATTAACGAAAAACTTTCTGAATTCTTTGTCCCTGTCGCGATAGAAAGAAACTTTTGTCTTTGGCTGTAGAAGATTTCTTCTTTTTAGAAATGAAGCGGCGAATTCAGCGCCGTCTTTCGGTAATCCAAGGTCTCTAATAAAATCATTCAGTTCTAGTTGCGACACTAATATTGGAACCTTCGATTGCATCTTATCCACGCCATACTCGTCATCTTTTTCGTCGTTTTTATCGGATTCATCAGAACTATTTCCTGATTCATCACTGGTTTCACTACCGTCTTCATGACGTTGACTTTCAGCTTCCATTCTATCATCTTCTAAAGCGCTTGAATCAGTCTGACGTGCATTTTTATCGATTTCAATTGCTCTTGTGACTGTGCACACATTAATGTACGACATTTTCTTTTTATTTTTGGCGTTGAACCCTTTGACGGAATTCATGCAAAAGTAGCAGTCCTTCGCAATAACGGGTCTTTTCCATGTGGTTGGTGTAGAGTACTTGCGGTACTTTTCGTTGTTTGAATTTTTTAGACGATACAACATAAGTCTGCAGGAATTACAAATGACGTGAGGAACCCACTTTGTTTCTTGGTGCAGCAATTTACGGTTGAAACACTTTTCATAAAGACTTTTCACTTCCTCGTCGATTGATTTTCGCAAACTGCTCACTTCATATTTACTGCAAATGTAACAGAATGAATCTGAGCTATTCTTGCAGGCATTCGATTGCGAAATGCACGCGGTTTTTTTCCTTGTAGCATAAGACTCTACACCAACCAAGTGATCCATTGATGAAGAGCTACCGTTGCATGATGACAACGTCGGAGAGCCCGCTTTCCCACTCTGACCAGCGTTGCCATTTTAGCCGTTTTCCGGCTAGATTTAGCCGGTTTTGATAGCAACTAGCCGGAGAAAATTCGATCTAGCCGGCAGCCGATTTTGTTAGCCGGTTTGTAAAAAAAAGTTAGCCGTTTTTAGCCGATTTTACTATTTGCCTAATTTTCAGGTGCAAAAAGTAAACAAGTTGTTCGAAAGCAATAATGCAGACCAATGAAGATTTTTAATGAACTCAATGTTTTACTTTCGCATCTATGCTCCCTAGTGGTTATTAGCGCGGACACATTTGATCCTATATGCTCCCCGTTGGAACCATACCTTGCTCCATTTCCTCAGTTTTATCACAGTTTTGAAGAGTATTTAAAAACAAAAGTAAGCACAAACGCTTTTGAACACGAAGCCGAGAAAATAATTCGAGAAAATGGTCGCTATTTTGTTATCACTTTAATAAAGGAATTACGCCAACGCCTTCCTACAAATATTGCCACACTAAAAAAAATTGACTTTTTTCGGTTGGAAATGCATTAAGAGTAATTAAACCAAAAGTATTTGTTCAACTACAGCAACGAAAACACAAATATAATGCCGACGAAATAACTAGAGTTGTCAAACTATCGATGGCACTATCGATAGTATCGATAGTTTCAATTTTTTTAGACTATCAATACTCATTGATAGTTTTTTCTTATACTATCAAAAATATCGATAGTTTAGTAGGACTATCGATCATCTCTCCCAATTTTTTTGAAATTATACATACATATGTTAATCGTAAATCCCGTTTTGTTTGTATAACTTGTGTTTGTTTTTGAACTTTCTAAAAAGATAAGTATTTTGGCTAAGCAGTTACTTAATTTTGAATGATTATAACTTTTATAAGATAATATTTATTTCACTATGATTCTGTAAAAACAAAGCAACCTAACTGATTTAGCGCTATCGATAGTGCTATCGATAGTTTTGTTTTTTTCGAGACTATCGTGAATATTGAGTTTTTCTGAAAACTATCAAAACTATCGATGGTGTGACTATCGATAGTTTGACACCTCTAGAAATAACATCCATAGAGATGCAATGGCAACGGTTAACGTTACATACCTGGAGTAATTTAGACTCAACTGTAAAATTTTGGGCCGAAGTTTATTTAGTAATAAGTAAGTAGTAATTTCGAAATGCCCTAGGAGAAAACCCTTTTGCTGACCTTTCCAACCTAGTTTTTAGTTTTCCTGTTTTGCCTATAAGTAATGCAGAAGTAGAGCGAATATTTAGTTCAATGAATATAATAAAAACTAAGCAAAGAAATCCAATGTGCGTTAAAACGTTAAACGCTATTTTATATATAAGATACGGTTTAAAACGTGAAGAAAAATGTTGCCATAATTTTACTGTAGATCACGATCTCTTAAAACTAATAAAGTCGACTTTAAAGTTAGTTGCAGCTTTTTGACATAATTTTCAATGGGATATCTGTCAAAAAAGCTGCAACTAACTTTAAAGTCGACTTTATTTTGACTATGACTACGGGCCAATGAATTCAGTTGATATATACAATAGTGATTCATTTGATGATGAGGAATATACACTCGATATAAATTAATGGTGTTAACTAGTCTTTCGTTTCTTGCGATTTATTTAAATAAAGCATGTGAATTTTCACTAAACATTTTAGCCGTTTTTTGCCAGAGTCTATGTGAAATTTCACTAAAACATTTTAGCCGTTTTTAGCCGCTTTTTTTTTGCCAATCTAGCCGGTCGGCCCAAAAAGTTCTGGCAACACTGACTCTGACCAGACGCCGATACTGGGGTTTTTGCCTGCATCGTAATACACTTTCTACACACTTCTAATTCACTTCTAGCACAAAGACCCAAATGTATTACTTACGCCCTCAACGACATTTTCAGGAATTGCATATTTCAACATTCACTTGTAATATAGCACTACATATTCAGCCTTGACGACATACTCAACTACAGATTTATGGCTGAAAAAATATACACATACAAATATAACACGTACAACATGAACTGCAGCAATATTATCCAATTACATGACATCTGAAATAATAATGGCTTTCATACAGTGTCTAATATCTGAGATAGACATTATTATGAGATGGCATTATTTTGAAATTTATTTGCCTCAGTGCACGATTTTTCGTCATTTTTTGAGGTTATATCTTAACCATGACCTGATGGGTGATTTTTGACACCGAATTTGAATTCAGCGCCCCAAAATCCATAGGAATACGCGTGTCTTGTTACCAGATCCGCATACTTTTTTTTTTTGTGTGGCTGTGTTATCTAATAATATGCCCCAAACCTTTTTGCTGAACCCAGAATTTTTAACAAGAATTGGTCTTATTCGAAAACAGCTTTAACATTTGATGCAACAAAATCACTGTTCCCTCGTGTTATTATTATTATTAAAAGAACCTAAACAATTTGTTCTAACAATTGGAAAAATTCATGGAAAATTTGCTAAGTCCAACAAAAAAATTTTAGGCAAAAAGTAGAAAATTTATCTACAAAATTTGTAAAAAAGCAGATTTTTTTATAATTTTTTTTTTAATAAAGGGTAAATGAAAAACGCGAAACATTGCATTCAAAGTTTTGCAAAATACTTAAAGAAAATTACTTAGGAACGTTTTTTGTGTCTCCTGTACAATTGAAATAAAAGGATTTAGCAACTTTGCACTCTAAGCTAGCGATATGAAGAAGTAAGCATGCATTAATAGAGTGTTTTTTATACCCGAGCGCACTTGTGCACAAGGGTATTATAACTTTGTTCACATAACGGTTGTTTGTAACAGGCAAAACGAATCGAGATAGATATAGACAAATGTATACATAAATGATCAGAATGAAAAGAGAAATCGATTAAGCGGTGACTGTCTGTCCGTCCGTCCGTC
>NW_023458555.1:51497246-51509161 GCF_013731165.1 Rhagoletis pomonella
AATCATAATGATTATGGATTAATGCGTAAAGATTTAATGATTAAATAACATTATTTAGACCTTTTTGATGATTAATAATTAATTACTTAAAAAAATAATAATTTTGACTACATTATTATTTTATTTTTTATAATTTTCAGTTATTTTTGATTTTTTTTAATTACGAGATTAATATAATTATTGGATTATTTTAAATAATTTATTTTTTATTTTTATTTTTTATTGCATGGTTAATAGAGTGGTTAACAAAAACACTCTTTTTGGAAATTCATAAACGCTACAGCAGAATATTGTTTTTTGTGATAAAAAAAGAGACACGTTTTTTTTTTTTTTAAAAAAAGCTTTCTTAGATGTCGCGCTGGTCGGTTTTTTATAAAAACGCTGATGTCTCAATTTTTAAATTTTCTTGACATGTTAAAATGCAGCTAAAAATGTGGTTTTTACATATAATTACTCTGGTATTATTGGGGAACTTTACCTTAATTACACACCTGTCTTGGATAATTAGAAGGAGTCTAGTTCCCGAAAATATGCTATCGAAAAGACACTAGTAAAACTAAAACGTTGATACTCAATGATTTACGCATTGTCATGGGTGGGGATTTGTTACCAGGGGGTTTCTGAGGTTGCTAATTAGGGATCTGAAGTCCTTTTCCGAAATTCAAAATGGCGGATCCAAAATGGCGGTCCATTAAAAAAAAATGATTGGATTTGTTCGAAACCCGGCACTCGAGAGTTTTTGTGGTCGCCGAGAGTTTTTGTGGCCACCGACCAGCGCGACCTCTAAGAAAACCCTTTTTTCAAATTAAAAAAACACGTTTCTCTTTTTTTATCACAAATAACAATAATTTGAGGTAGCGTTTATGACTTTCCAAAAAAAAAAAATTTTTGAACCTCTCTAATGGTTAATATAACCATCTGATTATTTTTCAATTATTTTTGATTTTTACCATTTATTGTCACTTGTGAATAATACATTGCAACGCAGTTAATATACATACATATGATTAAAATCAATAAAGTAACATGAGATAAATGCACAAGCAGAATAACAAAGATGTGGTCAATATGCAAATAATATATGCCTGTATCAAGGTCGCCAACTCATTTTTAATAATTCCCCGATCTCGACAATGGAATTACCCTATTTTGCCAAAATTCCAAATAATGTTACTTATTTGCAAGGGATTGTTGTTAGTATCAATTTTGAGTAAATTAGCGTCCTTAAATTTGGAAATATAGAAATTTCAAGCATTTCTGAAATTGACCGTTATATGAAAAGTGGCGGTAATTTTAGTAAAATTTCAATCATTTTCAACGTTTTAGCACAGTAACCATACCGAGTTTGGTGCATATTGGTAGAACGGTTACCGAGATACATATATGTGATCATAAGTGGGCGGTGCCACGCCCATTTTCCAAAATTTTATCATAAACGTATTTTGTGCTAAAGAATTCTTGCAAATATCAATTTTGAATAAATTAGCTTTAATAGATACTGATTTATCGAAGATTTCGTATTTTCCAAATTACCGTTATATGGGATGCGGACGTGGTTATTGTCCGATTTTAAAAAGTTTCACCCGTTTGGTATGTTTTGTCAAGGCCAACAACTGTACCAAGTTTGGAAGAAATTGGTGTAGCGGTTACCAGATATACACATGTAACCATAAGTGGGCGTGGCTACGCCCATTTTCCAAATATTTATAACATTCTTATTTTTCGTCTAAAAATTATTGTAAATATCAATTTTGAGTGAATAATCTTCAGTAGTTAATAAAATATCGCAGTTTTCGTATTTCTGAAAAATACCGTTATATGGAAGGTAGGCGTGGTTATTGTCCGATTTCGCCTATTTTCAATACCATCCGTCCTACGCCCAAAAGAAGTGCATGTACCAAGTTTCGTTAAGATATCTCAATTTTTGCTCGAGTTATCGTGTGCACAGACGGATGGACGGACGGACGGACAGACAGTCACCGCTTAATCGATTTCTCTTTTCATTCTGATCATTTATGTATACATTTGTCTATATCTATCTGAATTCGTTTTGCCGGTTACAAACAACCGTTATGTGAACAAAGTAATAATACCCTTGTGCACATGTGCGCTCGGCTGTAAAAAAGGACATATAATAACGTTTTACGTACATACTACAGTGGTCGAACAAATTTCAGTTGACCCAAATTTATTTCCAATTTTTTGTTATTTTTTTGAGTTATTTTTTGTTTTAATATACATAGTTCATTCTTTCCTTTAATCTGTTCATATAACGTTTTTCTATATAATCAACAGTTTTGCCGGTAAAAATAAATGTATGAAGAAAAAAAATATTTTTTGCCTAAAATATAAATTTTTTTTAAAACTGTTGATTATATAGAAAAACGTTATATGAACAGATTCAAGGAATTGTAATTTTTAATTATTTTAAATTTGTTTGAGCAAAATCGGACTAGTGGTTTTCGAGTTATGTTAAAAAAAATTGATTAATTTTGATTGCTTCTATTTGATTATTTTTGATATTTTTTTAGCAATTAATCATAATTACTTTTGACTATTTTTAATTATAATTAATTATTAATTGCTGGGTTATGCAAGAAAGTTAATATAATGATTAAAACCAAATAATGCGAACAAATATATGATTACTAATCGTAAATGAAATTTGACAGCTCAGCTAAGAAGCCAGAAGCCTTTTATATCATCCCTCAATATTCAAATATCTTTGTAAAGTTCCAACAATAAATTCCTTTTGTTTTAAATATTTATAGAATATTTGGTCACCGCAAGTATACGTGACACCATTATCGATAGGTGTTTCATTTTCATGAGTACCTACATATATATCTATGTATGATGTGTGTTTATTATGAAACATTATTTTCCTAGAATCCCGAGATTTTCGGGATTTGTAATTTATACTGGTGGCAATAATAGAAACACCTTTGATCAGTTTTGGCTAATTTCGTTTGTTTGTTTAGTATATACAATTTTTTTATTCATGTGTAGCTCATTATATATATGTATAACTAGCCGGCCACGGATGAAGAAAGAAATCATATGTCATCGTGTACTTCGTTTATTATATACATAAAAAATCTTTTCTAAATCCGGTCAGTAGCGTGGTTAAAATATCTCGCCTTTCCTTTATACCATGTATAGAAGATAGTAGTTTTTGTACATGCGAAGGCCATGCACTTTCATTGGGTATCTCATTTTTTTTATTCATCGAACGGTTAAGATCTTAAAGTTTTTAAACAGGTGGCAACCCTACTCAGAAAATTAGTTCATTATTACGCATACAGAGGCTAAGGGCCAATTTCACAGTGCGTAGTTAACTCAGAATACAGTTAACTAGAGATTTTCAGTACAAAATTCTGTAGTTAACTCCCGATTCTGAGTTAACTACGCATTGTGAAATTGGCCCTTAGTCTTTTCATTTGACAGTGACGGTGCAGAACTGACGCCTACGCTTATTAGAATTGAATATAGTAACCTTCTTAACAGGTGGAATATAATAAAAAATATAATAAAATTACGTTCTTAGTTTTTCTCTCTGACGTTAAAATTTTTTAAAAGAACTTTGAAATTTGAAAGATATGAGTAATTCAAAAAATTATTTAAAACGTTCAGTGCTTAGAACAGTACTTAGAAACCACTATGGGTATTAAATTAAAGAGCAAATCCTTTAGAGTGAAAACAGATTAAATTTTTTGGTGCACAAGGGACGAGAAGGTATTGAAAATGCCCTTTTATAATTTTATCCTTAAATATCCTGGAAATTTTGCAATATTTTATTTTTGAAAAAATTATATGTTAAGGACAAACTTTATTAGCTTAGAAAAATAAAATAGATTAAAGGGGCATTTTCAATTCCTATTCGTCATGGTGAACCCAAAAGATTCTATAGAAGTGTCTCTTTACTTTGGTACCCATATTTTTGTTCTACATTGCACTGAATTTTTTAAATTAGTTTTGAAATTAATCAAATCTTTGAAATTATGTCCTTAAAATAAAACATGACGTCAGAGAAATGCGCATTTATATGCAGTTAAATTATATGTAATTTTAAGTAGACTTTTATAAAAATTAAATTAAAATATTGAATAAACAAAAGAGTATAGAAAAAACTGATCGAAATGAGGCGTTTATTTTATTTATGAGTTAGAAAATATATTTTTTGACTTTATTTGATTTTGCATTGAAGTTTTTCGACACACCTTAAGTAAATATTACTAAATGCATATAAATTTAATTACTGTTTTTTTTTTGTTACTTAGGAAATAATTTTGACTTTAAATAAACACGTACATTCCCAACCCACTTACTTATTATTTACTATATGGTAGGATAATTTCCCAAACAATATTGATGCAATTTTATCGTGTTAAGTTGTTAAAAAATAATAAATATCTAAGTCCCAGGACTGAAACAACGAGATCCCGAAAATCCTTGAATCGTAAAAATCGAAAAAATTAACATCCCTAGTGTATAACTATATTGCATGAACATTGGTTTCTGGCGAAAACAATTGGGTGTTGCAAACTTACATTTAAATGCAACGTTTTTTTTTTGTATGTTGCGTGCACATACATATGTACATATATACATACGAGTACATATTAAAACGTTTTCAATTGAGCAGTGCTAGTAAAATTTAGGCATGGTGTAACTCACCTCACCTTCGAACTAAGCCAAGGGTGCGCACTGAAGACATGACCCAACCCAAACTTTTGCCATAAATCGTTTTTATTGCCATTTCCTCTTTACAGAAAATTACATAAGAATTCTATTTATCTTCCTCGATTCAAAAATGCTACAAATTTGCTGCGCTCCATTGCATTGGGCTGTATTCGATGGCGATGTCGTTGCGGGTGATGATGTTGTTACTGTGGCTGTTGCTCATTTTGTAGTTGTTGTCACGCACCCCATGCAACGTGCAACGGTTACTCATGCAACTACGAACGAGTACGAGTACAATAAATCATAAAATTCTTTGTTGGCAGACACTACTCCAAATGCAACAGGCGATCCCGGAGTTGGGACCTCAACTGTATCCAGTTTTAAGGCTCACAGTGTGCGTATGTTCCTGCTGCAGCATATTCATTTGTTTTTGTTGTAAAAGTGTAACTGCTTCATGAATATTTGATTTCATTTGATTTGAATATTTTTATGGCGCGACTCCAGTATGCCACTTCAACATGTGATAGGAGTACTCGCAGTGTGTGATACACATTTATTTTCCTTGCATTTTGATTTTTACTCTGCTATTAATAATAGTATTTTTCACTGCAATAGCATTTTTCATGTGAGTACTCTGTAATGCGCAATTTTTCAATTTGAATAAATAAATTGAGTTACCACCTTAAATATAGTCTTTGTTTTTGTATCGTTTACGTCCCAGCTTGGCCAAGTTAAATGCTTCGTTGGCTATTATGTCAACAAGATGCAAATTAGCTAAGAAATTCCTTCTACGAAATAGCAACAAATACACATATGAACCTAATGGCGCAGGAAACGAGATCGGGCTTAAATAGTATGGCAAGAAATAACTTAGATTAAACCCACACTGCGAAAAAGGATTAGTTTCGATAGCACAAAATGTTTAGTTCCCGAATTTGACAATACTACTACCGTGGTTTGATAATTATAACTAAATAAAAAACAAATTCCGTACGTCATGTGGACTGGAGTTTAAAACCGTTAGGATTAATTAATTTATTAAATAGCTTATGAATCAGAAAGTCCCTACTGTTACTAGCACTAGTCCCTCATAATTCCCCTGCCAATGGTTTCAACTGCCATTTTCAGCATTGGCGTGTCATTGGAAAAGGACCGGTCCAATCAACACTGACCGTAAGATAGTCCTGGACTAGTTCAATTTTTGAGATTTTTTTCGTTAGAGTAAGATTGCGTTCTGCACTTCGCAGATGCTTTTCATAATTCGGAAACACAAAAAAAAATAAATTTTATCATTTTATAACCATGTTGCTTCTGAAGGCATTTGAACCCGGACGCTCCTGAAAGCTAACAAATAGTGGCAAGCATCTCTGCGCCCTAAGCTACAGCCACGCATATAAATGTGTGTTCAAATATTCACTTTGCATCAAGGCCAGACCAACCGATTGGGACATTTACAGGGTGGTTTCTTTAAATTTTTTTTATTGAATTGCAAGACAACACCACTCTGTCACTGCCAAACTGTACTTTTCGTCTATCTCTAGGCCGGTTCCTTGGGGACTGGTCGAAGGCTGACATTTTCGATGCAAGCAAGTGTCCAATTCTGACCAGTCAAATTGTAACCAGTGAAGTACTAGTCCTTAACGGAAAATTGGCCTTATTGCTGCAGGGTATACATACAAACATTCCAAGTTTGGAAAAAATATATATTTTATTAATATTTTATATGAAATCGCCCAAAAAGTACATATAAAACGATGCTCTCTAAAAGGATGAGCTGTGTGTACACTAGGGTAGTCCCAAATAAGTATTATCGGAATTTTAATGCTCTCACCCCCTACGATTGTTCTATATTCAAAAAATGAACCCCTATTGTTTTGTTTTGAAATCAAGAAATACTCAGGTCGCTCAAAGTTTTCATGTATTTTACATATAAGGAGAAACCCCATTTGTCGTATAAATGGTATGGATTTCTTGAAAATCAATATTTTTTGATCGGAAAACTCCGATTCTCTTCAGGAGAACCAATTATTTATTTAATCTGGTTTAATACTAAAACTCTTTAATTTATCCCCCATTCAATTTTCTGGGGATTTTGGCGGACCTATAAAATATAGTTACTATGAAAAAATTATTAAACAAATAATTGGGTTATTATTGGGAATCTCCGATTGAAAAATATTGTACATTTGTACAGATAAATACCCCTGAATAGCCTAACCAGCAGTAAAAATACTACATAGTTCATTAACTAGTATGTGCTAAAGCGATAGCCTACCAGTTCGACAATTTCGAAGAATTTACGCGTTCGGCGACATTGAATTGAATTTGAATTGCCAAAGCCATAAATAAAACGCAATGAAATTTTTTTTGACAAATTTTGGCTGTGGCGTCGCCTGAAGACTACCGGTTCTGCCTGCAATAGGCGGCGTTGCCACAGACATATTTTTTCCTACCAAAATTTCCTACCATAACCAACCAAAACCTACCAAAAATTTTTTGAGTATTAATATTTGTTTTCAATGTAAAATTTTTTAAAAACATAGTTAACATAAACTAGTAAAACTAAAACACAACTAGATTAATAAAACCAAATTTACTGCGTATAACGATTCATTTTACTGTACAGACTTATCCATATGTACATATGTCTCTTTACACATACATACATATCGTCACTAGATACGAATAAAGAAGCGAGATCAAAAGTTGATAGCGAAAAAAGAGGCGCAAAAAAATTTCGTCGAAGAAAAAAACTCTTAACAAAAGTGACGGCAAATAAAGCCGCGTTAACCTCTTTGACAGCGAATAAAGACCCATAAACTTATGTCCGCGGTCAACTATATTTTCGAGTGCAACAGTATTCCCCAGAACTCCCAAAGAGTTTTTCCGAGCTCTTTATTCGTGACTAGTGACGATATTATTATTATTACGTCGAAGATACCCGCGCTGCGACCTAAGAAGATATAAGCCGTCATCGATTCGCCAACAGTTCGCGAGTGGCGAAACGAACGAACTCAATGAGGTATAACCAAACTCGCTATTGTCTATCCGTGCTAGCTAACTTTGTTTTTGCTTTCACATGCAAAATTCTTCTTTAAGCGACCGGAACTCAAACATAGCGAGCGAGAAGTGGCAAATCGATGACGGCTATATTGTGCTAAATCAAAATTGTAACCTTAGGCTATTTAAAAAGCTCAGCACTTTGGATGAGGCCATATTCCAAATTGTATATGGAGAAGGCATTCGTTCTCCAAGGTGTATCAATCTACGACTCATGCTTCGTGGACAGGCACATACAATATACTCTGGGGTTTCTTTCACCAGCTGACAAACCCTACAGTCCGTCTCTACAGAAAGACCCATTTAATTAAAACCGTACGGTAACTTGCAGTGGGCTATCAGGTTGCCAGTGAGAGTTCTAAGTTCAAGGTGTCTTTCGGACTTCCTGCTGGAAAGAGTTATGCATATCTTTGTTTGTCTTATTCCCTTTGACTTAGGTCACGATATATGGGTGTCCGTATTGCATATTGGCAATGATAAGGTATACGTTTGTACTTAGGAATCAGGTATATTTACATATTTGTGACCGCCATTATACGAACGCACCGGTGAAATATTTGTGTAAAAGAGGTTGCTAAAATATTTGGAGATACATGCACATTTTATATTTTTCGCAAGTAACTATTACTCATTGTCCCGAAACCTACCAAAATACAATCAAGCCTACCAACCTACCAAATGGGTAAAACCCTACCAGTTTTGATAGGAAAAGCCCATTTTTGGCAACACTGATTGCAGGTTCGAGTCCGCCTGGAGGTGAAAAATTTTTAAATCTAATTCCATTGCAGAAAAACATACATATTGAAAGAAATACATGTGCCATAAAAAATTAATAAAGAACGTTTTTAAAATTAAATATAAAAATTACAACAAAGTTTGTAAAAAAAAAAAAAATTTCTCCTTGAACCTTGGACCTCAGAAATACCAAGCCACTGCTTTGCCCTGTCCGCCATTGCGACTGTTGGAACGCCGCAAGCAAAGTGGCATAATTATGCTTATCACGGGGGATGAATTGGCAGACTATCTCATCAACTGGTAATGATGCGACTAGTATAAGTCGCGAACATTGAAAAAGGATATAACGTGAACTAGTTTGGGTGAAATACAAACTGGTAGAATTGTACTTCACCAACTGGTAGAATGTATTTCACAACTAGTAGCTTTACATGCGAGCAGTGATAGAGCGATACGAGTAGCGAGTACTGAATATCGATACTTTTCATGAGTACTGAGTAGTATCGAGAACTCGATACTTTTTCACAAGTACTGAGTAAATATCGCGAATACAAAAAGGTATCGACATGTTAAAAACTCGTAAATAATTTTTGTTTTAAATTACATACTTACATAAAAATTTCGTTCTTTCAATCACATATATGAATGTCGTGGAAATGAACACAACTCTCATTTAATTCAATACTGTCATAACTCAGAAAACCAAAAACTCGAGAAATACGGCTTTGAACCCAGCCAGCAAAATCATCGTAATCGAGCTCGTAACTGGATATTTTTTTCTCGAAGAAAAACCGGCTAAAAAGTCGCTTATGATAGGCGATTAGAATTCGTTTTCGAGTACTTTTTCGCTTGAAATTGTATTATATATTATAAAATATTGTGGTTCAAGAAAAACTTCTAACAAATTTAAAATTTTTTCTTGTGCTGGCGAAATACTACAAGCCTCTTTCTATTCATTTTTTTTGTTTTATCGTTTACGAGCCTTTTTCTAACTTGTCGCCGGTCGAGAATCCCTCGTAAAATAAAATGTTCGTAAAATGTACGTTTTCTTGCTGGCTAGGAAGTTTTAAATTTACATATACATATGTATTGTAAAAATTAATACATATTTTGTTCTAATTAACTACTGTTAATCGATACAGCTATGCACTTTTTACAAAACATAGAAACGGAGGTAGCGGTCATTTCAATATTGGGCTCGGTTAAAAATTCTTAAATAATTGGAAAACGAAACTTGCCTCACCTTCGGCATTGAATGGGGAAGAGGATGGTCTTCGACTCGATAACTTGGCAATTCTCCAGTATCACGGAGTCCTTGTTATCCAATGCATTCTACCTTCATTGTAAATTCGAAATCAAGGCCAGTCTCCAAGAAAATTTGTATGAAATAGAGCAAATATTTCCTTTCCGAGAATGGGCTTTACCACATTTGTTTCTCGTTTTCTACATTTACATCCCATCTTCAAAGTAAAGTGATTTATAAATATACGTGTCAAACATTTATAAAATATTTCGTCGTTTAAAGTACAAAACCGTCATTCTGCAAAGCCGCGTAACTGACATTTGCTGCCAAAAATTGGATTTGCTCACACAAGCTCTTGGCTCAATCCTTATCCATTAGTTATGAAATATACTAGCTAGAAATGCGATTGCTTTATAAAAACGAGAACCATTTTGCAATTTGAGTGTTTTTACTAGCTAAAAAATAATTTATGCAACTTCACATACGCGGTTTTGAATTTTGTTGATACGCGGTTTTGTAATTTGAACGACGATTTGCTTTTAAAAACTTTTAATAAGCTTTTTGCTATAAATATTTATTTTACTCTTGTAGATCTAAGCCTATTGCAAGTTTATTTGAAAAACTACTTTAGAAATGCTTACTAATCACATTTCAACTATTACAAGCAGTGTCTATTCAATTTAAAAATAGACAGAGGTCATAAAAGCAAAGCATCCGGATTTTTATTAACTTTTGTCGTTTGCTTCAAAAATACTTGGAAGTACGAGTATTATCGATACTTTTTTGCAAATATGAGTACTGGCATCAATTCTTCTTTAGAGTATTCTATATGAGTACTGGTATCGATACATTTCTAAAAAGTTCTATCACTACCTGCGAGGCATGCACTATGTATGTACCACCGCTCTGCATGCTTGATATACATATACCATGACGGAAGCAAGTAATTTTTTTTTAAATCAACTAATTAAAAGACTACTTTAAAACAAATGTAGTGAGTAAATATTTCTAATTTTGAAACTGTTTTTACTCAAAGAAACAATTGTGTCTTGGAAGTGTGAAAAAGCATCTGTGCAGTGCAGAATGCAAGCGTATTCAAAGGAAAAATACTGACTTTTAAGTTTTTAAACCAAATCCATTTAAAATTATTTAAATTAAATGCAAGCACATTTACATCGGGTTCGAGTCCCAACACTAAAAATGATAATATTTTTTTTTTTGTCTTTTAAATATAAAAAGGCATCTGTGAAGTGCAGAACGAAAGTGTATTCAAACGAAACATAATAATTTTGAAGATGTTTATGGCAAATTCATTTTAAAGTGCTTCTTATGATATCGCCATGTTAAATAAATGAGTTCGTTGCAGGTAAATATGTAATGAGAATTTCTATTAGTTATCATTGAAACTAAAGTAGTTTATAAGTTACTTTCAAATTAATTAAATTTCCTGCAGGGTATGTAAACTTACATATACATATTCATATATGGACATTCAAATACGCGCATACGAACATTTTTAAACGATAATCAAATATAAAGTATTAATTTTTACTATGCATTATTTCCCGCAGTGTATGTATGTATTTGGGTGAAGCAAGCATAATGTGTGCGGCGAACAAGTATGGCAACCAGATCTCGGCAATAGTGAAGTCACAAACAACACTCCCGTCTTCTTGTACTTATCGGAACAGTCCTACCAACTGCAATAGTTCTTGTGGCAACACTAATATCTATGGTAACCCTCCCCTTCAAAGGAAGCAGAAATATCGATGACTGCCACCATCGGTGGTTCTGAAAAAACCTCCGATTATTAATCGATGGTGTCAACACAACATCTCAGTATGCTCACGATCTACTAATGTGCTCCACTTAGGGTAGCCAGATATTTTAGGGTCATAATCAGTGCAGCTGGGATCAAAAATCAGTACAAAGCCACACAAATCAGCTCATTTTTTGCGTCTTTTTCGTGTATTAACAATATAACAACTAAGTAACAGCACATCCATTTTACAAAAAATAACTAATAGAGGTTTAAATACACATAGTATTATTAATATAACAATTAATTAGTTTAAAACAAAACAAAGGCATTCCATATGCATGTACAGTTGTGTTAACAAAAATAGGAGTAAAATTTATTGACAAATTTTGCAAATTTTTTCCTTTCTTACTTAATTAAAATTCTTTATAAAAA
>NW_023458555.1:51509261-51513533 GCF_013731165.1 Rhagoletis pomonella
AGCCACGTAGCTTGATGGATCTTTTTATGCTTGAACCTAGTACTGCATACTGCCATGTTTCGGGCCCGACGAAGTCGATCAGCCTCAGTCCGTTATCGGACGTTTCGTCTTGGAGGCTGAATTTTCTTACAGTGGCGCCACACGGAGAGAGGATTTTTACTGAAGGTTGGATAAATGTTTTCTTGGTCGCGAAATAGTAAAAAATTCATGAACAATTCAAACGTGGTTTGTTTACACTGAATTTAAGAACAACACATTACTGAAAATACGAAAACGGGTTTCTTGTTTACAAACAAGAACAAATGCTATTCAAAAAACAAGGAAATGCTTTCTTAAGGAAGTTCGAAATTTCTTATTCTATTCTCTTAGAAACTTATACATTTGGCAATATCACATTTGTATGTCGCCGCGAGCATACTGACATACTTATTCCTTTCACAAAGAATGAAATAATTTATTATGTAGTCTACATGATGAGATCTTAGCAAAAGCTTTGCAGGCACAAAATTCATGAAAAAAAAATTAGAACTTAAACTAGAACTATTTATTTGTATGTGACTTGAACTAAAAACTATCAGTGAATTTAAATTTTGGATCTGTAATTCGTCAAATATTTAAAACTTCATAAAAGAATATGTTATATCCGGCCTTACATTTAAAACAGAGACCATAATTATTTTAAGAAATAAAATTAAATGTAATGTATAACTCTTGCTGAACAATGAAAAAGTTGTTTTCGTCTCTTGAGAAAGAGAAGAAATAAGAGAGAAGAAGTAAAATTAAATATTGTGTATAATTACACGGTGCTTAAAAAAAGTCATGAAATATACCCGAAACAAAACTTACAGCCAGTTTCACCAGATTATTTAAGTGAAAATTACTTTAATTTTCGAATTTTTGGTTTCACCAATCAATTTTAATTTTGATTTAAGTGACCTATGCTCTTCATTTAAATAAAAATTAAATCAGAATAACCACACTCAGAGGTGTTACACGTTTAATCACCTGATCATTGTGTATCTGCTGCTTACTTGTATACCAGCCCTGCTTTTACAACACAGCGTGCCAAAGCTTTCAAAAGCTCTCAGTACAAAGGAAAACTTTCGCTGGCCTAGTCTGTTTTACAACCACTTTTTACTCACTTAAATAAATAGTTTATTGAAACTGAAAATTATTTAAATGAGAATTATATACAAAATTAAATTAAAGTTAATTTCCACTTAAAAAGTTTGGTGAAACTGGCTGTTAGTGTAGGTTGAAGGTATGGTCGAGTACAACATGAAAAAGGTCTTTTATCAATCCTGACCTCTCCATTTTTTTAATACCAAAAACCGTTTTTTTTCATACTTGCTGCACTTTCTATTATTAGCTTGACTATTTTAAATTCGGTATGATATAAACTCATTAAAAAAAATGTATATATTTACAGAATACATAGATAGAGGAGATATATATATATGAAAAACCATATCTAAACAATCAGAGGTATGGAAGGTATACCTTATATAGCACCAATCTAAGTGATTTTCACTACTGTGTGATCGGTTTGTAAACCGGTAACACAATTTAATGGGTTTAGACTCCTACATAAAGGAGATATATCGTAATACCTGGTATGCGAACAATCAGAGGTATAAGAGATAAAGCTTATAAAGCATAGATTTTGGCAATTTTCTCAGTAGAATTTGTGTTATTATTTATAGAATAGCTTACGAAATTAATCTGTTTTAGCAGTCCAAATAAAGGAGTTTTATAGTAAAACCACATATCTGAACAATCAGTTGTATGGAGGATATAAATAGGTTACATTGACCCGATCTTTGTTAATTTTACTGCAAATTTTCTGTTGGTAATTGGTGAAAATATTGCGAAATTGCATGTTTCTAGCTGCATATATGGAGAAGTTATATATGGAGGGTATAGGTTATATCAACCCGATCTTCGCAATTTTCACTGTAAGTATTTTTTTGATAATGGGTGGAAATATTGCGAAATGTCATGTTCCTAGCAGCATAAATGGAGAAGTTATGGCAAAAATCTCATATCTGAACAATCAGTTGTATGGAGGCTATAGGTTATAGCGACCCATTTTCATTGTAAGTACGTAATGGGTGGAAGTATTACAAAAATTTCATATTCCTAGCTGCATAAATGGAGTAATTATGGCAAAAAATCTCATATCTGAACAATCAGTTGTATGGAGGCTATAGGTTATAGCGACCCGATCTTCGCTATTTTCATTAATCGTATTCTCTTGATAATGAGTGACAACAGTGCCAAATTTCATGTTCCTAGCTACTTAAATGGAGGAGTTATAACGTAAAATCTTATATCTGAATAATCAGTTGTATGGGAGCTATAGGTTATAGTTACCCGATCTTTGTAATTTTCACGCTAAGTTTTCTGCTGATAATGGGTGGAAGTATTGCAAAATTGCATGTTCCTGGCTGCATACATGGAGAAGTTATAACGAAAAATCTCATATCTGAACAATCAGTTGTATGGGAGCTATATGTTATAAAGGTCCGATTCTTCCGGTACCGACAAATGATTAATACATTATAAAAGTACACTCACCTGCCAAATTTCATCCGGATATCTCGAAAACTGAGAGACTAGATTGCATACAAACAGACGGACAGACAGACAGACAGACGGACAGACGGCCATGGCTAAATCGACTCAGCTCGACACTCTGACCATTTAAGTATACAATTTAATGGGTCTATCTCTTCTTATTCTGGTTCTTACAAACATCGGACCAAAGTTGTAATACCATTTCATGCTCATGAAAGGTATAAAAAGGGAGCGTGGCATATCCCATAGGCGTGGATTTTTTATCAGCTATACTTCGGAAGAATGAGTCACATGAACTTGAGATATGGCACGCAGTATCTATCTACCAAATTTATTATTGTATTTCGTTCCTTAACAAACAAGATATAAGACTGTCATACAATATTCTGCTAGCACGCGAGCAGAGCCGCGGGTTCAGGTTAGTATAATATAAACTCAAGGCCATATTTTTGTTTAAGTTGCCTAACTTCGAAAATGAATGTTGCCACTTATTTGGCAACGTTGGTAAAAATTTTTAATATTAGCGATGATCAAAGTTCAAAAAAAAAACACGAAGAAAAATAGGGACTGATTAAAATTTAACCGATGAAAACTCCCAACAAGCTAAGTCTAGCAATAGTTGTACTCACTTTCCGTAGCATTTTAGGTGTAAAGTTGCTACGTAGCAATCTACCACACGTTTTGTTGCTCTTCCAACAACAAAATGCGTGCAAGATAGCTACGTAGCAACTTTACACCTAAAATGCTACTCAACGTGAGCTCCCCTAATATATTGTTGTACCCTGTTTCAAAGGTCTATAAATCCTTTTTTCAAAGGTTGTTCGATTTTTAAAATAGGATGGCAAGTAGTCAAGCTATTAATAGAGAAGTGCATCAAGTACGAAAGCACCGGTTTATGGTATACAAATAAAATGGAGGGTTCAGGAACTATACGGGACCTATTTTCATGTTGTACTCGACCGTACCTACAACCTAAACTAGGATTTGTTTAGGGTGTATTTCATGACTTTTTTCTAGCACCCTGTTATTTTCTACTGAACAATGGAAAAGTTATTTTCATCTGCAGAGACGAAAATCGTTAAACTAAAAACTTGTTCATCCTCTCCTAACGTTTATTTCAAGACGAAAATGATGTACGTTGTTTTATAATAATTGTATGGGAGCTTTATTTTTGTGTCTCTCGGGTGTTTATTTCAAGACGACAATGATCTACGATAATTAAAAATCCCATAAAATTATTGTGAAAAAACGAAACAAATTTCCTTCTGAAAATAATCGTCCCGCGATACGAACAAAGATATTTCTCGTAAATAATTATTATACAAAGACGAAAACAATTTATCTTAAAACAAGGCGAAGTTTTTAATCCCAAATAGTGGGATAATAATTATTTTGGGTCTATGATTTAAAATTCGTTTTCTGCATATTTTAAAGAATTATTTCCTTACATCTGTTATAGTTTCTAAAATTAGCATATTGGTTTCCCAATTAATTATTTCTTTGAGATCGAGCTTCCTTCTTTTCAAGGCTTCCCCTTTTTCTTTGGCAATTTTCTCTAACAACTTTTGAATGTATTCGTTAATTTTTCCCCTCTTCCCTTCCCTCTGCTCTTCTTTCTGCTTGAGGTGCCAGATCGAAATAAAAATTTAAAAAAAATCGCTTCCAATCGACTAAAAAGGATGCAGGAAGAAATCG
>NW_023458555.1:51513633-51518458 GCF_013731165.1 Rhagoletis pomonella
AACACTGCTTTAACTTTTAACTGAGATTGTGGGATGGTTTACAGATAAACAGAAAAATATTCCCATTACCGAACTATGTGGCAAACTATCGCTACTATCAATAATGCTGCCCCATCGGCTAAAAGTGACTATCGACACAATCTACAGATGCGTAAAAGCCATCGCCAAAAGTTTATGGTGGAGTCTGTATTTTCCAGTGAATAAATGTATGTTTTTACACTGTATTCAGAAATTTTTAATTTTATCAACGCTTTCGTTTTCTACCGTGGCCGACTGAGAGAGAATACACTGCTTGAGCTTATCGGAACTCTAATTACTTCCCGGTATAGTTTGCGTGCTCCGGCGCACGTGGTAGAAACTAATCGACTTACTTGCCCATTTTTCATTTGCTTACGCGATATTTGTTTTAGGAATGGAACTTTTCTAAGTATTAATCTAAATAAAATAACCAGTAGGTATCGAAAATGGCCTAAGATCACCAAAGCCAAATAAATTTTAGTCAACACTTGTACAATGAAATTACAGATTTTTAATTTTAAAATTTTACCAAAAACAACAAAAATCTTCTGGATCCAAAAAAATATGCTAAATAATTTCGAAAAGAGCTAAGGCTAAATCTAGCACTTACAATAATGTTTGTAATTTAAGTGTTGGTCAGAAGGCCGTATTCTGTTTCTTTAAGAAAATTAAGTAAAAGCCGTTTTATATGAAAATTATATGAATCGATCTTAGGAGATCGATTTATTTTTTTTTTACGATTTCTTCCTGCATCCTTTTTAGTCGATTGGAAGCGATTTTTTTTTAATTTTTATTTCGATCTGGCACCTCAAGCAGAAAGAAGAGCAGAGGGGAGGGAAGAGGGGAAAAATGAACGAATACATTCAAAAGTTATTACAGAAAAGTGCCAAAGAAAAAGGGGAAGCCTTGAAAAGAAGGAAGCTCGATCTCAAAGAAATAATTAATTGGGAAACCAAAAGATTTAGCTATTGAAATCAACAGTAGATCAATTAGAAAATTTAACAAATATTAACGGAGAATATAGATTGCATCGATGGTGGCGATATGCATGGCCCTATTTAGCAAATTTAAAGGTTTTGAAAATTGGTATGCGGGTGTAACTAAGAAAAAACTAAGGGAATTTAAAAATAATCATTTCCAAAAACTATTGCACTAACGTTGACGATATGCAAATTTTAGAAACTATAACAGATGTAAGGAACTAATTCTTTAAAATCTGCAGAAAACGAATTTTAAATCATAGACCCAAAATAATTATTATCCCACTATTTGGGATTAAAAACTTCGCCTTGTTTCAAGATAAATTGTTTTCGTCTTTGTATAATAATTATTTACGAGAAATATCTTTTTTCGTATCGCGGGACGATTATTTTCAAATGGAAATTTGTTTCGTTTTTTTACAATAATTTTATGGGATTTTTAATTTTCGTAGATCATTGTCGTCTTGAAATAAACACCCGAGAGACACAAAAATAAAGCTCCCATACAATTATTATAAAACAATGTACATCATTTTCGTTTTGAAATAAACGTTAGGAGAAGATGAACAAGTT
Source organism: Rhagoletis pomonella (assembly GCF_013731165.1). NCBI lineage: Eukaryota > Metazoa > Arthropoda > Insecta > Diptera > Tephritidae > Rhagoletis > Rhagoletis pomonella. The sequence continues at coordinate 51,515,205 of NW_023458555.1, forward strand.
TTTAGTTTAACGAGTTTCGTCTCTGCAGATGAAAACAAATTTTCCATTGTTCAGTAGATAATAACAGGGTGCTAGAAAAAAGTCATGAAATACACCCTAAACAAATCCTAGTTTAGGTTGTAGGTACGGTCGAGTACAACATGAAAATAGGTCCCGTATAGTTCCTGAACCCTCCATTTTATTTGTATACCATAAACCGGTGCTTTCGTACTTGATGCACTTCTCTATTAATAGCTTGACTACTTGCCATCCTATTTTAAAAATCGAACAAGCTTTGAAAAACGGATTTATAGACCTTTGAAACAATGTACAACAATATATTAGGGGAGCTCACGTTGAGTAGCATTTTAGGTGTAAAGTTGCTACGTAGCAATCTTGCACGCATTTTGTTGTTGGAAGAGCAACAAAACGTGTGGTAGATTCCTACGTAGCAACTTTACACCTAAAATGCTACGGAAAGTGAGTACCGCTATTGCTAGACTTAGCTATTTGGGAGTTTTCATCGGTTAAATTTTAATCACTCCCTATTTTTCTTCGTTTTTTTTTTGAACTTTGATCAACGCTAATATTAAAAATGTTTTCCAACGTTGCCAAATAAGTGGCAACATTCATTTTCGAAGTTAGGCAACTTAAACAAAAATATGGCCTTGAGTTTATATTATACTAACCTGAACCCGCGGCTCTGCTCGCGTGGTAGCAGAATATGGTATGACAGTTTTCTATCTTATTTGTTAAGGAACGAAATGCAATAATAAATTTGGTAGATATAACTGCGTGCCAAATCTCAAGTTCATGTGACTCATTCTTCCGAAGTATAGCTGATAAAAAATCCACGCCTATGGGATATGCCACGCTCCCTTTTTATACCTTTCATGAGCATGAAATGGTATTACAACTTTGGTCCGATGTTTGTAAGTACCAGAATAAGAAGAGATAGACCCATTAAATTGTATACTTAAATGGTCAGAGTGTCGAGCTGAGTCGATTTAGCCATGGCCGTCTGTCCGTCTGTCTGTCTGTCTGTCTGTCTGTCTGTCTGTCCGTCTGTTTGGATGCAATCTAGTCTCTCAGTTTTCGAGATATCCGGATGAAATTTGGCAGGTGAGTGTACTTTTATAATGTATTAATCATTTGTCGATAGCGGAAGAATCGGGTCACTATAACCTCTAGCTCCCATACAACTGATTGTTCATATATGAGATTTTTCGTTATAACTTCTCCATTTATGCAGCCAGGAACATGCAATTTTGCAATACTTCCACCCATTATCAGCAGAAAACTTAGCGTGAAAATTACAAAGATCGGGTCACTATAACCAATAGCTCCCATACAACTGATTATTCAGATATAAGATTTTACGTTATAACTCCTCCATTTAAGTCGCTAGGAACATGAAATTTGGCACTGTTGTCACTCATTATCAAGAGAATACTTTCAATGAAAATAGCGAAGATCGGGTCGCTATAACCTATAGCCTCCATACAACTGATTGTTCAGATATGAGATTTTTTGCGATAACTTCTCCATTTATGCTGCTAGGAACATGACATTTCGCAATATTTTCACCCATTATCAAAAAAATACTTACAGTGAAAATTGCAAAGATCGGGTTGATATAACCTATACCCTCCATACAACTTATTGTTCAGAGTCGAGATTCTTTGCTACAACTTCTCCATATATGCAGCTAGAAACATGCAATTTCGCAATATTTTCACCAATTACCAACAGAAAATTTACAGTAAAATTAACAAAGATCGGGTCACTGTAACCTATTTATATCCTCCATACAACTGATTGTTCAGATATGTGGTTTTACTATAAGACTCCTTTATTTGGACTGCTAAAACAGATAAATTTCGTTAGCTATTCTATAAATAATAACACAAAGTCTACTGAGAAAATTTCTAAAATCTGTGCTTTATAAGCTTTATCTCTTATACCTCTGATTGTTCGGATACCAGTTATTACGATATATCTCCTTTATGTAGGAGTCTAAACCCAATAAATTGTCTTACCGGTTTACATACCGATCACACAGTAGTGAAAATCACTTAGATTGGTGCTATATAAGGTATACCTTCCATACCTCTGATTATTTAGTTATGGTTTTTCATATATATATCTCCTCTATCTATGTATTCTGTAAATATATACATTTTTTCAAATGCAGTAATCTGTTAAAGTAAAATTTTCAGATGTTCATGTTCAGGTACGAAGCCTGCGGCATAGCCGAAGACAGCGCTGTTCTTATTTTTGTTGTTTAAACTCATTTATATATACCTTACTATAAGCACCTACCATAGGCATGTCTTCGTACCAAATTTCAAGTTCTTTTGGTTTATAATTCGGGAGCTGTATAAAAATTTCAGGACTAAGTGTGCAAAGTTTCGTGCGATTCCGTGTCGCGGTTCAACAGTTATAAGGTAAGTAATAAGCAAACAGACATTCACATTTATATATGTATATGTGACCTGGTCTACGAAAAGGGAGCTGACGTGCGAAAACTAGTTTTCTGTGAAAAAGCTGTTAAAAGTAAGCAACTCGTTTCGTCAGTTTCTCATTATCTCGTTAATTGTTCTCCGCGCCGGACGTCCAGTAAGTGTTGTTGTTGGTCCAGTAAGTGTTGTTGTTGGTCCAGTAAGTATTGTTGTTGGTCGGAATATTATTATAGTTTTATTATTATTATTATTAACATTATTATTATTATTATTAATATTATTTTTAGTACACTTCTAAGCAAGTTAGGATTTTCTGCTTTTCACCACGTGAAAAAGCATCTCATCTTCCATCCGAATCAACCAAAAAGTGAAAATTGATTTTTTGACACCTAAGCCCCCTTTCCGTAGACCAGGTCACATATAGATATATTTAAGCAAAAAATTTATTTTTCATAAAGTTTTATGAAAGTTTCATGAGTTTATATCATATCGAATTTGAAATAGTCAAGCTATTAATAGAAAGTGCAGCAAGTATGAAAAAAACGGTTTTTGGTATTAAAAAAATGGAGAGTTCAGGAATAATAAAAGAACTTTTTCATGTTGTACTCGACCATACCTACAACCTACACTAAATTTTGTTTCGGGTGTATTTCATGACGTTTTTTAAGCACCGTGTAATTATACACAATATTTAATTATACTTCTTCTCTCTTATTTCTTCTCTTTCTCAAGAGACGAAAACAACTTTTTCATTGTTCAGCAAGAGTTATAACGGGTGATTTTTTTGAGGTTAGGATTTTCATGCATTAGTAT
>NW_023458555.1:51518558-51521000 GCF_013731165.1 Rhagoletis pomonella
CCAGAAATGAGCCTCATCGCTGAACAAAATTTGTCGATAAAAAAGCGCGAAACACATTTCGAACCGAACACTGATTTTGGTAATAAAATTCAATGATTTGCAAGCGTTGCTCGTTAGTAAGTCTATTCATGATGAAATGTCAAAGCATACTGAGCATCTTTCTCTTTGACACCATGTCTGAAATCCCACGTGATCTGTCAAATACTAATGCATGAAAATCCTAACCTCAAAAAAATCACCCGTTATTTGTTGTCTTTTTTCTATCTGCATACATAGATCCCTACTTTTACCCCTGTTCGTTCTAATTACATTTACGTTATCCTGTTTTTCTTTATCTTCATTTTTATCTTTATACTTTTTCGATAACAAAATCGATAGTAACATTCTATAAAATATCGATAATAAACCCAACAACAAAATCGATGAAAAATTCGATAAAACTTTCGATAGCAAAATCTATTATAAACTCGATAAATCATATTTCTCATCCAGAAAGCCTAATGAAACAAAAATACATATATGGGAAAGTAATACTATTACATTGAAATTCTTTTTCAAGCTCTTTTTCATTTACCAAGTTAAATGGGGCCAATTTGAATGTAATAGTATTACGTTGGTAATTACCAATAAAAATTCGAAAGAAATATTAAAAATGAAGATGTTGTGTTTCAATTTGTTTTGTGCGAATGTCTGCTTTATGATATTAACGCATGTTAATTAGAACATTTGTTAGCCAATTGAAAAGGAATACTTATTTGGACTAAAAAATTACGCGATAGGACGCGCTGAGGTCGGGATATTCATAACGTTCTTATATAGTGGGAGAATGATGGATATCTACACATACATATACATATATGCGTTACAAAAAAAGGTTGAAACCGTTTTTTTGAGGGCGCCAACATATCTCTTAAACCAACTACCCTGGGGAACTGAAAGTTGGCACGGATGCATACATTGTAAATACCCTACTTATGGCGAAAACTAAAAGCTTTTGGAAAAAGGGGCGTGGCACCTCCCATACAAACTTAACATCTCCTATCGCTTATCTCTGGCAGCGCTTATGCTAACGTTCTGAAATTTTACACAGCTACATATTTTATCAGTAGTATCTCTGGAACCGCCTTATGCTAACGTCCTAAATAAAGATAGGCAAGCATCATTCGACTGGAAACCATTTACGCCTAGATTTCTAAATCGCGTTGTGCAATTGTTATTTTCTTTTTAAATTTTTCGGAAAGGGTAACATTTTTTGTGAAAATTTAGAAAAATGTTTGAAGTTTGAAATTTGAATTTTTATAATTTGAATCATGATACTACCGTTATACATAAAATGGTAGCTATTTTGTTCTTCGGATTAAACTCAGAAAGCACTGGATAGAGTTCAGTCAAATTGCCGGAAGTTATACCTTTCACATATGGTCCCAGTACCTATGGACTAACTACTAGAAAACTCGCTTGGTGTCTCTGGAGTCGAGTCATTTATAAGTATACTTATTTATTAATTATATTATTATATTTATATGATGAATTCGCTGGCTAAATCCTTATTTTTTATAAAACCTGGCTGAAATTCATAATGTGTTTTCATTTCATGATAAGCAATGGTTTTACAGAAAAGGACCCAAGGATGGCGCTGCAGCCGTAATATATAGAAAAACCATGTGTTTGATCTGCTTTGGCCCTATGTTTATTTTATACGAATTTAGTTTTCATATGGCACCTTTGTCTGACGCCCTCATACACCCTTAATGCGGCCATTATTGCAGCAGTAAGACTCAAAGAAACCTGTTCATAAATATTAAGACGAATTGTAAAATTGGTGAATGGACAAGGAAAGATTCGACCACATCCGTCCAAGAAGGAACACGGTACCCTGCAGTACTACTGGAGTCAATCGCTACTTTTGAATCGCTACTGCACCGACTCCTAGGTAAGTAGCTACTCTATTAACCCGTGGTAGTGCATATGGTAGTGCAGAGTCGAACCAGTCGTATGCAGAATAGCGAAAAACTACGACAGAGGGCGCCCATAAATCACGCAAGTGACTACTTTAGTAACTCTCAGTAGTGCAGAGAGAGCCGATGGTGACTACCGCCTAGGACATTGCCTTGTAAAAGTAATCGATGAAGTACACTGCAAGTAGTCGGTCGGTAATTGACGGTGTTTATCAGGTAGCTACCGATTCAGCAGTCCTGTAGTCACTCCCCCGTACTGCAGGGTAGGTATATCACTGGCTTCATTTAAACGATATTCAAGATATCACACGACTAATTTAGCGGATGTACGGGAAAACTCTTCATCCTGTTGAGTAGCGAGGATTCTAGGCCCTACCATAACAGAATACGCTCACCTGTGATCTAATACTAGGTTCACATATAAGTAGATTATCCTAATTTTCGAGCTTAACACCCTAATCTGTAATTATAACAAGAGATTAGC
>NW_023458555.1:51521100-51524831 GCF_013731165.1 Rhagoletis pomonella
TTTTTATAAGTTTCGTTATAGATTGTCCTATCTACATACATACCCATGATTCAATAACGAATAATAATTGAATCATGATACTACCGTTATACATAAAATGGTAGCTGTTTTTGTTCTTCGGATTAAACTCAGAAAGCACTGGATAGAGTTCAGTCAAATTGTCGGAAGATATACCGTTCACATATGGTCCTATTACCTATGGACTAACTACTAGAAAACTCGCTCTGGAGTCGAGTCATTTATAAGTATACTTATTTATTAATTATATTATTATATTTATATGATGAATTCGCTGGCTAAAAATGGACCCGCTGTATGGTCGACATATTTATAAAATCCTTATTTTTTATAAAACCTGGCTGAAATTCATAATGCGTTTTCATTTCATGATAAGCAATGGTTTTACAGAAAAGGACCCAAGGATGGCTCTGTAGCCGTAATATATAGAATTACCATGTATTTGATATGCTTTGGCCCTATGTTTATTTTATACGAATTTAGTTTTCATATGGCACCTTTGTCTGACGCCCTCATACACCCTTAATGCGGCCATTATTGCAGCAGTAAGACTCAAAGAAACCTGTTCATAAATATTAAGACGAATTGTAAAAGTGGTGAATGGACAAGGAAAGATTCGACCACATCAATGGCTTCATTTAAACGATATTCAAGATATCACACGACTCATTTAGCGGATGTACGGGAAAACTCTTCATCCTGTTGGGTAGCGAGGATTCCAGGCCCTACCATAACATAATACGCTCACCTGTGATCTTAGGCTTCCTTATAAAGACTTGTATTAGCTTACGCATCGTACCTATGTTATAGTTGTAAGATCAAAGAAGATTATGCACGCTTGGCAGAGATTTCACAGGTGGAAATAAGACCATCGGCAAAGACTTTGAATGCGGAGAATTCAGCTCTTTAGTCCCCTCCAGCACTGCTGGAGTCAATCGCTCCTTTTGAACCGCTACTGCACCGACTCCTAGGTAACTAGCGACTCTATTAACTAGTGATGGTGCACATGGTAGTGCAGAGTCGAACCAGTCCTAAGCAGAATAGCGAAAAACTACGACAGAGGGCGCCCATAAATCACGCAAGTGACTACTTTAGTAACTCCCGGTAGTGCAGAGAGAGCCGATTGTGACTACCGCCTTGGACATTGCCTTGTAAAAGTAATCGATGAAATACACTGCAAGTAGTCGGTCGGTAATTGACGGTGTTTATTAGGTAGCTACCGATTCAGCAGTCCTGTAGTTACTCTCCCGTACTGCAGGGTCGTTTGATTTTTTTTACTTTATATACCGTTTTTTCTTTTAAACGCATTGGCCCACGCAAAAGTTCTTATAGCCGCCGCGAAGCAAACGGGCATTGGCTAGTTCTTTATAAAAATACATCAAGAAACATGAAAATAAAATTTCTAAACTTTGTGCTAAACTTGGAAAAATTCAATAATTCAACTTTCTGATCAGACTTTTTATAAAAAGTATTATTTTTAAATACGAACATTTTAAAACGATAGTCAAATAAAAAATATTCATGTTCACTATGTGTTATTTCCCTCAGTGAATTCTTAAAACTTTTCTGAATATTTCGACGCGTTTTTCCTCTTAGTGTACTGATTTTTGATCATTTATTCAAATTTGTGTAATCAAATCGAAAACCGGGACATTTTAAGGTTGGACCGGGACACCTGGACAAATAGTCTAAAACCGGGAATTGTCCGGGGAAACCCGGGACGTTTGGCAGTCCTAGCTTAACAGCATCGTGATTTGCTTGTAAAAGTTGTTCTGTTTCCATATACCTTAAGTCTTAAGGCTTAAGACTATTGAGAACATCTTCGCAGAAAAAACATAAAGTGCTGCCCTCGATCAAAAAGCCAGAAATGAAGAACAAAATTAATAGTGTTATTTATGTCGGAGGTAATACAGTAGAACGGAACAATTTTAAATTATCACCATATTTTTGGCCCCGTTAGAGGGTTAAAAAAGTTAATTGACCGTCTCCGAAGATTACCATATGTAAACTTTTTTTGTTTATTATTTCAGAAATATAGGTTGTGATTGGATGCGCAATGTTTGACACAAGATATTTTAGCACCCCGTGAGCGAAGAAAATGTTCTGATATAAAAGATAATATTGATTAACAGGTCTATTCTGCGCTGGTAATAAAAATTTTGTAACCAATTAATAAAGTTTCTGTCCATTTTTAAACCCTTTTCACATTCTGTGTACTTTTGTAACCGGTAAACTTTGTGATCATCTCACAAGCTGGTAACAAAATATGCAATGCCAGAATTTCCACACTTCTTCATAGCTGAATTACTGAATATTTTAACTGCATTCCCAACGTAACTAGAATCGCGGTGACAAGAACTGGTAACATGTTTTGGTAATAACATTTTCCGGTTACAAAATCTTCGGTAACGTGCAGAATAGACCTGTAAGAAATATCTACAACATTCGATGAAGGGGACTATAACAACAAATCATAACTTGCGTTTGAAGGAAATTTGAACAAATCTTTTCATAGTGGAAAGAAATCTCTAAATTAAGATCGGATAGTGTGATTATTCTCGTCGATTTCGCTGAAAATTAGTCATTGGTTCTTGAGAGACAAAATTCAGCGTCATCATAAAAAAAAAACTATTCTAACAGTAGTTTGCAATATCTAAGACTACATACATTCTGTTTCGGAGTTGGTAGTTGTCAGACATTATATTTTCAATCACGGCATTCGAAAACGACCACTAGAATATATTCAAGATGCCAAAGACCTGGTTGAGAAGCTAAGGCATTGGTTTTGTTAAACACTTTAGCGAATACATTTGTTTAGAGTCTTCGTTCGGAGACTACGATAAATCAATATGTGTATCTAAGATACACGAAGCTCTAAGTAGAAAATATTGCCTCGACTAGTATAGAAAAAAACACTGATTCAAAAAGTACTGAAAAGAAACCCGGCCACAATTTCTTGAGAAATAGTCTCGTTGATGATAGCAATTGACCACATTCAAAGTCGGAGTTTCAATGTAGACCTCCTTCAAATTAATATTGCAGACAATTTTATTCGTGAAGGTCAAGACGAGGTTTAGAATGCTCATCGTCATATTCCCTGTTTACAAGGGGATTTTATTTCAAAGATAATTTTCAATCAAAAGCTTTAGTTTCGGAAAATTTTGGCTTCCACACACTTGCTTCGAAAGCCAATAAGGCTTTCCCTTATTTTCAACAAATTATACAAAAAAAATGCTCCAGATTTTGTTGAATGGTAAAATTAATATTTTTCGTGCATAAGATTAAAAATTACAAATTTTTAATCACGACATACTATCATGACCTGTTTGATGTCATTGTACCCCACTGTATCTTGGCATAAATATTGTTAAAGTTGTTCTGTTTGACCCTGTACTAAATCTCGTACGCTGGTGGTTATTCCTTGAGAAGTTGTCAACCTATACATATGTATATGAATTGAATCGTAATTGTCTTCCCTCGCACTGCCCACTAAATTTATTTATAAATTATTAGGTATGCGCGCATACACCTCCTAGGCTTTGTTGGAGACAAAACACAACTTTCGTAGCACTTAAAGTAAAACAAATAACGGATTATCCCAGAAAAGATAAATACATATATTCATTGCACTTACTGATATATGTATGTACGCACTCGTATATGGGTAGGTTTCGAGTTTCAATTGTTTGCCATGATATGTACACAACAGATAG
>NW_023458555.1:51524931-51527939 GCF_013731165.1 Rhagoletis pomonella
CGGCTAATAATCTGAGATTTGCCTGTGTAAACGGGGTGATTAAAAAACGAGCTTTGATTAAGATAATATTGATATGTGAACATAGTTTAAGGCTTCCTTATAAGGACTTTTATTAGCTTATGCATCGTACCTATGTTGTTGTTGTAAGATCAAAGAAGATTATGCACGCTTGGCAGAGATTTCACAGGTGGAAATAAGACCATCGGCAAAGCCTTTGAATGCGGAGAATTCAGCTCTTTAGTCCCCTCCAGCACTGCTGGAGTCAATCGCTCCTTTTGAACCGCTACTGCACCGACTCCTAGGTAAGTAGCTACTCTATTAACCCGTGGTAGTGCACATGGTAGTGCAGAGTCGAACCAGTCGTAAGCAGAATAGCGAAAAACTACGACAGAGGGCGCCCATAAATCACGCAAGTGACTACTTTAGTAACTCCCGGTAGTGCAGAGAGAGCCGATTGTGACTACGGCCTAGGACATTGCCTTGTAAAAGTAATCGATGAAATATACTGCAAGTAGTCGGTCGGTAATTGACGGTGTTTGTTAGGTACCTACCGATTCAGTAGTTACTCCCCCGTACTGCAGGGTCGTTTGATTTTTTTACTTTACATACCGTTTTTTCTTTTAAACGCTGGTTTTGCATTGGCCCACGCAAAAGTTCTTATAGCCGCCGCGAAGCAAGCGGGCATTGGCTAGTTCTTTATAAAAATACATCAAGAAACATGAAAATAAAAATTCTAAACTTTGTGCTAAACTTGGAAAAATTCAATAATTCAACTTTCTAATCAGACTTTTTATAAAAAGTATTATTTTTAAATACGAACATTTTAAAACGATAGTCAAATAAAAAATATTCATGTTCACTATGTGTTATTTCCCTCAGTGAATTCATAAAACTTTTCTGAATATTACGACGCGTTTTTTCTCTTAGTGTATTGATTTTTGATCTTTTATTCAAATTTGTGTAATCAAATCGAAAACCGGGACATTTTAAGGTTGGACCGGGACACCTGGACAAATAGTCTAAAACCGAGAATTGTCCGGGGAAACCCGGGACGTCTGGTAGCCCTAGCTTAACAACATCGTGATTTGCTTGTAAAAGTGGTTCTGTTTCCATATACCTTAGGTCTTAAGGCTTAAGACTATTGAGAACATCTTCGCAGAAAAAACATAAAGTGCTGCCCTCGATCAAAAAGCCAGAAATGAAGAACAAAATTAATAGTGTTATTTATGTCGGAGGTAATACAGTAGAACGGAACAATTTTAAATTATCACCATATTTTTGGCCCCGTTAGAGGGCTAAAAAAGTTAATTGACCGTCTCCAAAGATTACCATATGTAAACGTTTTTTTTTATTATTTCAGAAATATAGGTTGTGATTGGATGCGCAATGTTTGACACAAGATATTTTAGCACCCCGTGAGCGAAGAAAATGCTCTGATATAAAAGACAATATCGATTAACAGGTCTACATTACAGGGCTGGTAATAAAAATTTTGTAACCAATTAATAAAGTTTCTGTCAATTTTTAAACCTTTTCACATTCTGTGTACTCATCTCATAAGCTGGTAACAAAATATGCAATGCCAGAATTTCCACACTTCTTCATAGTTGAATTGCTGAATATTTTAACTGCATTCCCAACGTAACTAGAATCGCGGTGACAAGAACTGGTAACATGTTTTGGTAATAACATTTTCCGGTTACAAAATCTTCGGTAACGTGCAGAATAGACCTGTAAGAAATGTCTACAACATTCGATGAAGGGGACTATGACAACAAATCATAACTTGCGTTTGAAGGAAGTTTGAACAAATCTTTTCGTAGTGGAAAGAAATCTCTAAATTAAGATCGGATAGTGTGAATATTCTCGTCGATTTCGCTGAAAATTAGTCATTGGTTCTTGAGAGACAAAATTCAGCGTCATCATTAAAAAAAAACTATTCTAACAGTAGTTTGCAATATCTAAGACTACATACATACATTCTGTTTCGGAGTTGGTAGTTGTCAGACATTATATTTTCAATCACGGCATTCGAAAACGACCACTAGAATGTATTCAAGATGCCAAAGCCCTGGTTGAGAAGCTAAGGCATTGGTTTTGTTAAACACTTTAGCGAATACATTTGTTTAGAGTCTTCGTTCGGAGACTACGATAAATTAATATTTGTATCTAAGATACACGAAGTTCTAAGTAGAAAATATTGCCTCGACTAGTATAGAAAAATAACACTGATTCAAAAAGTACTGAAAAGAAACCCGGCCACAATTTCTTGAAAAATAGTCTCGTTGATGATAGCAATTGACCACATTCAATGTCGGAGTTTCAATGTAGACCTCCTTCAAATTAATATTGCAGACAATTTTATTCGTGAAGGTCAAGACGAGGTTTAGAATGCTCATCGTCATATTTCCCTGTTTACAAGGGAATTTTATTTCAAAGATAATTTTCAATCAAAAGCTTTAGTTTCGGAAAATTTTGGCTTCCACACCCTCGCTTCGAAAGCCAATAAGGCTTTCCCTTATTTTCAACAAATTATACAAAAAATTTCTTCCAGATTTTGTTGAATGGTAAAATTAATATTTTTCGTGCATAAGATTAAAAATTACAAATTTTTAATTACGACATACTATCATGACCTGTTTGATGTCATTGTACCCCACTGTATCTTGGCATAAATATTGTTAAAGTTGTTCTGTTTGACCCTGTACTAAATCTCGTATGCTGGTGGTTATTCCTTGATATGTATATGAATTGAATCGTAATTGTCTTCCTTCGCACTGCCCACTAAATTTATTTATAAATTATTAGGTATGCGCGCATACACCTCCTAGGCTTTGTTGGAGACAAAACACAACTTTCGTAGCGCTTAAAGTAAAACAAATAACGGATTATCCCAGAAAAGATAAATACATATATTCATTGCACTTACTGATATATGTATGTACGCACTCGTATATGGGCAGGTTTCGAGTTTCAATTGTTTGCCATGATATGTACACAACAGATAG
>NW_023458555.1:51528039-51530741 GCF_013731165.1 Rhagoletis pomonella
AGGTTTCGAGTTTCAATTGTTTGCCATGATATGTACACAACAGATAGATATGCAATGCATACACACATTTATACAAAGTTCCTAACTTTTACTGGAATTATTTCAATTTAATCGGATCGTCGACCAATGCTTATTCGCCGAAAATAAATGAAACCAATTAAACCTAATCACTGAATTTAGTAGTAATCTGCAGTGTGACCACATGATAATATACATAATGATATATAATACCCGAGGCTAAATTGATTTTGAAAAACTGTTAGAAAGTTTATATCCTGTAAAAAGTTAAGTTAAAAAGAAATCATTATATTCAACCCCAAAAACCCCTCACTAGTCCGACGAAATCAGCAACAACGATGTTCTTTTCGAAACACAATTGGGGTATTCATAACGGTGTCGTAAGCGTCGTATTGTTGTATGCCATAAACTTGAAACGCCTAAAAAATATATTAAGGGGGTTCGCAAAGTATCATCAAAGTCACATTATGAACTTTTGCGGTGTTAAAAAATAGTTGGTTTTCGTTTCAAGTTCCCCTAACATTTATTTAAGCTTTTAAAGTTTATGGCATACAACATTACGACACTTACGACACTGTTGTGAATCCCTCAAATATAACTCTCATCAGGCGAATAACCACTTTACTACTTCGAGGCATGCAATAGCAGTAAGTTAACAAATCAAATGTTGTTGCTTTTTATACTTTTAGGAGCTAAGAATTACAGCCAGTTTCACGAAAGCACTTTAACTGAAAAATCATTTTTTTATTTGAATGTACATATTATGAAAACCAGCAAAAGGGAAAACATCATTTTTGATTTAAATTGATAGTCAAATCGGCGGTTAATTTTCTAAACTAAAGTTTACTTTATATTGACAATATATTTTTCGAAATATCAAGAACTATGACTACTAAAGTATGCATTTTTTATAAGTTTCAGTGCGAATTTAGTTATTAATATTTTAAGTAAAAAAAAATTTGAAAAAGGCTGGAGGTTAGACCTAACATTATATGGCTATAGCATAAAATTAAAAGCTAAATATGGCCTCAAAAGAATTAACCTGGTCACACTGGCAATCAGACTTCCTGATTTAAGCTAGCGAAAAAATTCAGCATTTCGGTTCATCAGTCACAGCCTTCTTTATTTTTCACCTTGTTTCGCGCTAAAATCATTATCATCCTCGCAGTATTTTGCTTTTTTCACGTTCAAAGTATGTGTAGGCGCGTTGCTTTGGCAAAATGGGTGTTCCGGCGGGCACCTATAAGAGCTTGAAGGTAGTTAGAGGAGTATAATGGGAGAGTGAACTGTTGCTTCGCTACCAAAACAAAAATAGATTTTTTGTGCAAATAGTAGACGAAGCGCCAAGATATACAGCGGTGAAAATGGGCATGCATGCGAATGACAGGCGTATAGAAAAGCTATGTAAAACCAACGAAAAGCATTAATGAATGAGATGAATTCGGCATTTTCCTCAATGAAAAGCTCAAAAGGAAAGCTTTATTTCAAATACATACTTATGTTTGCTTCTCTATGAGTAATGGTAAAGTGAGCTCACGCGTGTTTATGTGTGTACATAAATACGCATACCTATGCTTATACAGAGATGAGAATGCCTATGCATGCACAATTTAGGAAAAGCGTCCGTACACTCGTTAATAAAAGCTCATTTTAAATTAAATGTCTTAATCTCAAGACCGGACAAGAGCAAAATTTTTTCCGCATATACTAAATTACGAATGACATACGGAGAATATGTGCATACTTAAGCTCAATGGGCTGGCTGTGTGTCCTTCCCCAGTCCAACCCTCTATTTACCCCTCTTGCACAAATATATATATATCGTCACTAGACATGAATAAAGGCGTGCCATTGTTTTGAAGGCGAAAAAGGACGCATTGACGAAAAAAGACGGGTAGTCATAGATAGTCACTTCAGCATTATTCTCCAAAAACTTTTTAGGGAATGTACATTAGGGACACGAAATTCGATACGATACGATACCATATCGATATTTTTGCCATTCGATACCGATACTTTTTAATAGATAGTTTTCCAACGATTTTTTTTGGGAATCGAGTGCCAGAACCCTGGTATCGTATCGAATCACAAATGTGCATAACAAAGTTAATGTGAGTAATAATATAAAATGAAAAGTCTAATTTTTTAAATTTAATTCGGAATTGGGCAAGCCTATTTGTATACAATTTTTTGTAGTAATATTTGAAATATTTAAGGTTAAATTTTCCAGTTCAAAAATGTTAAAATCTGTTCTGATTTTTTATATCAGCCGAAGAATCTGACGTGACGTTACATGACGTTACGCTACTTAAATTTTTATTGAAACTTTTTTTGTTAATATCGGTTTTAAACAAATTTTTAGCGCAAATAAAACATGAATTTTTATGTCTAATATATTTTTCATATATATTTCAGCACTACGTAGCAGTTCCATTTTTTGAAAATGTATGTCATACTATGGATTTCCGCTGGAAAAGCCCATATGGCTATACTTTGGAATTTATATGTAAAGCAATATGGATATAGTTGGGCTATAAAGAGCACAAATGTATACTGACTTAGGTTGGCATGTGGCGGGATTTCAACCCGCGCCTTAGCTCAACATAAGCTAACACTTATTAAAGTTCAAAGTGTTCATTCTTTATTAGTAAATGAGATCAATATCAGTATTCAGATATAATTTC
>NW_023458555.1:51530841-51532985 GCF_013731165.1 Rhagoletis pomonella
AAGCAGTACCTAATATTAATCTGTATATACATACATGCATATTTATCGATACGTGAACGTTTGTGCATACATATACGAATGAGTGTATGCATCTGATGAACGTACTGCCAATGAAAGATTGGTCGCGATCATCGATGTCAGCGCCGCCAACTTGCCAAGTCAAAGGTGTCACGTTTGCACCAAAATCATAAGCCAAAACAATAATGCACACACACGCTGTGACAATTGAGATATCATCTAAATACATATGCAGATTAAATCAGAATTTCTGCATACTAAATTTCTTATCAGTTTATCTACAGTTTATTCTACTTGCTAGAGGGTCACATGGACCACCCCGAAGCCATTGCGGAGTGACCCAGAGATCGGAGGAGATATAAAAGGTAAGAAAAGAAGCTGTGAAGCGATTGTTATGGTAACTTATATTCAGGTACATATAATTTATGTATGTTTTCATGCGTTATTAACGAGTTCTTATAGCCAGCTTTTAGTGATTCTCTGCTGAGATGACCAGGTAATGGAGTAGCTTGAAAAGGCGGGCGATTGGTACTTAGAATTGCGAATGGAGACTATGTAACTCAGCGCCCTCTCATCACAAAGTAAAATTATATCTGTGTTCGCAGTCGTATGCTGCGAATGCCGCATTATACTAAAGCCAGCCTTTCGACATAAGCCACTATTCCTAACGAACACAGATTTCTTTGTATAATTTTAAAAGATGTAAAAAAGTATCATTTCGCTTAAGGCCCTGTAAGCGTTTGAAAGGCTTTATTATTTTATTTTATTTTACAGGTGTCAAAATATGTACTTATTTAAATCAATAAAAAACCTTCTAACATTTATTTTTCGGTGCCGCCTGTATAGCACAAGTCCGCTCCTGGATTCGTATATCATACGCAGAGATGCGATTTTTACGATTGTTGCTCTGCCTACAATAATTCAATAAAACAATACCGAAAAGTGTGATGTGGCATAAAGCGGGTCATAAAGTTTGAGGTGTTTGATGTACATAATGTAGTTTTCGCTGGAGACAGAGATGTGTAAATGCTTTATTCACATTTATAGAAGAATGAAAATTGTTGTTCTCCATTTGAACGCATGTTGCGAAAAAATGCAATAATTTTTTGTAAAGTTACAATTTGTACTTATACTCGTAAATTTCTGGAATAATATTCTTTGAAGAATACTAGTAACGATATGTTGAAACGCTCCTCGCCACGTGTGTTAAGACCGCAATCAAAATTGAAATTAGGCTACTCGGGCATAATTTTAGAGTGAAATTGAAACCTTCCGCAAGTCGCCTAAAGGTCTGATTATGCATACTTCGCATAACTTCGCACATCCATTTGTACAAGTGGAATAAAAATTTATCTTAAGAAAATGTGAAGCAAAGTCTAAACTAAACAGATCGCTAAGTTTTTAAAAGTTCGGCTAAATTCTGGGTAATGGAATACGTACAAATTACTTACAAAGAACATACCATACTACAATTTCAAAGTTATGCGAAGTTATACGAAGTATGCATAATCAGACCATAACTCCCTGGTGAAATTTTCGGGCGATTTTCTGTCAGCCAGCATTTCAAGCTCTTCGCACTCACGTATTTCGGCCTCTCTCTTCTTATTGTAGTTCCCTATAGCGGTCCCACATAGGTCGCGCTGCGCCCGAGCGCTGTGTGGCCCTGCAGGCGGCATCTTTTTCTCTGCACGTTCTTTAGACTCCCCATCGTACCAGTTGTACTTTCGGGATAGCTGAAATCCAACTTCGACGGCGGTACTTAATGAGCGGGAAATGTGATTCCACCGCTCGCATATGTCGGTTTGTTGGAGAGCGCTCTCTGAGAGCAGGTGTGAGTGTCGAGTATCGAATGCATTGGCCGTCTGTTTTGACTGCAGCTTTTCGACGTAAAGCTTCTCTTGCATTTTTGGGCGCACATCTTTTGCTACGAAGTGCCGGGTGCGTATCTTGCCTGCAGCAAGAAATTTGTCCGAGTCGATTTTTAGCACTCGGAGTGTACGTACGTCTAAAATACTGGAAGCATGCATTCAGTCTATCACAACATGATCGATTCGTTTTCTCGTTTTTCGATCTGGAGATAGCCACGTAGCTTGATGGATCTTTTTATGCTTGAACCTAGTACTGCA
>NW_023458555.1:51533085-51535188 GCF_013731165.1 Rhagoletis pomonella
TGCAGTACTAGGTTCAAGCATAAAAAGATCCATCAAGCTACGTGGCTGTCTCCAGATCGGAAAACGAGAAACCGAATCGATCATGTTGTGATAGACTGAATGCATGCTTCCAGTGTTTTAGACGTACGTACACTCCGAGGGCCAAAAATCGACTCGGACAAATTTCTTGCTGCAGGCAAGATAAGCACCCGGCACTTCGTAGCAAAAAATGTGCGCCCAAAAATGCAAGAGAAGCTTTACGTCGAAAAGCTGCAGTCAAAACAGACGGCCAATGCATTCGCTACTCGACACTCACACCTGCTCTCAGAGAGCACTCTCCAACAAACCGACATATGCGAGCGGTGGAACCACATTTCCCGCTCATTAAGTACCGCCGTCGAAGTAGTTTCAGCTATCCCGAAAGTACAACTGGTACGATGGGGAGTCTAAAGAACCTGCAGAGAAAAAGATGCCGCCTGCAGGGCCACACAGCGATCAGGCGCAGCGCGGCCTATGTGGGACCGCTATAGGGAACTACAATAAGTAGAGAGAGGCCGAAATACGTGAGTGCGAAGGGCTTGAAATGCTGGCTGACAGAGAATCGCCCGAAAATTTCAACAGGGAGTTATGGTCTGATTATGCATACTTCGTATAACTTCGCATAAATTTGAAATTTTAGTATGGTATGTTCTTTGTAAGTAATTTGTACGTATTCCATTACCCAGAATTTAACCGAACTTTTAAAAACTTTGCGATCTGTTTAGTTTAGACTTTGCTTCACATTTTCTTAAGATAAATTTTTATTGCACTTGTACAAATGGTTGTGCGAAGTTATGCGAAGTATGCATAATCAGACCTTTAGGCGACTTGCGGAAGGTTTCAATTCCACTCTCAAATTATGCCCGAGTAGCCTAATTTCAATTTTGATTGCGGTCTTAACACACGTTGCGAGGAGCGTTTTAACATATCGTTGCTAGTATTCTTCAAAGAATATTATTCCAGAAATTTACGAGTATAGGTACAAATTGTAACTTTACAAAAAATTATTGCATTTTTTCGCAACATGCGTTCAAATGGAGAACAACAATTTTCATTCTTCTATAAATGTGAATAAAGCATTTACACATCTCTGTCTCCAGCGAAAACTACATTATGTGCATCAAACGCCTCAAACTTTATGACCCTGCTTTATGCCACATGACACTTTTTGTTTTATTGAAATATTGTAGGCAGAGCAACAATCGTAAAAATCGCATCTCTGCGTATGATATACGAATCCAGGAGCGGACTTTTGCTATACAGGCGGCACCGAAAAATAAATGTTAGAAAGTTTTTTATTGATTTAAATAAGTACATATTTTGACACCTGTAAAATAAAATAAAATAATAAAGCCTTTCAAATGCTTTTTTACATCTTTTAAAATTATACAAAGAAATCCGTGTTCGTATGGAATAGTAGCTTATGTCGAAAGGCTGGCTTTAGTATAGTGTTCGCATTCGCAGCATACGACTGCGAACACAGATATAATTTTACTTTGTGATGAGAGGGCGCTGAGTTACATAGTCTCCATTCGAAACTCTAAAGTACCAATCGTCCGTCTTTTCAAGCTACTCCTTTACCTGGTCATCTCAGAAGAGAATCACTAAAAGCTGGTTATAAGAACTCGTTAATAACGCATGAAAACATACATAAATTATATGTAGTTGAATATTAGTTACCACAACAATCGCTTCACAGCTTCTTTTCTTACCTTTTATATCTCCTCCGATCTCTGGGTTACTCCGCAATGGCTTCGGGGTGGTCCATGTGACCCTCTAACAAGTAGAATAAACTGATAAGAAATTTAGTATGCAGGAAATTCTGATTTAATCTGCATATGTATTTAGATGATATCTCAATTGTCACAGCGTGTGTGTGCATTATTGTTTTGGCTTATGATTTTGGTGCAAACGTGATACCTTTGACTTGGCAAGTTGGCGGAGCTGACATCGATGATCGCGACCAATCTTTCATTGGCAGTACGTTCATCAGATGCATACACTCATTCGTATATGTATGTACAAACGTTCACGTATAGATAAATATGCATGTATGTATATACAGATTAATATTAGGTACTGCTT
>NW_023458555.1:51535288-51546203 GCF_013731165.1 Rhagoletis pomonella
AAATCCCTATCTCGAATCAAAATTAAAAAGTCATCCGCAAACTGAAATAATTCAGTAGAATCATCCGCAATTTCATGTAGTGATTTAGTATACAAATTAAAACGGAGCGGTGACAGACAGCTCCCTTGAGGTAGGCCATTGTTTACAATCATTGATTCCCTACCAAGTTGAAGAGTTCTTTCTTTTAAAAAGCTATTTATCCAGTTAATATAAATACTATCTACTCTACTTTCTTCCAATACTTTCACAAGGGCTGAAGTGGGAACACAATTGTAAGCATTACTGATGTCTATCACAGCCGCCACAACCTTTTGACCTTTGTCTTTGTATGAATATATGTTATGCAAAATTTCATTTACACACAAGGAGGCCGACCTCCCTCTGCGGTAAGCAAAGCACCTGTTCGGAAGGATATTGTCAATCACGGGGTTGATTCTGGCTTTAATCATAAGATTAACCATTTTAAGCAGGACAGGTATTAAAGATATTGGTCTGTAATTTGTATACTCACTAGGATCTTTGCCACACTTAGGGATGGGGATCACCTTGATAAGGCGCCACTGTCGCTCGATATTGCCTCTTAGAAAGGAGTCATTTAGTGCTGCCAAAAGTGTACTTTTGGATTCCTCTGACAGAGCACGTATCATTTCATACGTAATCAGGTCATGACCACCTGCAGACCTCTTGTTTTTATTTTTGAGGACATCATTTAGTTCCTCGAGCTCAAATCTGGAAAAGGAAGTGCTATCTAATGTGCTTTTACAGTTAATAGATCCATCCTGTATGTTAATGATCTGGTTTTTCATATGTTGACGAATGCACTGTATTAGCTCGCCTTCAGCTTTGTCAAATATCTTAACGCGGTTCCAACTTAATGCTAAAGCCATCAGATTGCCGTCTGGATGCCATGCCAGCTGTCGTCCAATACCTCTTCCCCCGGTGAACGTTCGCATACATTCGCCTGAGAATGTATCGCAAATTCTTAACTTGTCACCGCACGATGAAATGAACTTACCATTGGGGCTGAATTTTGCTGCGCGCACCCATTTGTGTGTATTTTGAATCAGTTGGGGTGTTCACAGTTCGTTCCAAATTGTGTCTGAAAATGTAGACGTCTACATTTTGAGACATTTTTAGCATCAAACTGTGAGCACCCCTTTCTAGCAGTCGTCGCAAAATCGTCTCAAAACTTTGCTGGTGTTGCCAGACATTTCTTGTTTGCGTGCATTGTTTATATGTCGCCTTTCGATTTTGTTTCTGAAAAATTGTAATTACACTGGACCACAAATTTCAACTTTTTCTCTTTACCAGAAACGCCGTTATGAAATTCTTATGTAAAATCACCCCCTGATTCCGAAAATCAAGGTTATTTTTAATTCTATGGTACCGTTTTTGAGATATTTGCAATTTACCGTTTTTGCAAAAAAAAAAAATTGGGTCCACTTTATCATATATATCTCAAGAACGAATTAAGCAATTCCAAAACGGTTTGAAGCTTTTAAAAGGTAATAAAATTTTCTATAAACTGTGCATGCAACACTTTTTGCTAGGCCCTGTAGATTCAAAGATAACGAACAATCATTACCGATTTTTTCAATTTTTTTTGTAAAAATATAAAAAAAATTGTACTTTGCGGGGAAGGATCTCGAAAACCTTTTATTTTTTTGCAGATTTTTTTTTCTCCCTAAGCTCTGTTGTATTACAAAAAAAATAAGCTATCATCGAAGAAAATCGATGCAAAACTAGGTAAGTTATAAGCGATCAAATAAAAATACCCAGGTTGCGCCACTTCAATGTATGTACCTATACATACATACATATATTAAAGGTATAAAGTGCAAGTGAGATATTATCCGGATAAACGAATAACACCATAACAATGATAACACTTTTTCTTTAAATAAATCAAATAGTACTTTTAATACTCGAATTGTATTATAGTAGGTAGAGTGGTTGCATCGAAAGGAAAATTCAGCTGGATAAACAACAGCTTCACACCCTTCGGTTTCATCACCAACCTGCTGATACTGCTGTATTATGTTGTGGAGAATGCAGCAGGCTAATATCCATTCAGAACACCTTTTATGATTATCTGTATCATGTAAACGGAATCGCATCTCCTTTAAACTGTTGAACCGCTCCTTTAGTTTTCCAAAACAGTTTTCCACCCTCACTCTGTATTTGGAAAAGTATTTATTGAATTTGTCTCTTTTGTCCTTTGTTAGCTCAGTACTGTTTTGTCTGAATGGTGTTATCAAGTTGGCACCAACTGGATAAGCAGAATCACCAGCCAGCCACTGTTTCTCCGAAAAGTACCTTGCTGAATTTTTGCAAATAGGTGAGAGGCTGTATATCTTGGCATCGTGAACACTGCCTCGGTGGCCCAAGCTTGCTTGACGAATTTGCAAATTAAAATCGCAAACGACTTGTATTTTAACGGAATACTGCTTTTTTCGGGAAAAATACAGCTCATGATTTTTAACCGGCGCTTCTGCTAGCCTAATTTCAGACCCATCAACATAACCAATACATCCGGGTAGCTCATGCATTGTCTTTGCTACGATAGCTTTTCTCTCAGTTTCTGACGGCCAAAACAAAAATTTGTGTTTTAAATTAATGAGCGCTTTTATGACACGATATGTTACAATATTTAATGTGCCACCATCACCAACTCCAAACAATGTAGCAATTTTTCGAACGGATGCACTCTCTCCACTTGAACCAAGTCTGAACAGGGCAATCTGCAATTGCCGTTCTATAGACAGCTGAGGAACGCCATTTTTGTTCGAGAAACCCTTGTCGTCCTTGATGAGCGATAAGATGTAGCTGAACTCCTCGATCTCAACACGTAGCATCTGACGACATCTGTTGCTATCGAACTGCCCAAGCACACTTTGCGTCCAATCCTGTGTTTTCGGAACATAAAAATGAGTTGCTCGTCGATTTGTAAGTGTTTCCACAACATTGATGGTAAAGGCCAACATGATGTCCTCCTCATTTTCATCGTCACCTTTGAATAAGCACCATTAGAAACTATTTATAGTATGAAAGCTATTCTTACTTGAATCATTCATTAATAAATCTAGTGCATTTTGGAAGCACAGTCCATTTAACAGTTCTCCTTTTTCACTTGTAATCGGCATATTAGCATCGCATTGACAATTTTCAAAGAGCATTCAAAGCAGAATATGAATTATAAACTAAATTTTCGAATTGACCCAAACAAGAAATGTCTGGCAACAGCAGTAAAGTTTTGCGACGATTTTGCGACAACTGCGAGAAAGGGGTGCTCACAGTTTGATGCTAAAAACGTCTTAAAATGTAGACGTCTACATTTTCAGACACAATTTGGAACGAACTGTGAACACCCCAATACATTTGAGTGTGACAAAATGTAGACGGCGTCGTTTTCCGATTTTGTATGGGAAACAACAACACCACAGATTTTACGGTTAGAAAACGTCTTAAAATGTAGACATCTACATTTTGAGACACTATTTGGAACGAACTGTGAACACCCCAAGTATTTTGATGGCTGTTCGCCATTTTTCTAGTCTGCAAACGAATAAGCTGACGAAGAAGCAAACAAATTCAAGCACATTTTTGCATTCTACCGTACATTTTAAAAGCTTTAAAATCTTAAAACATATGTGAAAAACTTTTATAATCTGAATATTTCTAATTTCGCAATCAAAACCAAATTTTATAAATAGCATTTTTAAAAAGCAATCATCTAATATTTTTCAAGTTTTTGGGCATATATGTTACCATTTGAACAACTAATACTACCAAGTTTTAAGAGACTATTTAATGCAACTCAGGTCAAAAAATCGCACTTTAGACCAAAATAAGCAACTCTAAAAAACAGATAATCGCAGCCAAGGCGTATTTAACAAGGTGGTGTTGGCCGTATGTAAGTAAAAAATTACACTAACAAATTATACGCTGATGTCCATACTGTCATTGGTATGAGTTACAACAAACACATCATTTTGACGTAATGGCCTCCACGGCGAAAAACTCAGCTGTCGCCCCAACACCACCTTGTTTAATACACCTTGATCGCAGCTATGGCCCAGGATGACGTCTATTGCTAAGATATCTCACTTGTATTTGTACACAATGGATAGAATACAAGATTGCGCTGATCAGAGAGGATTTTTGAGAATAACTTTTGTGGGACGTCACACTGGTGCAATTGCGAGAGAGAAATGCCAAAACGTGAGCAAGAATGGAAGAAGAAGAAAAAATGTTGCAAGGAAAACGTAAACAAGTTGCACCAGTGTGACGTCATGCAAACAACGATTCTGTCAAATTCGTTAAGAGGGGAATAGCGGTCCGAGATCGGCGCAACCTTTGTATTCCCTCAATCGTGGTTACTGTCTATACTGTGATCTGGTGGCTTTAGCATTAAGTTGTAACCGCGTTAAGATATTTGACAAAGCTGAAGGCCATGATTCAATAATACAAGGTTCGATAAACTGACAGTTGTCTCTCTCGCACCGCTCCCTTAGCAGTGGCACCGTGTTGCTTCTTTGCAATTTTACATGGAAACAGTGTAGCTTTGGTGTGAAATAAAAGTATAAGCTTTTGTGCAATATCTTTATTTGTATATGCATATGAAGCATATTTAACTGATGAAAACATATGCATTGGATGTTTACATCAGTCTCATAGTAGTCTTTTTAAATTTTGAGTCATTTTGCAGTTTTTATACGGCTAAATAGCATATAAATTACGTAATTCACGTAGATATATCAATATTACGTTCAACATTTCGTTTAAAATGGCAGATTTCCTGCAAATACATTAGAATTTACGAAAGGAATTTCACTACTAATTGCCTACTTTGCGTACTTTTCTACTACCATTTTCGAAACAAGGGATTGCATTCTGCCCTTTCTCTGTCCTCCGTAAATGCAACCTTTTGTAAGGGAGTGTCAAACCGCAGCTGTCAATAATTATCTAACCTTGTATTATTGGCTGAATTTATTTATTCATTCTGAACGTTTGGAATAAACTTTTTTGTTTACTTATTCTTTAGAACGTTCCTGATGATATGTTAACGTATATTTCAAAAGCATTCTGTTTATTCCCGCTGTGAAATGGGATTATCCGGAATGTATAAAGAAACGCAGCCATTGAATCATGAATACGTAGCACGTATGTATGCATGTATATTAGGGTGCGTATCAGCTATTTACCAAGTTGATTTAAATTTGAAGTTGATTTGATTTGAATTTGAACATCAAGAGTACAACTCCACAACAAGCTTTTCAGGAGTTTGGGCTATTCAGGCTTTCAGCTGAATTGCATTTTCGAGTGCTCGATGTAATTCCGCGAGTGTTACTGCTTCTAGAGTACAAATCAAATTATTTGCAATGCTTTCCAAATTGTCAACGTTCATGCTCAATTTTTTTTTGTATAACGGCATCTGTCGAGTTTGTCATTTGATCCCAATGAGTTCCATACTATTGCTAGATGATTTGATTTTTGTTCCGGATGTGAGATAATAGTACTATCTGTAAAGATAATTTTTCAGTGATATTTCAGCCAAATCAGTGTTGTACCAATGGCACGTAAACAAACCGAGTGACGTTTTTACAGGAAAAAGTGCTTTTGCGTTCCCGTGCACTTCTGCATCTGATGGTTGAATAGGTGTTTGTATCTTTTTAGATTAAAGGATTGGGATACTCTCATGACGGTAATCTCTACGTAAGCTAATCTCTGCACACCGATTGATGGCGTATACTTCCACTAGGAAGATGCTCAGGTACTTGCCCATGAGCACAGATACATAGCCTCATACTGGAACCATAAATTCCTGCCCAATGCCTTCTGATGTTTTGGAGCCAACAGTGTACCACTGAATGTTGCTGGCCCTGTATGTGTGCCTCCATAATGGAGTTGCTCCAGGTCACCTTGGTGCAAAGCTCTGCTTTGATTTTCTTGTCTAAAACAATTACCTTGTATAATCTTTGGCGCAAATGGTTAAAGGCAGCTGAGATCATAGATTCTCCATGTTTCTATACGATAAGACCTTGTCTCTGTCATAACCATTCTATTTTTGTTTGAAACTGTATCACCCTGCCTTCGATATCGGTATTGGCTACAGGGGCAATAGATGCACTCTGTCAGAATCCAACCTGGTAAATAAAGAACATCCTAATGTACATACAGATATATGTACATACATCTAGATGTAATGCGGATAACGTAACAAATGCGTGAATAACTGAACAGAAAATTCCACATTCATAGATATTTATGAATAGAAAAAAGCAGCGAGTGTAATAAATGCAACTACTTTCAAATTATTTCTATAATAATATAATTGAATATCAACTATCTGCTAGTAGTAAGCTAGATGATGAATGTACCAAGCAGACATATAATGTTGATATCCAATTACTACGAGAGACTTCTTTTACCGCTTAGACTTTGTTGCTGTTTCAAATTTTCCCTAATGGAGAAAATCGTGGTACAAAACTCAAAAAATTTTCAAATAAAAATGTTAACAAGCCACAATAAAATTGATAAATACGCAATTATTTTTCTATTTTTAAAATTCTTTTTAGAGAACTAACCTAAAGCCAAAGCAAAATTTTGCAAGTAATCTTCACATTTATCTCAATCTTTTTTAAAATAGCCAACACATACATACATTTGGGTGGTCCAAAAACAGTAAAGTCGGAATTGTAATGGGGTATATTTCTTTTGATATAGAACAATCCCAGGGGTGAGAGCATACAAATTCCGACTTTACTTCCCATCCCCCCTCACATGCATTTTTGGACCACCCTAATGTACATAGCACTTCTTCTTCTTACTTGGCACTACAACTGTTTTTTTTGGCTTAGGCTGAGACTGAAAAAACTTCAACAATCGCTTCTCCTTTTTCTTCTTCTTCACCACGTTTCCGACGGTCTGCTAGCGGCCCTGCCTCTGCCAATTAGAGGGTTTCATACCACAGCCTTCTGTGCAATAGAGCCGCCTTATTTGCGCAAGGTGTCACCTATCCACTTCAATGTCTGTCCACGGATCCAGATGTCAAGAGGCTCCATCTTAGCTTTTATAAGCAATTCCTCATTTGAGACAAATTTGGAGATTATGCCAAGACATCGGTTTACGAAAACTTGTAGGCGCGTGGTTATTGCAATGGTGACTTTCCAAGGCGAGCAACCGTACAACAGTATGGATGGAACTAATCAGATCAGAACTAATCGCTATAACGTGTGAATCATACCACAGACTTATTCGGCGGTCAATGTCTTCGTCGGTGCGACCACCAGGGACAATTTCGCTGGTAAAGTATGTGAAATACCTCACAGCCTCAAGCTTTTGTTTGGACACTGTCGCGACATCACAAGGAAGCGCTGGCATACTTAGAACTTTGGTCTTATTTAAGTTGAGTTTTAGGCCTGCCTCACTGAGTAGCGCGTTGCCCATTTTAAATAGATTATAAAGACGGTGTGACAAAATCATATGTCGTCAGCGTAGTGCAAGCAGTGAACTCGACATGGTTCACCGAAGTCCGCAGTCGAGAACGGGCACAAAGCAACATACAACACATCCCCAGTCACCAAAAGGAAGAGAAGCGGTGAGGGTATGCGGCCTTGTCGAGCTTCAGCTTTCCGTTGTGAAGGACACGAAACCTTACTTTTTTCCGTACGTAGATTTAATAACAGCGATGATTTTATCCAGCACTCCTCTAGGACGCAGGGCTTCCCAAAGGCATTCTCTATCGAAAGTCTTTTCGAAATCGACAAATATCAGATGCAAATCAGCTCTGCATAGGCGCACTGCCCGAGAATTATCCTCACAGTGTTTACGTGGTCTGTGAAGGAGAAATCCGCGCGAAAGCCAGCCCGAGAGTTGTCTATAGACATAGACGCTTTAAAATATACGAAAAGGTGGCACATGTGTATCGATTAGCTTATCTAAATTCTTTTCTTCTCTTCTAGGATATGAAACTCTATCGAAATATTATCAATGGTGAATTTATCATCCTTGAAGCCACTCTGATAAGTTCCAACAAGTTGATTCCTGAAGAACTTTAGTCTTTTCATTTTCGTTCGAAAAATTACACTGAAGATGGCACAACGCCGAAACCGGTTTGTCTGCAAACCAAACTTGACAAGGGATGACGGAAATTCGTTCCAAAATAAATCATCTTACCACCCTGTCGGGTGTTCTACTGTTGTTCTGCTAGTTTTAATCCAGTGTGAAATCGTGAGAATAATGCTTCTGTCATTCTGGTGTTAAAGGCCCATTGACTGTTATACCGTGGGCAGACATCTGCGTTTTCTTCTTCCAAAATACCATATGTCTGTCACCAAATATTATAATATTCTTCAAAATACTACGTGAGCTATATTGTACGTTTTGTAGAAGGAATACAACTTTCCGAAATTTAAACAAAGGGTAAACGGCTTTAACGGTATGCTGCTTTCGCTTAATGTTAAAATTTTTGAAAATCTGGCAATATACCTATTTATTTAGTAGAGTTTCTAACCATAACATCAGAGCAGCAGCAGCGCCACCTACAAAAACAGAGTTTTTGACATTTCATTCTTCATCGTTTGTGCTGTCACATGATTCAATAATACAAGGTTAGATAATTATTGACAGCTGCGGTTTGACACTCCCTTACAAAAGGTTGCATTTACGAAGGACAGAGAAAGGGCAAGAATGCAATCCCTTGTTTCGAAAATGGTAGTAGAAAGTGCGCAAAGTAGGCAATTAGTAGTGAAATTCCTTTCGTAAATTCTAATGTATTTGCAGGAAATCTGCCATTTCAAACGAAATGTTGAACGTAATATTGACATATCTACGTGAATTACGTAATTTGTATGCTATTCAGCCGTATAAAAACTGCAAAATGACTCAAAATTAAAATAAGACTACTATGAGATTGATGTAAACATCCAATGTTTATGTTTATCAGTTAAATATGCTTCATATGCATATACAAATAAACATATTGCACAAAAGCTTTACTTTTATTTCACACGAAATCTGCACTGTTTTCATGTAAATTTGCAAAGAAGCAACACGGTGCCACTGCTAAGGGAGCGGTGCGAGAGAGACAACTGTCAGTTTATCGAACCTTGTATTCAGTGTTGCCGCGAAACATTTTTAGCGGTAGCTAAATTCAGGCTAAAAAGGGCTAAAAAAGAGCTAAAAATCGTCGTTGTGGCTAAAAATGGTAGCAAAATTTTTTTACCTACATATAAATATATAAGTATAAACGCAAACATTTTCTATAAGTAATGATATAGAAAAACAATGAACTCTGGAAAGAATTAATATTTTATTCAACAAATAAACTTGTTGTGTAACACATAAAGCATTTTAAGGGCCGTCAACTTACCTATTTTAAAGTATAGTTAAATCGTTAATGGATAAGATAACGGCCCAGAAACGTAAAAAACATGCATATACATATATATGTACAGTTTAAAAATTAATTTCTTACATAAACAAAAAAATGAGATCGCATTAAGAATACATAAGTACTAGAATCATATCTATATACAGTGTCGGACAATACTAAATAACTTAAATAATTTCAAACTATGCTTCGAAAAATATCCATTTGTAAAAGAAATTTTTAAAATGTTATGTTATAATTTACAAAGAATTAAAATGTCGGTGCTTTATTATTGTCCGACGCTGTATGTATCAAACAAACAAAAGAGTATTCATTTAATGAACTCATAGTAAAATAATTTAATCTATAAACATTTTTTTTAACACATTAAATATTTATATCTATATCAATACTATCATCGCTAAGCGATTCTTCGTCGTTACAATTTTGTTCATTTCTCATTAACCTGACGATATCATCTGTAAAATCAAAATCATGACAACATTTCTGTAGATTTTTTAAGCCATATCTTACAGTGAACAAAGCGTTTAACATTGCAAAATTCATTTTATTTCTGTGCTTATTTTTAACGAAATTTATTATAGAAAACGTCCTTTCAACTTCTGCGTTACTTAAAGGTAAAAGAAGCAACCGATAAACAAACTTTTTCCACCACTTAAGCTAGCGACACAATGAACAGTTTATTTGCCTTAAAGGAAAGGCGTTCGCTTTATGAGCGAAGAGTTAAATTCATGAAAATCATATAAAAAATTTTAATGTCAATGATGAATAAATTTTGAAAAGGGCTAAAAAAAGGGCTAGGGGCAATTTCAAATTTTTGTGGCCAAAAAAAGAATTTGGTAGCCAAATTTAGCCACCAAAGGGCTAAAGCGGCAACACTGCTTGTATTATTGAATCATGGTATTATTGAATCATGCTGAAGGCGAGCTAATACCACAGAAAAGGTTTTTGCTGTTGTGGCTGTTAATTTGGTCCCCATAAAGGACTTGAGGGTTGCCAGCAACTGTTTTGCCGCATTCAGGGTGCTGTGCAGCAAAATAATGTGGTGAAAAATTTTAACATCGGATAAATGGCGAGAGAAATATTGTTGTGCGCTTTATAAGTAAATATGACCGTAATAAAATGTTTTATACTTCAATACAACTAATTAGCGCTATTATTTGTAGTGAAATATGTACTTTATGAGTTAAATGGAAACTATCTTATATGTAAAAACATATTCCGATTTACTTCAAATAAACGATATAAAATGTTTTATATATGGATCTAGTTTTAATAATAATATCTAGTACTTTCGTCTACATTGCTTTTATTGTAAGTTTTCACGAGTAGTTGCAGTTTTCTGCAATTGTCTCTGGCCGACTATACATGCTAAAGCTAAATAATTTCACAATTTCTACCCTATTAAACGTTTATATTTTAATAAAATGTGATCAATTACTTAAGAATATATAATTTCCGATCAAACTATAACACTGAATGCTTGAGAAACAATTATTTAAATCAAATGATCAATAGTGA
>NW_023458555.1:51546213-51551348 GCF_013731165.1 Rhagoletis pomonella
ACTGAATGCTTGAGAAACAATTATTTAAATCAAATGATCAATAGTGAACGCACTCGGGGCGAATTTTGGAACACGGAGCGAATTATGCATATTAACACTAAATAATTTCCAACTTTCTACCGTATTATACGTTTATATTTCAATTTAATATGATTAATTACTGAATAATATATCGGAGTTTATTCACTACTGAATGCTTGACAAACAATATTTGAATCAAAAGATCAATAGTGAACGCACTCGGAGCGAATTTTGGAACACGATATAAAATATGCATGTTAAGAATAAGTAATTTCTCATAAGCTTATGTTTTAATATAATATAATTCAATACTGAAGAATATATTAACTGCGATCAAAACTATAGTATTAATTCTTTGACAAACTATTTAAATCAAATGATCAACAGGTAGCGCGCTCGGAGCGAATTTTGGAACACTTCATAAAATATTTACAGAGGAAGTACATTATTTGGTAGAGATCAAAATGTATTTAACAAAGTGTGATTGAATTTGGCATTGCTCTCAGAAGAACCATCCTATAAAGTCAAATTGAAAAAAATTTGGATGAATTTTGAATCGTTTCTTTATATTTTTTTACATTTTTACATAATAGTATCTTAAAAGAGAGCCGCACTGAGTTGTCAATAACACCTTGGGCCGTATGCATAAAAACTAAGCAATTACTTTTTCTCAGATTTTCATACCTTTCACTTAAATTTATTTGAAAAAGTTTGAAGTTTGTCTATTTTATAAAATTGAAATTTTGAGAGCAACTCAAATGCCAAATAAAGGTAAAACAAAAAACAAATAGATGAAAATATTGAAATTTTCATTTATTTGAAACTGATAATGAGAATGTATTTGTGAGATTGAAAATTTGAAAACATTTTTGTAATGTTACCAAACTTTAAAAATGTTCAGGCTGCCTTTCAACGGTTTTACCTTCAGATTTTTGTATCATGAATACACCTTAATCGAGATATCACGAACAAGTTTTCCTTTATTTATTTTTGCTTAAAATCCTTAAATATGTATCTTGACTTTTTTCTGTAGAATACGTATTAATTTTTTTTTAACGATTTAAAAATAGGGAGGACAGTCGGATCTACGTAACCAGAACGACCTAAATGCGCATTGAAATCGGTTGTATTTTTTGCTAAAAATTATTTGTTATTATTGAGATACAGTTTCGCTACTATTTAGAGATTTCTCGACATACTTTTTCATATTACTGTTATTTATTATTTTTCTTATTAGTCATTTATATGTTTAGGACTTACTGTGGGTGCTTTAAGATTCATTTTGTAAATATGTATGTACATATAAAAAACAATTGCGATATTTTATTTTAAATTATGAATTTTATTCGTGCAATTTTTTATGTTTAATAGTTTTGAGGGCATTTTTTGGTTCTGTTGATTCTTTTATTGCATGCCTTAAACTTTTTTACTTTAAGTTATAATGTTAAAGATATGCCTTCTGCCTTTGTCAAGCACTTTAGCTAGGTGCGAGAAATTTAGCATATGCGCGTAAGAGCAAAGAGTAGGTATACGGCTGTGCTGCCGCGATTCTCAAACATCTTGTCAAAGGAGAAAACATATTGGTGGCGGAATCCATCGTAATCCAATTTTTCTTAAAATCTACGAAAAAGCGATCACTGAATCTGAACTGCTATGAACGTGTGTATTCAAAGCAAGCGCTGCGTTCGTAGCTATTCGACCTTAATAGCATTTTCGTAGATTTCATGAAAAATCGGACTACGATGGATTCTATGATAGCCTTGATTAGTTCTTGCGATTATGACTTATGGATCGATTATGGATGGGAACGGAACCTCAGTTGGGTTGCCGATGGACAGCGCCACTGAAATGAAAGTGTTTTATATTATGAATAGCAAGAATTAAGTTTCATAAAGTTCAAGGTGAACAATTTAAAAAAAAGTTGAAAAAAGTATCTCAATCAAAAATTCCCGGCAACCACAAAAACGCACTTGCCAATATAGCAACTTAGTTGCCAGCTTTCAGTTGCTAGTTGCCATCGGTAATACCATTTCAGCCACTGGCCAACCAACTGAAGTTCGGTTGTCCTCCGTAATCGATAAATATTTTTTAAATGTGTGTTCTGTCCGTTAACGAATTCCAGCCATGTGTGAAATATCGTATGTGAAGCCTCCGTCTGACTTAACGATTGTCAAAGGCATGCCAGAAGATGTTTCATCATATGTTTTCGGCCATCGTCTTCTTCGAGTAAGTTCATCGATACCAAAAACTTTACAACCTATATTTGCCAGCAGCCCTTAGTGTTTTTGCCAATGACATGGTACTATTGTACTGTTAATAACCAAATTAAGCCGCAGTTGCATTCACACGTCATATAATAGCTAGTGTCGGCAAGCTGTGGGAATGCCCAGGAGATGGCGTTTGTTCAGCTATCGAAATCATTACACCGACGGCGGTGGGCAGCTCTGCTGGAACATATTTACCACAGCAGTGGTTGCGGCGTTATGTTCTGCAACAATAGCCTACAATGATGACATGTCATATAATGTCGACGAACAAAGATATAAAATTTAAAATGACTAACCTTAGTCCCAGCCGATTTGGGAGACCACCCTTGGTCACGACCAGAACGCATTTACCAAGAGGAAAAACCGCAGGGATTGCAGTAGTTCTTGCAATCACCGTTGATGATGCTGTGCTTGTAATTAATAGTCTGAAAATACAAAAAAATGCATTAATGAAATCTTATACACATCAAATAAATAAATTTCAATAATTTGTTTACCATTTCACAAACCGAATTACCAAGAAATGGAAACTCAAAGGCTATCTGCACACTTGTCGTCCAATCATAGTTGCGTTATCGTCTCGCCCTGAAATTTTGAGCCGAGCACATGCATTTCAAAGGAGATCTGCACACTTGTCGTTATCGGCTAGTTATCGGCAAATCGTAGAAGATGCAGAAACGGATAAGTACGGCACTGTCGTTTGCTAATCGTTGTGCACGCATTGTTTGTTTACATTTTATGGGGGAAAATTAGTGAAAAAGTTAATATTTGCATTAAAATTGTATAAAAATTAGTATTTTTTTGCATAAAATCTGTGGAAATTATTAAAAAGTGGATAATTGCATTAAAATTTAATAAATATGAGCGTTTTAACTATAAAATATGACGAAATTGTATTAAGTCTCTGTGTGCATACACAAAACACATTCCAGGAAAAGAAAAGAAGAGATATTACTGGAAAATTACGTCTAGAAATGTTGCAGCACAGTCTATATTTAAAAAATTGCAGGTTTTTGTAAATATTTCGCGAAAATATCAACCAAAAAAAACAGAAAATACCTGCTCCAAGTGAATTTTTAGACGCCAAATGAATTGAAATATCACGACCAAGTGTGCAGAAGTGTAATCGTCATGTAATCGTTGCTTCATGACGATAACTAATATTTTTCAAGTTTTTGGGCATATATGTTACCATTTGAACAACTAATACTACCAAGTTTTAAGAGACTATTTAATGCAACTCAGGTCAAAAAATCGCACTTTAGACCAAAATAAGCAACTCTAAAAAACAGATAATCGCAGCCAAGGCGTATTTAACAAGGTGGTGTTGGCCGTATGTAAGTAAAAAATTACACTAACAAATTATACGCTGATGTCCATACTGTCATTGGTATGAGTTACAACAAACACATCATTTTGACGTAATGGCCTCCACGGCGAAAAACTCAGCTGTCGCCCCAACACCACCTTGTTTAATACACCTTGATCGCAGCTATGGCCCAGGATGACGTCTATTGCTAAGATATCTCACTTGTATTTGTACACAATGGATAGAATACAAGATTGCGCTGATCAGAGAGGATTTTTGAGAATAACTTTTGTGGGACGTCACACTGGTGCAATTGCGAGAGAGAAATGCCAAAACGTGAGCAAGAATGGAAGAAGAAGAAAAAATGTTGCAAGGAAAACGTAAACAAGTTGCACCAGTGTGACGTCATGCAAACAACGATTCTGTCAAATTCGTTAAGAGGGGAATAGCGGTCCGAGATCGGCGCAACCTTTGTATTCCCTCAATCGTGGTTACTGTCTATACTGTGATCTGGTGGCTTTAGCATTAAGTTGTAACCGCGTTAAGATATTTGACAAAGCTGAAGGCCATGATTCAATAATACAAGGTTCGATAAACTGACAGTTGTCTCTCTCGCACCGCTCCCTTAGCAGTGGCACCGTGTTGCTTCTTTGCAATTTTACATGGAAACAGTGTAGCTTTGGTGTGAAATAAAAGTATAAGCTTTTGTGCAATATCTTTATTTGTATATGCATATGAAGCATATTTAACTGATGAAAACATATGCATTGGATGTTTACATCAGTCTTATAGTAGTCTTATTTAAATTTTGAGTCATTTTGCAGTTTTTATACGGCTAAATAGCATATAAATTACGTAATTCACGTAGATATATCAATATTACGTTCAACATTTCGTTTAAAATGGCAGATTTCCTGCAAATACATTAGAATTTACGAAAGGAATTTCACTACTAATTGCCTACTTTGCGTACTTTTCTACTACCATTTTCGAAACAAGGGATTGCATTCTGCCCTTTCTCTGTCCTCCGTAAATGCAACCTTTTGTAAGGGAGTGTCAAACCGCAGCTGTCAATAATTATCTAACCTTGTATTATTGGCTGAATTTATTTATTCATTCTGAACGTTTGGAATAAACTTTTTTGTTTACTTATTCTTTAGAACGTTCCTGATGATATGTTAACGTATATTTCAAAAGCATTCTGTTTATTCCCGCTGTGAAATGGGATTATCCGGAATGTATAAAGAAACGCAGCCATTGAATCATGAATACGTAGCACGTATGTATGCATGTATATTAGGGTGCGTATCAGCTATTTACCAAGTTGATTTAAATTTGAAGTTGATTTGATTTGAATTTGAACATCAAGAGTACAACTCCACAACAAGCTTTTCAGGAGTTTGGGCTATTCAGGCTTTCAGCTGAATTGCATTTTCGAGTGCTCGATGTAATTCCGCGAGTGTTACTGCTTCTAGAGTACAAATCAAATTATTTGCAATGCTTTCCAAATTGTCAACGTTCATGCTCAATTTTTTTTT
>NW_023458555.1:51551448-51554174 GCF_013731165.1 Rhagoletis pomonella
TGGTTCAAAAGAAGTTGAGCAATTAAAATCAGAAATTATACAAAAAATACTTGTCTTTACTGACATTTAAGGTATTGGCCCAATGCACGCTTGCTTTGCTTACTTTAGTTTGCTTTGCTTTACTTTGAAGGCTTTTATGGCTTAATGGTAGCTTTGAACGCTGTCATAGTAGTCAGCTGATTTTCAATGCGCGCAAATATACCCGCCATTCTTTGTTGTGCCAGCAAGTATAATTGTGAATTTTAGTTAAAATATATGTTATTAAACAATTATTTGTTACTAAGAACATTATTTTTTACAGATACCTTGCTTTTTTATCGTTCCGGTTTTGGTGAAGCTGCATTTGGCTGCGCCACTCACCACCCGTGTTTATAAGACGTAATATTCAATTGGAGGTAAAAGAGTTTATATTAAACAATTATTTGTTGCTAACAACATTATTTTTTTTCAGATACCTTGCTTTTTATCGTTCCGGCCACCAGATTCGTTGGTTTTCATAAAGTTTCATTTGGCAGTACAAAATGTTGACTCGAAATGCTGAACAAGTTTTGAGAATTTTCCTAATTTTAGCGAAAATACGTAAATTAAAACTGCGATTAAAACAGAAGCGCCGATTTTGGGTTCGGAAATTGTACTTAGAGCGACACAAATATGGATTGTTTGAAAGTTCATTAAGAAACTTGGCTGCAGATGAGGAGCAGTTTAACAAGACATTAAGAATGCCCTTTTCGTTATTTAATGTGCTGCACGAATTTCTGGAGGCTTCGCTGACCAAATATTCAATCAGAACACCAATATCGAGCCGCTGCAGACTATTTATAACCCTGATGTAAGAGAAAATCGGTTTTACTTAATAGTATACGTATAATTTTCCATATATGTATCTGGTTTTATTTTTTTGTTGCAGATATTTGGCTCACGGTGGCACTCGGCAATTCCACACAATAGTTCACAGGATCGGCCTGACGACTTTCAGGAAGATTACGTTGGAGACATGTATGACCATATGGGATCTGTTAGCTGACCTGTATGTGGCGACCCCGTCAGAAACGGAATGGGGACGTATTTCCAATGAGTTCAAGTCGCTGTGGAATATGCCCAACTGCGTTGGTTCCATCGACGGAAAGCACATTAATATTACCTGTCCAGCGAATTCAGGGTCGATGTACTATAATTACAAAGGCAATTATAGTATCGTGCTTTTGGCCGTATGTGATGCCAATTATACCTTTACCTGCGTTGACATCGGAGCATATGGAAGTCAAAGCGATGGCGGTGTCTACCACTTTTCAAAACTGGCAGATGCTATTGAAAATGATAAGCTCGGCCTTCCACATGATCAGCCTCTGCCAGGAGAAACCGAGCCATTTCCACATTATTTAGTAGGAGATGCTGCTTTTCCCTTACGGCGTTATTTAATGCGACCATATCCGGGTAGAGGTATTCCAGAAGAGCAAGAGTATTTCAATAAAAGACTCTCTCGTGCAAGAAGAGTTATAGAAAACGCATTTGGAATACTCACTGCCAAATGGAGAATATTGAGAACGACGCTATGCATGGCCCCGAAAAATGCAGAACAAATAGTGAAAGCTTGTATTGTCTTGCATAATTTTATTAAGCTTTCGTGTGCAAACTATGTAGCAGCGATTTTGTTGATCGCTACGAAGAGGATGCCACCATCGCTGGCTCATGGCGAAACGAAGTAGTTCCATTGCCCTCAATAAGTAGGGTGTCATCGAACCGAGGCAGTTCAAATAATTATGATTTAAGGGATGCTCTGAAGACACATCTTTTTAACAATAAAATTTAAATAATTACTACTCACTGAATATGCTTTGTTTTTATTATTTAAGATAGAAAACAAAAATTTGAACTCACAGTATGAGGGCACTTATTGGTAATGTTTTAAATGTCGTCACATCTTTCAGGTTTTTAAATTAATTTTTGTTCAAGGTAAGTATGGCGTTAACATAACATATATTTCATTCAGTCTTTTAAGTTAAATTATTTAAATTTATTTAAATGTCTCGTAACCGCGTAAGCCTCGTAAACTTGCATCGAAAACCACGCGTTTGGAATAATATCCTGAATATTTTCTTCAAAAATGTACAATTGTGTTTGATTAGAAACAATGAAATTATAGCAAGCATTTTCTGTGAGATTGCATATTAAATTCGATTACATATTTAATTCGCAAAATCAAAATCAGATTTCATACTAAATTAGATTACATATTAAGTTCGCAAAATTGAAATCAAACTGGATGTCATTTAAATTTTTAAATTTCGTAAATTCAATTTTTTATAATTTTTATATTGAGCATAGACGTATTGAAGTACGTCCATTTGAAAATCTAGGCGGCTCTCTTCTGGGACCTTCTCAAACACTTCGCCAATCGCACCCAAGAAATTGTTGTGTGTGTGTTTTTTTTTTGACTATCCACAAACTGACTTACTTCGTTGACTAGATCGTTAAAGGCGGCGTTCTCATCGTTTTTTTTCTTTTGTCTCTTAGCCGGCGTTGGGGCAGTGGTTTCTTGCTCTTCTATTTCTAACATCTTGCACTAAAGCTTCCGATAAACCAACCAACACACAAGAATCGGATAATACAGCAGCCGGAACGATAAAAAAGCAAGGTATCTGAAAAAAAATAATGTTGTTAGCAACAAATAATTGTTTTATATAAACTCTTTTACCTCCAGTTGAATATTACGCCTTATAAACACG
>NW_023458555.1:51554184-51556451 GCF_013731165.1 Rhagoletis pomonella
AAAGAATCTGGTGGCCGGAACGATAAAAAGCAAGGTATCTGAAAAAATAATGTTGTTAGCAACAAATAATTGTTTAATATAAATTATTTTACCTAAAATTGATGAAGAACGCGATAAAAACTGCACACAAGCAAAATCGACGCGAAAAATTGAAATGTCAAGAGTTGTCAAAAGCCTACAGCGCGCTGTCAAATAGAGATTTCGGCTAATCGATACTTTAAAGCGCTTCAAGCAAGTGAAGTAAAGCTGCCACTAGGCCAACATTCATACATTTTAGTAGATTTTAAAAATTGTTTGACAGTTCTCAAAGCCAAGCAAGCAAAGCAAGCGTGCATTCTAGAACTAAAAGCTATGGCCCGTATTCATAGTCCAGCAACTAAGTCGAAACTAACAAAGTTGCAACCAGGGTTGCCACTTTGGTAAATTGTTACCAAAATTGGTAGAAAAAATTTAGGTTGGTAAAAAGGTAAGTTTTTTCTCATTTTGGTAGATTTTTGTTGAACTTTTCGTTCCCGATTTATTTTTCGTAGTTATGTTTACATTATAAATTTCTTTGCACACTTTTTATATATTTACATAAGTATAAATGTATATCGATATAAGGCGAACATATCGTGCTCCATTCAAAAGTCATTCTACTGGAATCCCGAGGAGCTTTTGATTGCCTAAATATTTTAAATGATTATTTAAATAAAAAAAAAAATTGACTGGTATGTAAATACGCACTATGATTGTTCGCAAAAAAATTAAATCAACGCCATTTTTTATGAATGGAAATTGTTAAATAAAAAAAGGCCACAAAAAGCTGGCGGCAAAAAATTAAAAAAGTATACTCAAATATTATTTGCTATAAAACTCCATACCTTAAATTGTTCTAAAAATTCAGAGTAAATAATTCTAAATTAAGACGAAAATTTTTTCAAATTTTTCTAAATGTTCTATATAGCTTTATTCCTTGATTTTTATGGATTTAGTTAAAGCAACAAGACATTTTTACTTGAAAAACATTGTGAATATTAAAATAAAAATCACCAAGTGCTTTTTTTGAATCACTGTGTTTATCGTTGTTGCCTTCAGTTTCATCACTTTCGCTCTTGGTTGAAGGAAACTCAGAATATGACATTAATATGATCTTAAATACCATATAATTAGTTGAATAAAAAGTTCCTTAAAAACAATTTTAATCCTTACTGAAATAATAAAAAAAAAAAATTAACTATAGTCTTAATTAAAATAACTAAAAAATATAACAAAATAACTATAAAAACGTTATTGGTAGATATTTTCCAGATTTGGTAATTTTTTTTCGAGTGGATGGTAAGTATTTTTTTTCGTCAGTGGCAACCCTGGTTGCAACTTAAATTTAAGTACCAACTTAAAATTTACCTCTACTCATAGGCGCATTTCAGACTTCTACTAAGTAGTTTCGACTTAGTTTACGATATAGCAAAATGAGTGTGAAAATGTATCGATTTTTCTTTACGATATTTTGGAAAAATTACATTTTTATTAAATAATGTCAAGTTTGATCATCCGTTTATGAAATTTTTTTTATTTTCATTGCATGATTATGCAAAAGAATGAGGTATCATTTTCGTGTTAATTGTGTGAAATAGCCAGAACAACCGCAATGATGTGAAGTCGATGTTTATCGAAAGCGTGCTGTGAAACATACAAATAGTAGATATCTAAATGTTATGCACAAATTTACTTTAAAAGAACTAGCGTGAAACTGACTTATTATTTGAGAATTTATCTAAATTATTCCAATTATAAATTTTTTTTTTTGGGTTTTGATGGTCTTAAATGGTCGGGGCAGTCCACCCACAAAACCGGGGTATACAAAAACTTTATAATGATTCTTCTTCCGTGTTTAATTTTCAGGTGTTGTTTAGACCAATTCCAACGTTTGATTTTTGCTCTGATTGATGTGTGATTTCTCTGTTGTTTATGTTGCCAGCCGATTTTGATTTGTAGTAATGTCAGCTTCGCGCGAGTTGATTGATGAGATTTATAAACGAATGCCCTGAGGGCTAGTACAGCAATACAAATATTGATGACAGTTGTTAAGACGATTACAACATGTAGCGATAAGGGCTAGGTATTAGCCCACTTCCGGTATGTGCAATGAGCGAAATGAACAGATTATTTTTAACAAAAAAAGGAACAAAAGAAAAAATAAAAAAACAAAAAATAAAAAACAAAAAATTGCAAAAATGCGTTGGCCTCTTCAGCTGCTTTGACTAGAACGAAATTGTTTGAAAAAT
>NW_023458555.1:51556551-51558774 GCF_013731165.1 Rhagoletis pomonella
ACGCCAACGCCAACGCAACGCCAAAGTTGTATGTAAACGGGCCTTTACCGAAACGAAGATGGCCGCATGTGCAATTAGTGTTGCCAGAAGACGTTTCAAAATGTGTTGCCAGATGTTCAAACCGTAAGAATGGCTGACTTCCAAAACGTCAATTGCTTTGCATACGTACAAAGTATAAGGTTCCATAACGTCGAACTACAAAATATTGTAATATTGGCAATGTATACTGTTCCAATCAGCGCATCAGACCCAAAGTTGATGCTTCGTTTGTTATTGGTTAGCATTGGTGTTTTAGAAATGGAAAATTCAGAAAAATTGTTCATTGCTATATTGAATATTTAAAATATGCAATGTATATGGTTGCAATGTGTCCCAACTCTGCATATACAAACAGTTTGAAAACCGCAGTATAACAGTTTCCAATCATTGTATTGATACGTTTTGGAAGTCAGCCAATATTATAAAGGCGAATATGATAAGTGCTATTGTATTATGAGTTTAATAGCAATTATGAGGGGTACTCTTTATGAATTTTTACAACGATTTTGGGTTGCTGTGCCCAAACGCGTGAATCGAATCAAAAACCTTTTACACACACTTGTAGACAACAGTTCACGCTTTATTAAAAATAAAATTTACTATATCTGTGCACTAATTTATTAATAATGTCGGTTGGAAATATGGTATTTTTTGCAAGTTTCCGAGATGAGCTGTCAAAAAAAAATATCCACGAAATATCTCTGCAAAAGGTGTTCAGCCCCTTTTCTTTAGCAAAACAGAAAGGAGAATTCTACTTAGTGAGGGTTATAATCCCTAAGCGCGGCCGAAGGCCGCCTACGCAGAAAGGTATTCTCTGCAAAAGGTGTTTAGCCCCCCTTCTTGGGCAACACAGAAAGGAGAATTCTACTGCCTGATGATTATAATCCCTAAGTGCGGCCGAAGGCCGCCTACGCAGAAAGGTGTTCTCTGCAAAAGGTGTTCAGCTCCTTTTTTAATTAATTAAGACTTATTCGCAAAAAACACTTGCACTTTGCACTTTTAGCACCATGTTTTGATGAATTTGATGCAAATAAATTGAGTAAATGAAAGTTTTACTCTGCAAAAGGTGTTCAGCCCTCCTTCTTTGGCAACACTGAAAGGAGAATTCTACTGCCTGAGGGTTATAATCCCTAAGTGCGGCCGAAGGCCGCCTACGCAAAAAGGAGTTGGAAGCCTGGTTCCGCTAAAGTGCGCTTTTACCACACTTAATCACACATGCGGCCATCTTCGTTTCGGTAACTGTCTATACTTGCAGTTTCATACTGGTTGGGTTCTCTAAAGAAAAGTAAACAAATTTATAAACGTGTTCCTCGTCTTTAAATAATGAAATTAATAAAATATGAAATAGATAAACGTTCAAAGAGATTAATTTAGTTGGAATGTGTGTTTTCTGCACACTTGTATTTGTTTGAAATGGTTTATCATCGTACATTTTGTTAGGTGAAATTTTCAACTTTAACAACAAATTACTCGTAAACTATGAGTTTCCTCGCCGTCTGGTTTTCAGTTTTGTGATGTTTAGAACCCCCTCTACCCTCCCAAAAAGTCATTTTGTTCAAAGCGTGGTGCACTCTGGCGAAGTTTCCCCGGTTTATCTATTTCATATTTTATTAATTTCATTATTTAATGATGAGGAACACGTTTATAAATTTGTTTACTTTTCTTTGGAGAACCCAACCAGTATGAAAGTGCAAGTATGGACAATTACCGAAACGAAGATGGCCGCATGTGTGATTATGTGTTGCCAGAATACGTTTCAAAATGTATTGTCAGATGTTCAAACCGTAAGAATATTATAAAGGTGAATATGATAAGTGCTATTGTATTATGAGTTTAATAGCAATTATGAGTATTATGTGTGCAGCGTAAAAATATTATAAAGGCGAATATGATAAGTGCTAATTTATTATGTGTTTAAAAGCAATTATGAAGGGTACTGTTTAGTACGTTGCTGATCTATTTCGAGGTATTGCGTCCAAAGGGGTGACCCGATC
This sequence comes from Rhagoletis pomonella, assembly GCF_013731165.1. Lineage (NCBI taxonomy): Eukaryota > Metazoa > Arthropoda > Insecta > Diptera > Tephritidae > Rhagoletis > Rhagoletis pomonella. The sequence continues at coordinate 51,558,585 of NW_023458555.1, forward strand.
CACACATTGCACACATTTGTAGCCAAGAGTCTACACATTATTTTAACACCCACTTTTGTAATTTTTGGTCACTAATTTATTTACAAATTGGGTTAGAAATATGCCCTTTTTTGTAAAATTCGGAAATTAGCGTACATTTATCACTCCTATTCTCCTTAAAGCAGCCACTTCATCAATATATTTTTATATT
>NW_023458555.1:51558874-51560795 GCF_013731165.1 Rhagoletis pomonella
CTCCTATTCTCCTTAAAGCAGCCACTTCATCAATATATTTTTATATTTTCGTTCACTTTACACTTTACTCGGTGAGTTTTAACTTTCTTTATGATTTTAATATAAACCAATTAATCACAATTTATTAAATAAAAACACCTTCTAAATCATGCGTCTGACTTTGGTTGCATATGCAAATTAAATGGCGCAGTTCAGCTGTCAAACTGCAAAAGAATGAGAGACAAAAGAAGAAAAGATATAACCCAGTGAGCATTAAAAATATAAACCTTTAAATGATAAATGTTTATTTACTATCCCTGTGGCTTCTTTTGGGTGTTGGGTATGATTCTATTTCTAAGTATAGCGGTGCATTTAATTTTGTACGCGAAATTTATATGCATTATATAATTTCGATTGCTGCAAACATATTTTTGTTATTTTAAATGGCTGGTAAGTAATTATCGTATATGATAATTGTTCATAAATGCAAACCCTCTGTTTCTAGATGAACGTCCTTCCACAAGCGCTAGCGCAAGGAATTTGCTTAAAGGCGGAGAATGGAATTTTACTCGTTTGGTGATGGAATTGAGGACCCATGAGCAGGGGACTCAATTCGCGAAGGAGCACGGCTTGATCCCAACTACCAGTCTGTGCCCCTTTCATAAGGTGCCCATGAGTAGGCGAAAGGGCGGCAAGTTTGGGTTTTTTCTATGCCACCGTGGAAATTGTGTGAAAAGGACCCGTACATCGGTAGCTAAAGGGACGTGGTTCGGGGACGTCCGGATAAACGTGCCCCACGTGTACTACCTTATGTACTGCTTCGTTGAAAACTTTAGCGCGAAATGGTTCTACGCCAAGACTACCTAAAATAAGAAAACACTCTCTCATCTGCGACTATCACCAGTAATATACCAGTTAGACCACCAACAAGCCAGCGGAAAAATTGGCGGTCCGGGGAAGATAGTCCAGATTGACGAGAGCAAGTTTGGAAAGCAGAAGTTCAATAAAGGTAATTTTTGTTCCATTTTAGTGTTATAATTTTAATTTTCCCTTTCCTATTTTCAGGCAGACGAGTGGAGGGTCACTGGGTCCTGGGCATGTTCCAAGATGGCTGTGAGGATCTACGCTTGGAAGTATGTCCTGATAATTGCAGATCAGCGGATATTCCTATTCCTATTCCTTCTCCTGGAAAAGGTCTTAAGAGACGTAGGAGAGGCGTGGAAAATATTGTGTTGAATCCCATCACTGTGGACCTGGATCTTCCGCAGAACCGCCCACTTTTGACTCCAGCTATGAACAAAGAACTCATAAGCTTTAACACACCGATTCCTCGGCGGACTGAATCTCCCCAACCACGTCCTTCTTCTACTGGAGCCTCACTAAATTCCTGTTCAACAGCTTCATCTCAACCCTCCACCACATCTGAAGCCATCTCCGATTGCGTCAACACCGTTCCAATGCAAGTAGTCGTTGCTCCTTCCAAAAACTCCACAACTACATCTCAACCCCCTACCACATCCGAAGCCATCGTTGCTCCTTCCAAAAAGTTGACAGCTGTTCCGCAACCCCCTGTTCCGCAACCCCCTACCACATCTGAAACCGTTTCCGATTGCGTTAACCCCGTCCCGAGGGATTTAATCGTTGTCCCTTCCAAAAAATCGGTCTTTATATCTAGGTTTTCAAAAGATACCACTGTCGATGATGTGAAGGGGTATTTAACTTCCAGGCTGATAGCAAATGAGTTGCATGTACGCAAGTTCAGATTCTCGTATGAAAGAAGCATTTCTTCTTTTAAAATAGACATATCCGAAGACTGCTTTGATAGAGTAATGAGCCCATCTTTTTGGCCAAGCGGTGCCTTCATTCGCGAATTTGAATTTAGATCTAGACCGCAAGGGCAAAATTTGGCTCAACTTCCGCTTTCCACCTCGGCATCAAAAAA
>NW_023458555.1:51560895-51562159 GCF_013731165.1 Rhagoletis pomonella
CTCCTATTCTCCTTAAAGCAGCCACTTCATCAATATATTTTTATATTCTCGTTCACTTTACACTTTACTCGGTGAGTTTTAACTTTCTTTATGATTTTAATATAAACCAATTAATCACAATTTATTAAATAAAAACACCTTCTAAATCATGCGTCTGACTTGGTTGCATATGCAAATTAAATGGCGCAGTTCAGCTGTCAAACTCCAAGATATGCAAAAGAATGAGAGACAAAAGAAGAAAAGAATAACCCAGTGAGCATTAAAAATATAAACCTTTAAATGGTAAATGTTTATTTACTGTCCCTGTGGCTTCTTTTGGGTGTTGGGTATGATTATATTTCTAAGTATAACGGTGCATTTAATTTTGTACGCGAAATTTATATGCATTATATAATTTCGATTGCTGCAAACATATTTTTGTTATTTTAAATGGCTGGTAAGTAATTATCGTATATGATAATTGTTCATAAATGCAATCCTTCTGTTTCTAGATGAACGTCCTTCCACAAGCGCTAGCGCAAGGAATTTGCTTAAAGGCGGAGAATGGAATTTTACTCGTTTTGTGATGGAATTGAGGACCCATGAGCAGGGGACTCAATTCGCGAAGGAGCACGGCTTGATCCCAACTACCAGTCTGTGCCCCTTTCATAAGGCGCCCATGAGTAGGCGAAAGGGCGGCAAGTTTGGGTTTTTTCTATGCCACCGTGGAAATTGTGTGAAAAGGACCCGTACATTGGTAGCTAAAGGGACGTGGTTCGGGGACGTCCGGATAAACGTGCCCCACGTGTACTACCTTATGTACTGCTTCGTTGAAAACTTTAGCGCGAAATGGTTCTACGCCAAGACTACCTAAAATAAGAAAACACTCTCTCATCTGCGACTATCACCAGTAATATACCAGTTAGACCACCAACAAGCCAGCGGAAAAATTGGTGGTCCGGGCAAGATAGTCCAGATTGACGAGAGTAAGTTTGGAAAGCAGAAGTTCAATAAAGGTAATTTTTGTTCCATTTTAGTGTTATAATTTTAATTTTCCCTTTCCTATTTTCAGGCAGACGAGTGGAGGGTCACTGGGTCCTGGGCATGTTCCAAGATGGCAGTGAGGATCTACGCTTGGAAGTATGTCCTGATAATTGCAGATCAGCGGATATTCTTATTCCGCTGATCAAGAAGCATGTGGCCGAGGGGTCGATTATAAGGACGGATTTCTGGCGCGCATATGATTGCCTTCTAAAGGGGACAGCCCCCACTTTACGAAAAGTCG
>NW_023458555.1:51562259-51568606 GCF_013731165.1 Rhagoletis pomonella
AAAAAAATGTCGCTTACGTTATTTTGGCGGTTAGGGCTCGATATGTTCATATGAATATTGTATGCACATTAGACCGTTCCTTTTTCCACTTTTTTTTAAATATACAGTTTGTTGGGCGGAGAGATAATACAAACGGAATGGCAACAACGCAAATTTGTGTTAAATATTTTCCAATTGAATATGAAATAACACAAATTTGCTTCATTTTATTTCTTGTTGAGCAATAAGACCAGTTGTTAAACTTTAGAACTGAGTAATAAAGAAAAATAGTGCACATGGCTCATTCCATGGGGCCGGGTGTGACATTTCTCATTAAGGCGTAATTCTTTAACTCTAATATAAAATTCTTTAAAACGAGTATTTTCTAATAGGTTTCCGAGGTATACACAATGCCTAGAAAAAAATTCAAAAACAATTTAATCCGAACGAGTTATATGAATTTTAGTTGTTGTTGTTGTAGAGGCTACCAGGCCCCGCTCGGGTCGGTTCATCCGTTGTTGTTATTGTAGCGGCACTACTCACTCGGTTCATCCGTCAACGTTGTCGTCTGTTTTAGCTACGGGGAGGCCCAGAAAGTGTGCGACTTCAACAGGGTCTGTCCATAAGAACAGGGGCGTCAGCTGGGTGGGATTCTCAGGGCATGTGAAGAGGTGGCGACTCTCCACATGCCGGGCATTGGTTGGGCACATCCTCATTAATTCTGCTCAGGTATGAGTTTAGCCTGCTGTAATAGCCAGAGCGAAGTTGGGCTATTGTGGTGCGGGTCTCCCGAGGCAGACAAAGTTCTGCCCGTCCACGTCAGGTGGTTGTGTGCCTAGAACGGCATTATCAGGGCGGCAGTCTACATAACTCGAGACTGATTCCCTGTAAATGCCGTTCAGGGCCTGTCGGTAGACTGACGGGTCCAGAGGTTGTTGTAGAGATACCTCCTGACGTGCTTTGACGAGGGCTCTTCTGCAAGTAGCTGTTTGCTGGGATGACCACGTCTGTGGCTCCCCACAAGGAACTGTTTGCAAAGCATTGTGTTATGCTCCTTGACTGGGAGCATCTGGGCCTCTTCGTGTACGTGGTGTTGGGACGTCATCAGGAGGCATCCGGTCGCTTTCGTAGTGCCGTATTCTGGCAAGTCTGTAGCTTCATCCACTGCGTCCTGCTATTCCCAGGCAACCACACGGACTCTGCATAGTTTAGAACCGGCCGGCCAATCGCCTTGTTGTGTTGCCAACAACGTTTCTTTATCTTTGCCTAAAGTGCTGCCGGCCAGCGACTTGAGGACATTGTTGGGGCTCCGTACTTTGTTGACAATTGCGGTTGTATGCGCCGAGAAGAGAGCAGACTGTCGAAGATAACACCGAGGATTTTCGGGTTATTCACCGTCGGTATTGTTACGCCATAAACGTGAATACCCAGTTGCAGTCTGACCTCCTTGGTCCAGGTGGTGAATAGGGTTGCCGAGGATTTCGCAGGGGATAGGGCAAGGCTCATTGCAGTGAAGAAGCGAGAAAGTTCGGCGAGATAACCGTTTACTTTCGAGCACAAGTCATCAATTTCATTCCCAGACGCCATGATCGAACAATCGTCAGCATAGGAGACAATATTAACACCCTCTGGTGGTTAAGGAAGCTTTGAAATGTAGTAATTAAACAGTAGCGGGGACAGGACACCACACTGTGGTACCCCCTGTTTAATTTTACGTGGCTCGCTAGTTGTGACTCTGAAAATTACTGACGAGTGTCGACCACTCAGGTAATTCGCCGACCACCGTTTGAGCCCCTGTGGGAGTGAGGAGGCCTCTATATCTTCTGGTGGCTTTGAATGACTGACAGTGTCGAACGCCTTGGACAGGTCCAACGCTACTAGAATAGTTCTCTTACAGGGGCTGTTTCGGTTAAGGCCACGAGTTATCTGAGTGTTTATGGCGTTAGGTGCTGTTGTTGTGCTATGCTCTTTACGAAACCCATGCTGATGCTTCGCTGGGCTCAGGTGGTTCGTAAAATACGGTAGCAGCAGGGCCTCGAGCGTCTTCGCTACCGGGGAAAAGAGGGTTATCGGGCGATAGGACTCTCCTATGTTGGCTGGTTTCCCTGGTTTGAACAGTGGGACCACTCTCCCCATTTTCTCGATATCTGGAATGACGAGAGTGGCCATAGACAGGTTGAGGACCTCCGTTAGGTACGCTACTCCCGCGGGACCCAAATTTTTCAGCACCAACATACATATTCCGCCGGGTCCAATGGCTTTGGGGGATTTCGCCTTCCCGATGGCTACCCTTACCCCACCGCTGGTGAAAAAAAGAGGCGCACTGGGTTTAAGCTTTTTGTGCAGCCTTCTGGTCACTCGACGTTTGGCGTTATCCACCGGATGATGCAGAATGAACTGGCGCCTAAAATAGCTCGCGCATCGCTCCGGGTCCGACGAAGCGTGGTCACCAAAGTCTATTTCGACTCTGTCGTCACGCTTCGTCGGGTTGGACAACGACCTTACGGTTGACCATAGCTTGCTCACACCAGAGGCGAAGCCGCAGGCCTCCAAATGCTCTTCCCATTTCTTCCGCTCATGTACGTTCACAAGTCGCCAAATCTCCGAATTGAGATCCCCGATACGGAGACTTCCGGGATCGGCCTGACGAAGGTTGTCGTTCTTATCGGCTAGAACAGCCGCTTCAGCAGGAAAGTTCGGACGTGGATCCCTAATACATCCTGCTGGGATGAAGCAAGCTGTAGCAGCGGTGACAACCCTGCGGAACTTACGTTCACTACATGAAGGTCGGTTGGTATGGGCAGTGCAGTGGAGGCGCCCTCAGTAACATCCGTGAAGCCTTTCCAGTCAGCTTTGGAAATGTTGACATAAGTCCGGTGATCCACGGAAGCACGGCAGGTTTATCAATCGAGATGGCTATGGGCAGAGATGCTAGGGTCAGCGTAGGTCGCCATGACACGCTGTTTATCAGACCAGCGCTGACAATTGTTAGATCTGGCGAGCTGCAGCAGCTGCCCATAATCCTGGTGGGTGCGTCGTCGTTCATTGTGCAGAATGTCTAATCGTCTATCTGCTCACCCAGATGTATTCCCATACGATCATTTGACAGGCTTGAGTGCCAAAGATCGTGGTCCGCGTTAAATTCACCAACTACCATCGGTTTTTGCCTCTAAGTAGCGCACTTATTTCAGGCTGATATCCTGTCGGGCAGTTGGTGACAGAGGGTGTGTATACGTTAAATGTTTCGAGCTCAACATCGTCTGACCGAATAGCAATACCCTGACATTCTAGGATGGTATTCCTGCGGTCGATGTCGACTTCAATAAGACGATACTGCACGGTGGGGTGCGTGATGGACGCTAAACCACGTTGTATCCGGCGCAATTCAACAGGGTTGAATTGCCGTGCAACTTCGTCTCTTGAACCGCAGCTATTAATATTCCAAGCCTTCCCATAAAAACAGTTATCTCCACGATCTTGCTCTGGAGTCCGTTACAGTTAAATTGTAGCACCTTTGTGTGCCATGGGAGACCGATTGTAATGTGTGGTGTTAAAGAGTTGTGTTGCCTGCCGGCCGGTACGTGCTGCATAATGGGGTGCTGCCTTGTGGTGGTGGTTGGCGGCGTCGCGGGGGAGGGACGCGATTGGGCAGCACAGCAGGGGCCCACATAGTCACTCGTCCAACCTCGCGTTTTGCGACGTCCTGAGCACGCCCTAAAGTGGCACCACCCAAGGCAGGAGTTGCACTTGACTGATGTCCCGTTACGGTATATTCTGGACTGACAAACAGAGCAGATTGTCGGAGGGACTAGGAGTTGCCGGCGGCGGTGTGTGGGTGCTATTGTGTTTGTTTGTGTTTCTATTGTTGTTACGCAGCTGGTGTAAATTTCTGGCCCTGGGTTAGCTCTATACCAGCCCTGAGCAGAAGGATACGGAGCATGGAGCATCGAGCAACGTTTCATGGATTCCGCCGACCTAAACGGGGTTAGATCGCCGAAACAACAGCCCTTGGTCGGGTAAAACCCGAGTCATTCCGGTACGTAGAACCGGCTGTCGTGGGAATGTAATATTTCGTCATATTTTATAGTTGAAACTCTTACATTTATTTATCCACTTTGTTATAATTTTCACAGATTTTATGGAAAAACTACCCCTTTTTATGCAATTTTAATGCAAATATTAACTTTTTAACAAATTTTTTCTCATAAAATGTAAACAAACAATGCGTACACAACGATTAGCAAACGACAGCGTGAACCAATTAGAATAGATCTGAACGGTTGAGAAACAGTCATTTTAGTAGCAATTGCGATAAAGTGAGTAAGGTTCGTAATTTTGAAGTGTTTTTCTTTATGTGTATTTTGTCGGTGGTTTATTTCAATGATTTTTAAGCGATTTTCAATAATTTTTTTTGTGGAAATGTAATTAATGGGTCGATTACGGATAGCAACGCAAGCAAGGTTCGGTTGCCGGCTGGCAACGCAACTGAAAAGAAAATTTGTATTAAAATGGCAACTATCGTCAGTTGCTGTAGAGTTATCGACAATAGAAATTTGACACTGCGACATCCAGCAAGCGGCTGTAAACTAGCTGCCCGAGTCAAATTAAATTATTAAAATAAACAGTTTTAAAGAAATGATAGCAATAAAGCTAAGTTCATCAGAATTATTTGTTTATGAGGAAGAGAAATGCATGAACGCGGCCTCAATCAGGCGACATTTAAAGGATAAGTCCAATCCTCTAGAGCTACTGCGGCACTGTAAGCAAAAGTTAATGCTTTCAAGGTTTTATTTTATAATCGTTTTGTGTTAATTTTCAAAGCATATGGAGGACTTCCAAAACGAGCTGTAGTATAATTAGTTAATAAACAGAGGAACCTCTTCGTTCAACTTCAATAGCTCCGCTCATAAACGCTTGCGCAACTCTTCGATCTTTCGCAGAAGGAAGTGCTACAGCAATGACTTCAATTTGGAAAACTTGGTGTGTCGGTAGTTTTAAGAGAGATGCTTCAGTTGATAAAGGAAAAAAATTGCAATCAGTGTTTGCTTTTGTTTCGCCAAAGGGTGTACTCCACGGGAACTAAAATTTCAAGTTATTGTTTTGTTATTTTAACCATATTCTGTAAAAGCAAACTGCATTGAAAAATGTTAATATCGTTCAAATTATTCAAAAGTAAAATATATGACACACTTTTCAATTATCGCTCCTAAATACACTCCAAAAACATTCCCAGCAACCACAAAAATGTAGTCGCCTGTATACACACTTTGTAGCAACTGCAGTTGTCAGTTGAAAGTTGCCAGTTGCCTTCTGTAACCGGCCGTCTTCACATGCTTGAAAATCTCGCTTGCGTTCTGCTTTTTTCTCTCGCAAGCGAGATAGAGTTTTGTTGACTGGGAATTTGACAGCATACTTTTTCATTTGTAAAATGTCGCCAAACAAGAAGGTTCAAGCCTTGCAGGCACTTAAAAGTTTGAGAAAATTAGAAAATCTGCATAAAGAGAGAAAAAGACGCAAGAAAAGAAAGAAATTTGTATTTGCCTCCAAAATAAACGATGTTGCTACCCTGAAGAATTCAGCGAAATGAGAACAAAGCTGTAAAACAACAAAAATGACAGTTGAAAACAAGCGAGAGCTCGCATACCGCTCGGTATGCGAGAAAAAGCATGCTTCGTACTTTTTGCGGTCTACACGTGCGGTTTCTCGCATGCGTCGTCACGCAAACGAGATTTTCCAGGACATGAAGACAGCCGGTAATATCGTTTTGGCCACTAGCAACCATGAACCAAAAATACAAGATCACGTAAGAACGCGACGTTGTATTTGTAACTGGTTTTGAGAAAAAAAACTCAGTGCGTGTAGTCCCCACGCGCGGAAGAAGTGAAACTTAATTGAGGAAATGCCAGAAAGAAAGAAATGTGCGATACACAAGCACATGTACATATTTTCTAATATACAAAAAACATATTTATTTAAAATTTTGTTTACGACCTTTAATTTTGTATCTTTTATAACCAACTCGAAAGTTTAATTATTATTTGTGGCTGAAAACACATACATATCTACACTGTTAACTAGCAGATTGTGGTAGCTAAAGTAAGATATGAAATGTTTTATTTCAATATTTTTAATATTTCTGGAAAAACCCGCAATGGTAGCCGCTCCTTTGGTTGTTGGATCATTTCCACCATTAACCATTTCCAGTGAAAATGTTTCTTTAAAGAATTTTGTCAGCTCGTCAGATTCATCTGCATCTTCATCTTCATCTTTATTTTCATTTTCATGTTCATGTTCATCTTCATTTTCATTTTCAGCTGCATGTTCATCTTCATCTTCATCTTCATCTTCATCTTCATCTTCATCTTCAT
>NW_023458555.1:51568706-51588361 GCF_013731165.1 Rhagoletis pomonella
ATATGATTGCCTTCTAAAGGGGACAGCCCCCACTTTACGAAAAGTCGCACCCCACCCTTCGGGGCCTCCCACAGACCCCTAGGGAACCGTTTGAAAGTGAGCGAAAAATAGCCTTTACCGGGGGAAATTGAACAGTTTGAAGTGGAATATAACCCAACTAACAGAAGTTACTAAGTTATCCCAAGGTTTTTAACAGGCGAAAGAAGGGCGCTGAACACCTTTCGCAGAGAAAACCTTTCTGCGTAGGCGGCCTTCGGCCGCACTTAGGGATTATAACCCACACAAAGTAGAATTCTCGTTCTGTTTTGCGAAGAAAAGGAGCTGAACACCTTTTGCAGAGAACACCTTTCTGCGTAGGCGGCCTTCGGCCGCACTTAGGGATTATAACCCTCACAAAGTAGAATACTCTTTCTGTTTTGCGAAGAAAAGGAGCTGTACACCTTTCGCAGAGAACACCTTTCTGCGTAGGCGGCCTTCGGCCGCTCTTAGGGATTATAACCCTCTCAAAGTAGAATTCTTTCTCTGTTTTGCGAAGAAAATGGGCTTAACACCCTTTGCATAGAACACCTTTCTGCGTAGGCGGCCTTCGGACCTCCCCCTCTGCCCCCCACCCCAAAAACGACCTGCAAATAACTAAACATTTCCCATTATGAATATTATGTACGGAGAATTCTCCTTTTTGTGTTGCGTTGTCAAGCGTATAAAACACCTTTTGACATCGTAGTAGCTTAGTGTAGGCGGGCTTCGGCCGCGCTTAGGGATTATAACCAGTGTTGCCGCGAATCAAATTTAGTGGTAGCCAAATTCCTTTAAAAAAAGGGCTAAAAAAGAGCTAAAAAAAAGTCGTTGTGGCTAAAAATGGTAGCTAAAATTTTTTACTAACATATACATATCGTCGCTGGAATAATGAAATAGTGTAGCATGAAAAGTATAGTTTTGAGAAAAACGAATTGGAAGTTTTTATAAACCATTACAAACCATACAAATACAATTTCGTTTTTCGGGAATAAATTAGTGAGCCAAAGAGATATTTAAGAAAACTAAAGATTTTTCTAATAGATTAAAGGATTGTCTATCCAATGGTGCAATTATCGAATAATAGTGTATGTGGCATTTACACTGTTTCTTTATTCGAGCGACGATATATAAGTATACAAACAAACATTTTGAATAAGTAATGGTATAGAAAAACAATGAGCACTGGGTAAAAAGCTAAACCTTTTTGTATAAAAGGGGAAATATACGACACCAGCTTGCTGGCTCCATCAAGTGATTGTACCATCAGGCTTGAAGCATATAACTTACCAGCATGCAGGTACAATATTTATTTCTTTACAAATGAGGTCGAGGAAAGATCAAAATGATTAGAGCCGAAATTTCACAATTTTCCTACCATTTTGTTAAACATTGTTTTTTTTTTTAATTCACAACTGCAATATCGCGAACTAAATCTTCCACAAACACTGCTTTGACTCATATAGTGCAGGAAATTTCAGCCAAAATACTTTTTACATAGTAAATTGAGCTAATTTCACCACTCACGATACCAGCATGCTGGTGCAATCATAAAATTTTCAAATAGTTTTTGAAATCGCACCAGCAGCTGGTTCAATCACACCACAAGAACATACACGGTCAATCGACATGATGGGCCATTTAACAAATTAAGGGCCGGTTACTCAATGTCTGGTTAACGCTAACGACTCCCTGTTGTATGCATGGAGTGGTAGACGTCGATAACGATGTTTAACCGCAGATTAGTGTTAACCAGACATTGAGTAACCGGCCCTAAGCATATTAAGGGCCGTAAACTTATATATATTAAACTATAGTTAAATCGCTAATAGATAAGTGAACAGCCCTAACTATTTTATAGTATTTATGTATAAAAACGTAAGGAACATACAATACATATATGTATATATGTATATCAGTCTTTCTTAGTTTAAAAATTCATATCTTACATAAATTAAAAAAAGAGATCAAATTAAGCATATAAAACTTTTTCACGCCATGTATGAATAAATTCTCCAAAGGGCTAAAAAAAGGGCTAGGGGCAATTTCAAATTTACGTGGCCAAAAAAAGTATGTGGTAGCTAAATCTAGCCACCAAAGGGCTAAAACGGCAACACTGTTTATAACCCTTACTACGCAGAATTCTCCTTTTTGTGTTGCCTTGTCAAGTGTATAAAACACCGTAAAGCAAACGTATTTTTGAGCAGAACTTCTTTCTGCGTAGGCGGCCTGCGGCCGCGCTTAAGGATTATAACCCTCACAAAGTAGAATTCTCTTTCTGTGTTGCGGAGAAAATTAGCAGAAGTATTTTTGAGCAGAACTTCTCTCATAGAACTCATAATTAAATAGAACTGCTCATATTCGCCTTTATAATATTCTTACACTTGAACCTCCGGCAACACATTTGAAACGTATTCTGGCAACACTTAATCACACATGCGGCCATCTTCGTTTCGGTACCCAGAAGATAATTTATGCCTTCTAGAAGGGCCTATCCAATTACAATTTACGCGAATACATAAATTTACATTATTCAGCATTACAAATGAATTTTAATAAAAATTTAAAGTTGCAATAACGCATATTTGATATAAACCTTAAGCAAATACTTCAAAGATGTATGATTTTTATAAATTAAAGAAGCAACTTTAAAAGAACTCCACAAAAAGGCCTTCTGAAGTATGTCCTATAAAAGCCCTTCCGGAAGGTGTTCTATGGGTAGCGAAAGAAGAAGCCCTTTTATTTGTGCCACTCCATACAAAAAAGAAAGGAGAAAGGAATGTAGAGTGGGAAGGCCTCTTGACTCTCAGGAAGGCCTTTCGGAAGGACTTTTGACTCCTGAAATTATCTACTGGGTAATTGTCCATAGTTGCACTTTCATACTGGTTGGATTCTCTAAGGTCGGTGTTATGCAGACAAAATTTTGTTTGCCAAATTAAATGGCGGCTGTTTAGTTTGCTCGGAGGTCGTTATGTCGAGTTTGGCACATGGTTGCACGTTCATTATGGTTTTCATGCCTATTGCCAACACGAAAGATGTACATAACGCGCACAATTAATATATTTTTTATGATATCGTATAGGCAATTAACTGTGCCCTAATCTTTGAAGCTCTTGCAGCATAAATTCAGTTCTCTGGCTTTCGGTATCACGGCAATTTTTGTGTATAGCAACAATTGTCTAAAAATTTTGTATATGACAACACCGAATTTGCTGCAGTTTGCCCAAACAAAACTAGTTTGCTGTGAGAGTCGCCAAACTCGCTCTCTCCGAGTTTGCTGCAATAACAATTGCACGCAGTTTGCCAAACAAAATTTCTGCGTAACACCGACCTAAAGAAAAGTAAACAAATTTATAAACGTGTTGCTCGTCGTTATATAATGCAATCCATTCGGATTTTGGACACGGGCGTGCGTGGATCGACGGCGTTCTTAACCTGTGCCTAAAATCAAACTTTTTATACAGTTGTACACTTTTTTGCTTTTGTGAGCCTGTGGCTTTTTGAGTGTGTGTAAATTTTCATTATCTACGTTTTATGCTGAAAAATAGTGCCAAATAGCTGCACATTTTTTCCGGGGGTAGTGATTCTGGTTTCTTCTTTATTGAATTTTTTCTACAAAGTGCGTATACAAATTTTAAATTGCCTGTGAAAAGAAAAAATAAGCTGCGTCTAGCGACGCGAGTTAAAGCAAAGACCAAAATGCTGTCGTCGATGGATAAATCGGCGGCGACGTGTGCTTTTTCTGCCGAAGCAGAAAGCAGCACGGCCAAAAAACCAAAAATACTGACTACTGACGATGTAACAGATTTCTATGAACTATCGAATGATGGTTTAAGAAAGATCTGTTCAGAAAAACATTTTGAAAATGCTGATGTGTCTGGTGACATGGGGACGGATTATAGCGTGGAAAAAATATAGAAAAAATAACGGGAGTTCTTAATATGGCTGACGATGGCAAATTGGCGCCAAAAGCAAGAAATGGCAAGCAAGAATCATCAATTCATGTGAAATACCCGCCAAATTTCAAAGATGAAATTTTTCTGCTGGTTGACTCGGCTGAGTGCCAAGCGATGAAGAACGACAAAATTACTACTGGCCTAACCCTCCTCAGCCAAATTAAGGAGCTCAAAATACAAGACCTTGATCTAATCTACGCGACAGGGAGATCTCTCTATAAAGTCAGTTTTAATAACGTCTATGCGGCTAACAGCTTTCTGTTGGATAACAGAATAAGGAAGAGGGGTCTGAAACCATTCCTACCCAGAACGGCTCTTGAAATTTACGGTGTGGTACGTGGAGTACCAGTATGTTTCAGTGAGTGCGACATTCTAAAAAATTCAAGATCTGCAGCCACAATTGTGTCTGTTATGCGATTCAAACGCAAAGACCCTGTAAACGATACTTACTCCCCTGCTATAACAATAAAGATAGGCTTCTCAGGCAGCGACGTTCGTAAAGAAATTATTTTTGGGCATACAAAACTCAACGAAACATATACATACCTCCGCTGAGGCAATATACAATTTGTGGCAGATTAGGCCACACCAAATTCGGGTGTAAATCCAAAAAAAAGATGCTTGCAATGCGGCAAAACTGAGTGCAACAACAACGCATGTGAGTGAATGTGTGTGTGTGTGTGTAATAGCCCTGAGAGACATATGGTTTATATGCTATACTAGCATTCTATACTACATGTCTGTCGTTGTAAACCACAATTATACCATCGTACAAAGTGGTTTGAAGCTGGTTCCTACAAAAACGAACGTGGCATAAAGCGAGTATACCATGAAACACAGCCAGAGAGTAAAAAAAAATTCACCAAAAATGTGTGGTGAAAACAAACAGAGACAGTGAACTGATAGCATGTATGTATGCCATTTTGCTCGCGCTGGTCCAACAGAGTGTCACTTGAGAGATCCGAGATCGAGTCCTCGCGTAGGAGATTTTTTTCTTTATTATTTAATTGTTTGTTTTTTTGTTTTTTTTTATTTATTTTTAAATAAAAATCAGCAGCTAATGCGCTAGAAATGTTGGTGGAATATTTTATTTTCATCAATAAAGAATAATAATAATAACAAGTAAGAAAGTCTAAGTTCGGGCGGAGCCGAACATAAAATACCCGGCGCAAATATTATATATATGTTTTTGCACCTTTCCGAAACCTACCGCTAGGTGGTAAGCCGGGGTGTATCAATTTTGAGTAAATTAGCGTCCTTCAATTTCGAAATATTGAAGTTTCAAGCATTTCTGAAATTTACCGTTATATGAGAAGCGGCCGTTATTTTAGTCCGATTTCAATAATTTTCAACTTTTTGCTTATATGTGGCAAGCACAATAACCACACCGAGTTTGGTACAAATTGGTAAAACGGTTACCGATATACTTATATGTGATCATAAGTGGGCGGTGCCATGCCCATTTTCCAAAATTTTACCATAAACGTATTTCTTGGTAAAGAATTGCTGCAAGCATCAATTTTGAATAAATTAGCTTCAATATTTACTGATTTATCGAAGATTTTGTATTTCTCTAAATTACCGTTATATGGGATATGGGCGTGGTTATTGTCCGATTTTAAAAAGTTTCGGCGATTTTTTATGATGTACGAAGGCCAACAACTGTGCCAAGTTTGGAAGAAATTGGTGCAGCAGTTACCAAGATATATACATGTAACCATAAGTGGGCGTGACTACGCCCATTTTCCAAAACTTTATAATATTCTTATTTTTCGTCTAAAAATTATTGTAAATATCAATTTTGAGTGAATAATCTCCAGTAGTTACTAAAATATCGCAGTTTTCGTATTTCTGAAAATTACCGTTATATGGGAAGTAGGCGTGGTTATTGAGCGTAATTTTTGGCCATTTGGTATATTGTGCGAAGGCCAGCAACTGTACCAAATTTGGAAGAAATTGGTGCAGCGGTTACCAAGATATACGCATGTAACCATAAGTGGGCGGGACTACGCCCATTTTCCAAAAATTTATAATATTCTTATTTTTTCGTCCAAAAATTATTGTAAATATCAATTTTGAGTGAATTATCTTCAGTAGTTACTAAAATATCGCAGTTTTCGTATTTCTGGAAATTATCGTTATATGGGAAGTAGGCGTGGTTATTGAGCGATTTTAAAAATTTTCGCCCATTTGGTATGTTGTGCGAAGGCCAACAACTGTGCCAAGTTTGGAAGAAATTGGTGCAGCGGTTACCAAGATATACACATGTAACCATAAGTGGGCGTGACTACGCCCATTTTCCAAAAATTTATAATATTCTTATTTTTCGTCTAAAAATTATTGTAAATATCAATTTTGAGTGAATTATCTTCAGTAGTTACTAAAATATCGCAGTTTTCGTATTTCTGGAAATTACCGTTATATGGAAGTAGGCGTGGTTATTGAGCGATTTCAAAAATTTTCGGTCATTTGGTATGTTGTGCGAAGGCCAGCAACTGTACCAAGTGTGGAAGAAATTGGTGCAGCGGTTACCAAGATATACGCATGTAACCATAAGTGGGCGTGGCTACGCCCATTTTCCAAAAATTTATAATATTCTTATTTTTCGTCTAAAAATTATTGTAAATATCAATTTTGAGTGAATTATCTTCAGTAGTTACTAAAATATTGCAGTTTTCGTATTTCTGGAAATTACCGTTATATGGGAAGTGGGCGTGGTTAAAGTCCGATTTCGCCCATTTTCAATACCAACCTACCTTGGACTAAGGGAAACCTACATACCAAATTTCGTTGAGATATCTCAATTTTTGCTCGAGTTATCGTGTACACGAACGGACGGACAGACGGACAGACGGACGGACAGACAGACATGGCTTAATCGATTTCTTGTTTCATCCTGATCATTTATGTATACATTTGTCTATATCTATCTCGATTCGTTTTGGCTGTTACAAATAACCGTTATGTGAACAAAATTAATATACCCTTGTGGACAAGTGCGCTCGGGTATAAATATATATTTTTAAATTTAGTTTACATAAAATTAGTTCTAAAGCTGGTTATAGTATATACCTTGCATAAAAGGCATTTAAATTATGATGAAACTAGCATCAATAATTTTTTAATCGGTTAACTAGTTTCCGAGATATTAAACACATAAGAAATAGTTAAGTTGAACTTTAACCTCTTTTATTGGCTTTGGTTTTTATTTGCACCAAACAATTTTGGTATGGTTGAAATTAGCGTAAAAAGTTCTATCGATCCTTATTTCTTGTTTTTTTTTTTATAGCTAAACGGTTGGTATTCTAGACTTATGTGTGTGTGTGTTAACTCCTGTAGTACGGGAACAGACTAAATGAGAATAAGAAAAAGTAAAAAAAATTGTCAAATTAAACTCTGAGTTTCTTAAACACCCCAATGTGAACGCTTGACAGTTGTTCATAAACTCAAAACGTTAAACTCGAGTTAATGGCTAATGGAATTGTTTTTAAACAAATATTTCCTCCCTTCATTTTCGCGTTCCTTAAAATAAAATAAAAATGAATTATCTTTTCCTCCATATTTTTATTTTGAAACATTTACCTTGGTATTCAGTAAGCTGTCTCATGTTTTAGTCTCAAAAAGAAAGATATGGAGGAAAAGAGAATTGCTTTCTATTTTATTTAAAAGAACGCGCAAATGAGGCGAGGAAATATTTGTTTAACAACAATTTCACATTTCAACATTTAAATCATAAAAAGTGAATAAATAAAAATTTTTTTTTTTAACATTAAAATCTTCAGATTATTTAAAAAAGAATTAAAAAAAACAATAAATCATTAAAAAAAACTCGTCACCGGGGACTCGAACTCGGATCTCTCCAGTGGCACTCTAGCGCTCTGTTCACTCGGCCATTGCGACTGTAAGAGCAGCGCGAGCAAAATGGCATACGTACATGCTATCAGTTGTGATATAGAAACCCTGCAGGGAAACCGCGGACTAGTGAATCAAATTTCTAGTTCCGTACGAGGTCTTTGTCACCCAACAGGATCCGATAGGAACTAGATCCCCACCAGTCCAAAATCGGCGAAAAGTGGTACTTTTAAAAAAATAATTTTTCAGTTTTTTTCACTAGAAATCTATATCTAAAGTGACGAATTTAGAAATGGTTCGGAACTATAGAAAAGGGGATGCATAACGAACTAGGTCTGATTTGTCGAATTTAGAACTAGTTCGGAACTATCGAATAAGGGATGCAGCGGGGGGCTTGTTTACTTTACATAGATTTGTGTTTGGCGGCTTTTTCGTTCAAATACGCTTCTATTCTATGCTTCGCAGATGCTTTTTCATAGCTTGGTAATACAAAACTAAAATTTGTGTTAACATTTCAACATTTTGGGACCGTCTGGAATCTAAGAAATAACAGCGAGCACCTCTGCAAACTCAGCCACAGCCAAAGGTATGTAAACGTACATTTCTTACAGTAATTCAAACAAATTTAATTTCAAATTGGAAACACATTTCTTCCAAAATAACTTAATTTCGCACACACGGAAGAACCAAAAAGATTGAAAAATCATGATACTTTTTTCTATCGTCTGTCGATTTTAGAACTGGTTCGGAACTATAGAATTTAGGACTAGTTCGGAACTATCGAAAAAGGGATTCAGCGGGGAGCAATTGACACTTCCTAGGACATCGCCATGTTAAATTCTCCAGTTGCTTGCATGCAAAAGAGATTTATCGCGAACCAGTACTGGGTCTAAATGTACTAGAAGCGCACCAGTTCAGAACTAGAGATTTTCTCCACAGGGAACAAAACATCGGTATACGTACTAGATGTGTGTCTCATCGAAATAGTATCAAAATCCATAGTATGCATACCATGTTGTACAAACCACATGTCTGTCAGGGCTATAACTCATGTATTCTCTGTGGTAGGAACGGCCGTAGTGCCAAAGATAAGGACAGATGCCCACTTTGGGAAAAAGAGATGTCGGTGAACCGCATCAAAACTGTAAAAAAATTGACAAGGAAAGAGGTGCTAGACACTTACTTTCCTAAAAATTCCTATCGCTTTGATATACTTGAAAATGAAGATGTAAATTTCCCGCCTATTACAAAAGAAAGCGGCTTTGTAGACATTACTGAGCACATTAATAGAAATTATACGAAAAGAAAATGTAGCAACATGGTAAAAAATGGTCGTGAAAGAGAGTTTCATAATAAAAGCAATAATCATAATTTTCAAACAAAACCCAAAACCACTCCCAACCCTGTTTACAATTCGCTTTCATACCAAAAAAATATAGTAGCTCAGTTTGAAAGACTGATAACAGAAATTTTCAAAATCACCCACCATCTAGAACTCAATGTTGTTATCTGTTCCGCATACTTCCCAACAAGTGTAAACATAAACAATTTCAAACTAGAAACCCAAAGATTAATAAACTTTCTTGAAACCCAACCGAACACATTCATATTAGGAGACTTCAACGCCAGAGCCACGGCTTGCGGGGCAATATGAACTCGGGCAAAGGCAAACTTCTAGCACAGCTTATTCAAGAATCCAACTTTCAATGTTTGAATAATGGTAAGTACACTTTCCAAAGAGACTCCAGAATTAACAACGGCTCCGTGCTGGATCTCACCTTTACCAACTCCAACCTCACCTGCACCTGTAATGTCGACACAACCAGGATTGGTGGCAGCCATTACTTACCGGTAATGATAGAAACTAGCAACTGCAAACCTAAAGCGAACAAATTATAGCAAAAAACCAACTACTAAAATCTCTTGAGACCCTTGAGTGGGACTCAAATATCCAAGATTTTGAAAGTAAGCTTCAAGAAGAAATTAAGAGTGCCACATACACTGTGAGTGACGGCAGATCGCCAAAACCCTGTTGGAACGAAAACCTCCACATGCTGTACAGACTGCTCATAGCTGCAACACAAAAAGCTAGAAGAATTCTAAGCATGGAAAACTTCGAAAATCTCATGTCTCAAAAAAAGGTTTGGAGAAAAGAGGTGGAAAAAGCAAAAAAGAAA
Organism: Rhagoletis pomonella; assembly: GCF_013731165.1. Classification (NCBI taxonomy): domain Eukaryota; kingdom Metazoa; phylum Arthropoda; class Insecta; order Diptera; family Tephritidae; genus Rhagoletis; species Rhagoletis pomonella. Next base: position 51,578,707 of record NW_023458555.1, read on the forward strand.
ATTTTGATGAAAAAATTAAAGAACTCAACTCAGGTATAGGAAGGAAGGGCTGGCGCTTCGTAAAAGCGTTAAGAGGTGATTTTAACCAGGACCACTCTGGTATGTGGAACAGCGATAATAATCAATCCTTCTTAGACGCATTATAGGAACGGGTTCCAACAACTGTTTCATCACACGCAATAAACAATCCCATAGAACAGTCTCCAAACTTAACTTTCAGTTTTGAGGAAATCAAGGACACAATATATAGAAAGAAAAAGAACTCTGCTGCTGGTGTGGACCAAATCACATACAACATGTTAAGGAGACTCCCTGACCTCACCTTTAACAACCTAAAAACGTGCTTAAACGACATCTTCATATCCAACAAAATCCCAGAAAATTGGAGAGTTGTAAAAATAGTACCCATCCCTAAGAAAGATAAATACCTAAACCACTATCAAAACTTTCGCCCTATATCCCTAATACAGGTTCTCCTAAAAGTCATTAACGCCTGCGTAAAAGATCGCTTAGATCAATTTCTTGAAAACAAAAGCCTTCTACCACCCACCACTTTCGCCTACAAGAAAAACACAGATCACCTGCCAATTGCCTGAACCAAATGCTACACCAAATAACTTACCTAAAAACAACAAAAAACATGTTATTCTATGCACAACAGACATTTCTAACGCATACAACTGTGTCGACATTAACATTCTAAAAACACAACATTTCGGTCTTAATATTGGACAGTTATACGTTGAATGGATAAAAAACTTTTTAGCTTTCCGCATACTCAAACTTGGAAATAGCACAATAGAAATTCACAATGGGTTACCCCGGGGCAGCTGCCTATCCCCCACCCTATTAAACATGTACACCTCAAATCTACTCCATCTAATTGACCAAAACACGCAGCTTTATCAGTTTGCAGACGATTATTTCTTTCTTTCCTCAGGTATCTGCTTTGAATAGGCAAACCAAAATCTACAAGCAAAACTGAGCTCTTTCTCAACCAAATGCAGTCAACTGAATTTCAACTTCAACCCGTGCAAAACTAAAGTTTTACACATTAGTAATGGTCCCAAAAGGGAAATTGTTATAAACATAAACAACTCAAGACTGATTCAATCAAACTCAGTGAGAGTGCTAGGCAGGGTTATTACCAGCTCCTTCACTTCCAAAGATCACTATAGCAATATAATAAACATGTCTAGCCAAAACTTAAATCTTTTTAAATATATCACAAATGTCAAATCAGGACTCCATCCTCAAATAGCACGTAGCATATATATAAATCTAGGGTTCGATCAAATTGCAATACCAACCTAGCCAACAGCCCTTAATCTGCATTTAGCAAAGTTTAAGTCCTACAAAACAAAATCCTAAGAAGATGCCTTGGTCTTACACCCTCAGCCCCAATTCAAACTATCTATGCTTTAGCAAATGAACTTCCTCCATCTGAAAGGGCCACATGGCTCACAGCCAAAGAAATAGTCAAACTAGCAGCATTACAGGATCCAATAATCACCTCAATCCCTAAATCCCTAAATTCCAGCTACTCAATAGTATATAAAAAATTCTCTAACATTTTGACAGTCTTGATGTGGTTCACCGACATCAGCCAGCGGTCAATCTGGAAATTATTGGCAAAACAATCACCACTAAGAAATCCGACATAACAGTGGAAGACATAAAGGCACAATGTTCTCAATGGTTGATGACTACCTAAGCAGGAATTTCACCATCATCTACACGGATGCATTCCTAGCTGAAAACAAAACAGGCTGTGGAATCTACATACTGAAAACTAATTCTGAGCACACCTTTCATCATTTATTTAAATCATCGTCGGCCTTTGGGGAACTACTGGCCATAGAGGAAACAATAGACATTGCATCAAAAAAGAACTACATCTCGCTGTTAATTTTCACCGACAGTTTAGTCTCCTGTCAAACACTCAAAAACAAATGTTCCAACAATAGTATCGCAGCAAGAATCCATAATAAAATCAATCAGGGTAATTTTTCTAGTGTTCATGTAAGATGGATTCCCAGCCACAAGAGTTTCCCAGGTAACGAAAAGGCGGACGAGCTTGCCAAAAAAGCCAAACTCACATTCGACGAGGCGTATAAGCTGATTAAAAATAAAATATACGACGATGTCTACAATAATTTCCTTAACCATTTCGACTCAAATAGAAACCTCTTTGCCACCACCTTTCCCACAAGAAGAGGCACTACCTGGTTCAAAAAACTAAATTTCGTCCCTAAAGATATTAAAACGTTGAACAGGGTCCTCTCAGGACATACCTACGACAAGGCCTATCATGTCAAATTCAAAGCTATAAACTCGTCTCAATGTCGCTGTGGCCATCAAGACACCTATGAACACCAAACTTTTCACTGTCGCTTTCTATCCAATCATATAGCTAATCTCAATGTATTTAAAAAAGCACGCAACTTTGAGGAAATCTTTAAAGATTGTGATAAAACCAGAATCACCGAATTATCGTTATTTTTCAAAAGGCCAATGTAAAATTTTAATATAGTTACATTTTATGCAGCTTTCGCGTACATATGTCATATGTACGTCTATTTTTTATTTGTTTTTTTTTCGTATATACGTTTATATTATTGTTTTATGTTCAAAAATAACTCGTATCCACCTCACTCATTCCTACTACATCCGCCGGCGAAGTATGTCCTCACTTCGCGCCAAGTCCAATTACTCGCAAAAACCCATCGGTTTATGCAACTATCAAGCTGCAATCGTTATCTACTTCATTTGACACATCGCTACCATCAAAGTCAAATTCAGGAGATTTTCGCACTAACCAAAATATAGACTCCAACACTGTACAAGCCTCAACACACTCACATCAAATCATAAGCGAGGACGCTGCAAGGATACAATTTTTAATGCTTTTCACTGGACAAACTTAACACTAGAGGAATAACCTGGCGTCTGAGGAATAACCTGCCATCTGATCAAATCCCAAAAAAAAAAATAATGAAATTAATAAAATACCTATGAAATAGATAAACGTTCAAAGAGATTAATTTAGTCGGAATGTGTGTTTTCTGCATACTTATATTCGTTTGAAATGGTTTGTTATCGTACATTTTGTTAGGTGAAATTTTCAACTTTAACAACAAATTACTTGTAAACTATGAGTTACCCCGCCGTGTGGTTTTCAGTTTTGTAATGTGTACGACCCCCTCTACACCGCCATAAAGTCATTTTGTTCAAAGCGTGGTGCACTCTCGCGAAGTCAACCCAATAAATGAAATAAATAAATTTAATACAAACCTTTTCTTCGCGCAAATTACAGTTGAAATCAAGTGGGATCTCGTCCAATCAGTTACTTCATCGTCAAAATCATAGGTGCGTATAGTAACAAATAGTCAGTACTAATTTGTACTGGAACCTGCAAATTTTTACTGGAAAAGTGTATAACAACCCAAAAAAATTTGCAAGAGACCACTGAATCTAGAGCGTAACAACACGGGAGAACTGCAAATTCTTGCTAGGGAAATTTTTCTAGCAGAAATTAGCAAGCATTAGAAGAAGAATAATAGATGTCAAAAGCCGCCATTTGTTGAATTGGTTTAGAACAAACAAAAGTAAAATAAGTGGAAATGAAAACCTTAATGATGTACTGGACTGTGTAAGTGCTCGTGTGTAAAGCAAAAGGTTTAAAACTGATAAATAAATAGTAAAATGTTAACAGCAGAATGTCAAAATGGTGCAACAACTATTCACATGCTAGTTTTTTAGTAGTCTTGTGTTCAATACTTTTTCCGCTAGTTTTCTCTTCTTCTCAATTTTAAACTCTAGCTGCAATTTTTACTGTAGAAGTTACTATACAAACCTCATGATGCAACGATTACATGGCGGCTACACTTTCGCACACTCGGTTTCGTTATTTCAATTCATTTGGCGCCTAAAAATTCACTTGGTGCAGGTATTTTCAGTTTTTCTGGTTGATATTTTTGCGAAATATTTACCAAAACCTGCAATTTTTAAAACATGGACAGCTGCAACAATTCTAGAAATAATTTTTCAGTAATATCTCCTTTTTTCTTTTCCTGAAATGTGTTTTGTACACGCACGCAGAGACTTTTTACAATTTCGTTGTTGTTGTTGTTGTTGTTTTAGCGCCTAATAAGCCCCGTTCAGGTCGGTTCATCCGTCAACGTTGTCGTAAATTTCAGCTAGGGGGAGGCCCAGGAAGTGTGCGACTTCCACAGGGGCTGTCCGTGGGAACTGGGATGTCAGCTGAGTGGGGTTCTCAGCGCATGTGACGAGTTGCCGGGAGTCATGTGGCAACTCTCCACATGCCGGGCATTGGTTGGGCACATCCTCGTTGATTCTACTCAAGTAAGAGTTTAGCCTGCTGAAATAGCCAGAGCGAAGTTGGGCTATTGTAGCGTGGGTCTCCCGAGGCAGACAAAGTTCTGTCCCGTCCACGTCTGGTGGTTGTATGCCTAGAACGGCATTCACAGGGCGTGAGTCTACATAACTTGAGACTGATTCCCTGTGAATGGCGTTCAGGGCCTGTCGGTAGGTTGACGGGTACAGAGGTTGTTTAATAAACCTCTGGACTTCGTCCGTCAGTTCTTAAAGATGCCTCCTGACGTGCCTTCGCGAGGGCTCTTCCGCGAGCAGCTGTCCGCTGGGATGGCACTACTTGCAGAGCATTGTGTTATGCTCTTTGACTGGGAGCATCTGGGCCTCGTCATGTAGATGGTGTTGGGGCGTGTTTGCCATGTTTTGGCAGGTCTGTTGCTTCATCTACTGCGTGCTGCTAGTCCCCGGCGACCACATGGGCGTTGAATAATTTAGAACCGGCCGGCCAATTGCCTTGTATGTTGCCAACAACGGTTCTTTATCTTTGCCCCAAGTGCTGCCGGCCAGCGACTTGAGGACATTGTTGCGGCTCTGTACTTTGTTGACAATTGCGGTTGTGTGTGCCGAGAAGGAGAGTAGACTGTCGAAGGTAGCTCCGAGGATTTTGGGGTTATTCACCGTCGGTATTGTTACGTCATCGACGTGAATACCCAGTTGCAGTCAGACCTCCTTCGTCGAGGTGGTGAATATGGTTGCCGAGGATTTCGCAGGGGATAGATAGGACAAGGCTCCTTGCAGTGAAGAAGCGAGAAAGTTCGGCGAGATAACCGTTTACTTTCGAGCACAAGTCATCAATTCCATTCCCAGACGCCATGATCGAACAATCGTCAGCATAGGAGACAATATTAACACCCTCTGGTGGTTAAGGAAGCTTTGAAATGTAGTAATTAAACAGTAGCGGGGACAGGACACCACACTGTGGTACCCCCTGTTTAATTTTACGTGGCTCGCTAGTTGTGACTCTGAAAATTACTGACGACTGTCTTCGCTACCGGGGAAAAGAGGGTTATCGGGCGATAGGACTCTCCTATGTTGGCTGGTTTCCCTGGTTTGAACAGTGGGACCACTCTCCCCATTTTCCCGATATCTGGAATGACGAGAGTGGCCATAGACAGGTTGAGGACCTCCGTAAGGGATGCTACTCCCGCAGGACTCAAATTTTTCAGCACCAACATACATATTCCGCCGGGTCCAATGGCTTTGGGGGATTTCGCCTTCCCGATGGCTACCCTTACCCCACCGCTGGTGAAAACAAGAGGCGCACTAGGTTTAAGCTTTTTGTGCAGCCTTCTGGTCACTCGATGTTTGGCGTTATCCACCGGATGATGCAGAATGAACTCCCGCCTAAAATAGCTCGCGTATCGCTCCGGGTCCCACGAAGCGCAGTCACCAAAGTCTATTTCGACTCTGTCGTCACGCTTCGTCGGGTTGGACAACGACCTTACGGTTGAGCATAGCTTTCTCACACCAGAGGCGAAGCCGCAGGTCTCCAAATGCTCTTCCCATTTCTTTCGCTCATGTACGTTCACAAGTTGCCGAATCTCCGAATTGAGATCCCCGATACGGAGATTTCCGGGATCGGCCTGACGAAGGTTGTCGCTCTTATCGGCTAGAACAGCCGCTTCAGCAGGAAAGTTCGGACGTGGATCCCTAATACATCCTGCTGGGATGAAGCAAGCTGTAGCAGCGGTGACAACCCTGCGGAACTTACGTTCACCTACATGAAGGTCGGTTGGTATGGGCAGTGCAGTGAAGGCGCCCTCAGTAACATCCGTGAAGCCTTTCCAGTCAGCTTTGGAAAAGTTGACAAAAGTCCGGTGATCCACGGAAGCAAAGTCGGCAGGTTTATCAATCGAGATGACTATGGGCAGATGGTCTGATGCTAGGGTCAGCGTAGGTCGCCATGATACGCTGTTTATCAGACCAGCGCTGACAATTGTTAGATCTGGCGAGCTGCAGCAGCTGACCATAATCCTGGTGGGTGCGTCGTCGTTCATTGTGCAGAATGTCGAATCGTCTATCTGCTCACCCAGATGTACTCCCATACGATCATTTGACAGGCTTGAGTGCCAAAGATCGTGGTGCGCGTTAAAGTCACCAACTACCATACGGTTTTTGCCTCTGAGTAGCGCACTTATTTCAGGTTGATATCCTGTCGGGCAGTTGGTGACAGAGGGTATGTATACCTTAAATATTTCGAGCTCAACATCGTCTGACCGAATAGCAATACCCTGACATTCTAGGATGGTATTCCTGCGGTCGATGTCGGCTTCAATAAGACGATATTGCACGGTGGGGTGCGTGATGGACGCTAAACCACGTTGTATCCGGCGCAATTCAACAGGGTTGAATTGCCGTGCAACTTTTTCTCTTGAACCGCAGCTATTAATATTCCAAGCCTTCCCATAAAAACAGTTATCTCATTGATCTTGCTCTGGAGTCCGTTACAGTTAAATTGTAGCACCTTTGTGTGCCTTGGAAGACCGATTGTAATGTGTGTTGTTAAAGAGTTGTGTTGCCTGCCGGCCGGTACGTGCTGCCTTGTGGTGGTGGTTGGCGGTGTCGCAGGGGAGGGACGCGATTGGGCTGCACAGCAGGGGCCCGCATAGTCACTCGTCCAACCTCGCGTGTTGCGACGTGCTGAGCACGCCCTAAAGTGGCACCACCCAAGGCCGGAGTTGCACTTGACTGATGTCCCGTTACGGTATATTCTGGACTGACAAACAGAGCATTATATGTGGGTGCTATTGTGTTTGTTTGTGTTTCTATTGTTGTTACGCAACTGGTGTAAATTTCTGGCCCTGGGTTAGACTCTATACCAGCCCTGAGCAGAAGGGTACGGAGCATCGAGCATCGAGCAACGTTTCATGGATTTCGCCGACCTAAACGGGGTTAGATCGCCGAAACAACAGCCCTTGGTCGGGTAAAACCCGAGTCATTCCGGTACGTAGAACCGGCTGTCGTGGGAATGTCATATTTCGTCATATTTTATAGTTGAAACTCTTACCGTTATTGAATTTTATTGCAGTTATCCACATTGTTATAATTTTCACAGATTTTATGGAAAAACTACCCCTTTTTATGCAATTTTAATGCAAATATTAACTTTTTAACAAATTTTTTCTCATAAAATGTAAACAAACAATGCGTGCACAACGAGTAGCAAACGACAGCGTGAACCAATTAGAATAGATCTGAACGGTTGAGAAACAGTCATTTTAGTAGCAATTGCGAAAAAGTGAGTGAGGTTCGTAATTTTGAAGTGTTTTTCTTTATGTGTATTTTGTCGGTGGTTTATTTCAATGATTTTTAAGCGATTTTCAATCATTTTTTTTGTGGAAATGTAATTAATGGGTCGATTACGGATAGCAACGCAAGCAAGGTTCGGTTGCCGGCTGGCAACGCAACTGAAAAGAAAATTTGTATTAAAATGACAACTATCGTCAGTTGCTGTAGAGTTATCGACAATAGAAATTTGACACTGCGACATCCAGCAAGCGGCTGTAAACTTGCTGCCCGAGTCAAATTAAATTATTAAAATAAAGAGTTTTAAAGAAATGATAGCAATAAAGCTAAGTTCATCAGAATTATTTGTTTATGAGGAAGAGAAATGCATGAACGCGGCCTCAATCAGGAATTAAAGGATAAGTCCAATCCTCTAGAGCTACTGCGGCACTGTAAGCAAAAGTTAATGCTTTCAAGGTTTCATTTTATAATCGTTTTGTGTTAATTTTCAAAGCATATGGAGGACTTCCAAAAGGAGCTGTAGTATAATTAGTTAATAAACAGACGAACCTCTTCGTTCAACTTCAATAGCTCCGCTCATAAAAGCTTGCGCAACTCTTCGATCTTTCGCAGAAGGAAGTGCTACAGCAATGACTTCAATTTGGAAAACTTGGTGTGTCGGTAGTTTTAAGAGAGATGCTTCAGTTGATAAAGGAAAAAATTTGCAATCAGTGTTTGCTTTTGTTTCGCCAAAGGGTGTACTCCACGGGAACTAAAATTTCAAGTTATGGTTTTGTTATTTTAACAATATTCTGCAAAAGCAAACTGCATTGAAAAATGTTAATATCGTTAAAATTATTAAAAAGTAAAATATATGACACACTTTTCATAATACACTCCAAAAACATTCCCAGCAACCACAAAAATGTAGTCGCCTGTATACACACTTTGTAGAAACTGCAGTTGTCAGTTGAAAGTTGCCAGTTGCTTTCTGTAACCGGCCGTGGTCACATGCTTGAAAATCTCGCTTGCGTTCTGCTTTTTTCTCTCGCAAGCGAGATAGAGTTTTGTTGACTGGGCATTTGACAGCATACTTTTTCATTTGTAAAATGTCGCCAAACAAGAAGGTTCAAGCCTTGCAGGCTCTTAAAAGTTTGAGAAAATTAGAAAATCTGCATAAAGAGAGAAAAAGACGCAAGAAAAGAAAGAAATTTGTATTTGCCTCCAAAATAAACGATGTCGCTACTCTGAAGAATTCAGCGAAATGAGAACAAAGCTGTAAAACAACAAAAATGACAGTTGAAAACAAGCGAGAGCTCGCATACCGCTCGGTATGCGAGAAAAAGCATGCTTCGTACTTTTTGCGATCTACACGTGCGTCGTCACGCAAACGAGATTTTCCAGCACATGAAGACGGCCGGTAATATCGTTTTGGCCACTAGCAACCATGAACCAAAAATACAAGATCACGTAAGAACGCGACGTTGTATTTGTAACTGGTTTTGAGAAAAAAAACTCAGTGCGTGTAGTCCCCACGCGCGGAAGAAGTGAAACTTAATTGAGGAAATGCCAGAAAGAAAGAAATGTGCGATACACAAGCACATGTACATATTTTCTAATATACAAAAAACATATTTATTTAAAATTTTGTTTACGACCTTTAATTTTGTATCTTTTATAACCAACTCGAAAGTTTAATTATTATTTGTGGCTGAAAACACATACATATCTACACTGTTAACTAGCAGATTGTGGTAGCTAAAGTAAGATATGAAATGTTTTATTTCAATATTTTTAATATTTCTGGAAAAACCCGCAATGGTAGCCGCTCCTTTGGTTGTTGGATCATTTCCACCATTAACCATTTCCAGTGAAAATGTTTCTTTAAAGAATTTTGTCAGCTCGTCAGATTCATCTGCATCTTCATCTTCATCTTTATTTTCATTTTCATGTTCATGTTCATCTTCATTTTCATTTTCAGCTGCATGTTCATCTTCATCTTCATCTTCATCTTCATCTTCATCTTCATCTTCAT
>NW_023458555.1:51588371-51609482 GCF_013731165.1 Rhagoletis pomonella
CTTCATCTTCATCTTCATCTTCATCTTCATCTTCATCTTCATCTTCACCTTCATCTTCATCTTCATCTTATCTTTATATTTGTTTTTGATTATATTCTTGTCTTTGCATTAGTCTTTTCCCGCCCAATTGGCGTTTAACGAAGCTATTCGTTTTCTATACCCGTCATATGCTACCTGTACCGTGGCGTTAAATATTTATCGCAAACATAACGGAGCTATAATAATAAGATGTGCTTCAATAATTTGCGTTTAACTTTTTAAACAGGTGGCCACCCTCTTCAGGCACCTCAAAAATATTTTAATTGTGTTTCTGTACTGTATAGTATTTTAAGCGTAAGACTTTTGTATAATTTAACTAAATTTTACTTTTGAAACAGGTGGCAACCCTCCTACATTAAGCTAGAAAATACAACTTATTCAAAACCATTTCTTTTGATACCCATATTGGGATAATTCGTTTAACTTAATAAATAATTTGAATTTGATTTTCGTATATATGGCAACCCTTTAAAAGACTAAAACCATACTGCACATCTCCAGGTCAAGCCCTTTCATGTGACACCTCATTTTTGAAAATCGTACGAACGCTACAGATTTTATGACTTGATGTTAAATATTTTACGCAACCCTCTGCGGCAGAGAAATTTTGAATTCGATTTTCTAACATGTGGCAACTCCTTTCATGGAACTAAAGCTATGTTGTAAACCGGAAGGACAAGGCCTTTCATGTGACACCTCATTTTTAAAAATCGAACGAACGATACAGATTTTATGACGTGGTGTTAAATATTTAACGCAACCCTCTGCGGCAGAGAAATTTTGAATTAGATTTTCTAACATGTGGCAACTCCTTTCATGGAACTAAGGCTATGGTGTACACCCGAAGGACAAGGCCTTTCATGTGACACCTCATTTTTAAAAATCGAACGAACGATACAGAGTTTATGGCTTGGTGTTAAATATTTAACGCAACCATCTCCGAACTCGATTAAGAAGTTTCACTTCAAAAAGTTTGCGAAAGTGGGTTCGTCAGCCGAGCGTTTGTTTACATCACAAGCACCACTATTTCACACTTTTATTCAAGTAAAGAAGAGTTAATTCAACATGACAACACATTTTAAAGCATTTTGTTGCATCATTTTACCTAAATTGTGCGTTTAAAGTGGCTGACAATAATTTTGGCTAATTTTGGTTTTCGTTGTTTTCTTTGCTTTGTTTACTTTTCGCTCGTTTTCCAGTGAAACAAGATGGCGTAGAACCCGCTAAAAAAATCGACTTTTTTCATTCTCTTGTTCTTACGTGATCTTGTGTCTTTCGTTCATGACTAGCAACGCAACTGAAGTTCGATTGCAATCGATAGTCGACTTATTAATTGAAGTGCGCGATGATTGGTTGCAAAAACACGTACACAAATAATGGGCCGTAGTCATAGACAAGTTAGAAAAAGGTTTTAACGACTAAAATTGTGTTTTATTGTAATCACTATTTAACTCTTTCATATACTACGCTTATAGGCACGTATTATTTGCAAATAAAAATTTGCAAAATGGTAAACTTTGCCGTATAAACGCTGAGTTAATTTTTTATTTGCTAATAACTAAATCACGCAAATAAGTATTGATTAGTGGCAAATAAGCGCATGACGCCGCCATTCTTAAACTATGTTCCCATATCAATATTATGTCAATCAAAGCTCGTTTTTTAATCACCCCGTTTACACAGGCAAATCTCAGATTATTAGCTGTCAAATTTGTTGTGCTTGTTATTCTCACATCTTAAGGAAAATTTATGTTTCTTCTCTGTGCCACCGTGATCACGTTTCTATGCTATAATAAGCAATATAAATATATTTTAACTTAACATTTTATTAAAAATACCTTTACAAACCTCTTTAAATTGCTAGCGTACATTTTTGTTTACTTTTACATTTGGCATTTCTCCTCTCTTTCGCAAAAACAATCGGTAAAACTAGGATGGACACCGAAAAGTTATCGGTTAAATCTGAGATTATTTTATAATTACAGATTAACAAGGGACGAATTTTATATGGCCAATCTCTTGTTTTAATTACAGATTAGGGTGTTAAGCTCGAAAATGAGGATAATCTACTTATATGTGAACCTAGTATTAGGTTTATTATCTGTTTCGATGGTCATCTTATTGGCGCGTATTCATAGTCCAGCAACTAAGTCGAAACTAACAAAGTTGCCACTTAAATTTAAGTACCAACTTAAAATTTACCTCTATTCATAGTCGCATTTCAGACTTCTACTAAGTAGTTTCGACTTAGTTTACGATATAGCAAAACGAGTGTGAAAATGCATCGATTTTTCTTTACGATATTTTGGAAAAATTACATTTTTATTAAATAATATCAAGTTAGATCATCCGTTTATGTAATTTTTATTTTCATTGCATGTATAATTTTCTTGTTAATTGTGTGAAATAGCCAGAACAACCGCAGTGATGTGAAGTCGATGTTTATCGAAAGCATACTGTGAAACACAAGAACGATAGAATACAAGATTGCGCATTCTCGCAGAATGACATTTGTGGCAACGGGTAAACAAAGAATATGGCGAAGAACAAAGAGTTGACAGTTGTGAATTTGCAGTGAGAAAACGTGTTTTCTTCTCGATTCACCAATTTCTCAAGCCATCTTTGAATATAGCAAATTAAAAAATATACAACCACTCTTGAAATGTGTTCAAAAAAATAGGTCTTATTAACTATTTAGAATTTTTGTGTTTGTATTGCAGGTGCCGAAAAAGTGATAATATCTTGTCGCAGCGTATGTTTTCCTGCAGAAAGCGGTCGATGCTTGCTTACCTCCGATTTAAATTTGTAATTTTATGGTATATCAACGTTTTCAACTTAACATGTCGTGTTTAAAAGTGGTCCATAAAGTGCTTCATGCATATTACGCTGGTGTCTAAATTGTATGGCTTCTCCTGCCGGCAGAACTCTACCTACTTTCTGGCCAAGGCGTCGTCGCGGGGAAACCAAAAAAAATGCATTTGGGGGCTTTACCCCTACGGCTGCTGCAATTCAACACACGACACGATATTTTTATAAAGTTTTTATTACAAATAAAACGTTTTTTACTTCAGAACGCACGAATTACTTCGATTTTTCACCTGAAAGTGCACAATACGTTTGTAATACGTTTGCACTTTTTTTTTTTTTTTTGGGTTTTGATGGTCTTAAATGGTCGGGGCAGTCCACCCACAAAACCGGGGTATACAAAAACTTTATAATGATTCTTCTTCCGTGTTTAATTTTCAGGTGTTGTTTAGACCAATTCCAACGTTTGATTTTTGCTCTGATTGATGTGTGATTTCTCTGTTGTTTATGTTGCCAGCCGATTTTGATTTGTAGTAATGTCAGCTTCGCGCGAGTTGATTGATGAGATTTATAAACGAATGCCCTGAGGGCTAGTACAGCAATACAAATATTGATGACAGTTGTTAAGACGATTACAACATGTAGCGATAAGGGCTAGGTATTAGTCCACTTCCGGTATGTGCAATGAGCGAAATGAACAGATTATTTTTAACAAAAAAAGAAACAAAAGAAAAAATAAAAAAACAAAAAATTGCAAAAATGCGTTGGCCTCTTCAGCTGCTTTGACTAGAACGAAATGGTTTGAAAAATATAAAACAGGTTAAAAACAAAAGTTCGTAATCATTTATTATATAAGTCATGAATACATATAGATATGTAAATTTTTTTTTTGAGATCGTTTAAATTTTTTTATCACATACGAATGTATATGTCAGTCTTAGGTAAAAGAATGTATTTGGAGCATTCTAGTCTTAAGTTATTTTAATATAAGGGGGAAAAAAAAAACAGACATTTTTTTTTTTTTAATTTTTTAAAAATCTAGATTTGCTTCTTGGATGAAGTTGCAAAGTTCTTTGAGAGTAGCACAGTCTCTTTTTTTTTAAATTTCAGTGCAGTCTTTGTGGTTTTTAACTGCATTGTACTTGTTTCTTATTGTGTCATATCTTTTGCATGCGAAAATCATGTGGGTATAGTTGTCAAGGACGTGACAGGTATCACAAATATTTGTATCGACTATTTTTATTCTGTTCAAATACTCTTTGTCATAGGTGTGACCTGTTAATAGTCTATTTATGGTTTTAATTTCTTTTGCCTCGAGTGTTGAGTTGTGATACCAGGGTTTATTTGGTATCTCTGGAAAAAAGTTAGCTAGAGTTTTTCCCTTTTCTTGTGAGATTGTTTGGTACTTAGTATTCCAGTTATTTTTAATGATTGTGTTTATTTGACTTAAGGCTTCTTCAGGAGTGAGTTTAGTTGCTAAAGGAGCACCTACATCGACTGCCAATTTTGCTATGTAGTCTGCAATTTCGTTAAATTCAATTCCTACATGACTTGGGGTCCATACTACTTCACATTGAATTTTGGCCTTGTTGAGTGTATTATGAATATTAGCTACTATATAGTTGTTGGATGTTTCTTGTGATAGGAGTTGACATGACGCCAAGCTGTCTGTAAAAATTACAATTTTTTTTAGATTATCTTCAAAAGCGATATCAACCGCTTTTGCAATTGCCCACATCTCACTAAAAGCAGAGGAAGATTTGAAATCTATGCTGAAGTAAAAATGTTGTTTTTGTGACACATTGTAAACACCACATCCCATAGAGTTTACCCCTCCTGAAGCATCAGTGGCAAAAATGGTGAAGTTGTTTTCTTTATACTTCTGAAATAGAGAGTAATATTCAGATTTAATCTGTTGTTTTGGTAGTTCCGTTTTTTTCTTAGCCAATAGTTTCTTAGTTATCCTCAGCTCTCTGTTTTTTGCGAAAGCTGTTTGTGTGCTGACATTATCAAGAATTTCTTTGAATTGGTAATAGGTTTTTGAATAACTGGAGTTTAGTTGGTTATGGAAAGCTACGTTATTGTATGCGTTTACGTTAATAAATTTAAGTTTTATGAGTTCACGACTAGTGAGAAGCATTTCCCTTTCCTTAGATTCAAACTCATTTGCTAGAGCGTAAATATTATGAACTGAAGTTGAAGGAGTTAAACCTAAACATCTACGAAGAGATTTATTTTGAAAAGCCATAATTTTGTTGTTGGTTGTTTTTGGCAAATTATGAGTTGTGGATCGAGCTACTTCTATCTTTGATCTAACCAGGCTTTTGTAAAGATTGACTGCAACTTTAGGTGTGACCCCAGCTTTCACTGTGGTAATCATTTGAATTAATTTGACATTGTTCGCGGCTTTTTTGATTAGTTTATTGAAATGAGACGTTACTGTAAGTGATGAGTTTAGCGTACGACCTATGAATTTGATCTGATTTACTTGTTCTATTGCCAGGTTATCAATTTTTATATCCAACTGTTTTTTATTAGTTTTTGCAAAATATATTGACTTAGTTTTATGGGTGTTAATATTGAAATTTAAATCACTACATTTATCAATAAATGTTTTAAGTTTTAGTTGTAACTTTTGTGTTAAGGATTGGAGATGCCTGTCATGCACCATGATGAGAAAGTCATCAGCGAATTGAAATATGTCAGTGGAGTCATCTTCAAAGTCATGTAAAGATTTAGTATACAAGTTGAAAAGGAGGGGCGAAAGACAGCTGCCCTGTGGGAGACCATCATTTATAATGACTGACTCCTTACCTAATTTTAATATTCTTTTTTTCAAAAAAGATTGGAACCAGATAATATAGTTGCTGTTAATATTGCATTCTTCTAGTATTTTTGTTAGAGCCGATGTTGGGACACAGTTGTAAGCATTACTGATATCCATCACAACTGCTGCAACCTTAAAGCCTCTATCTTTATATACTTCGATATTATGAAGGATTTCGTTTAGGCACATTGATGCAGATCGGCCTTTACGATAGGCAAAGCATCTATTTGGAAGGACTGCATTTTCGGTCAACCATGGATCTATCCTAGCCTTAATCATCAAATTTATAATTTTTAGTAATACCGAAATTAAGGAGATTGGCCTATAGTTGTGGTAATCACTCAGATCTTTATCAGCCTTTGGAATGGGTATGATTTTTATTGTACGCCATTGGTCATCGATTTCTCCTGTCTGGAAAGAGTTATTTAGGGCTATAAGGAGATTTACCTTGGCATTTTCAGAAAGTGATCGAATCATCTCATAAGTGATTCTGTCAAACCCCCCTGCAGATTTTTTAGTTTTGTTTTTGAGAACTGCGTTTAGCTCAGATAAATCAAAGGCCTGCACCGTATCATTTTCTGAGGTTACAATGAGTGTATCGTTATGACTATTGCTTATAGAAACTTGATTTTTTAAGTGCTGTAAGAAATCATGGTGTGAGCCTTCCAAGGCTGAACTGTCAACTTTTTGGTAATTTCCTTTCATATTTTTCACAAATCTCCATGCTTCTTTGGTGTTTGGTTGATTGTTTAATAAGTTAATGCTGCTTTGAAAGTTTTCATTTTTTGCCTTTGAAACTTCTTCTTTCCAGATTTTTTCATATTCTGAGGCTTTTTTAAAGTTTTCAGGCGTAGGGTATTTGTTGCATTTTCTTATTGATGCAATGCGAAGTCTGAAATGTTTTTTTAAGCCATCATGCCACCAGGTTTTTGGGGTTTTGTTGGTGAGAGTAACTGTAGCCTTTGAGATTTCTTCGGAAAAAGTTTGGCTGATGTCTCTTGTAGAGGTCTCTAATGAGATGGAATTGAGGGATGTTAGAAGTTTTTTCCTAGATAGGAAGGTGATACTCTTGGGTGCCGTGAAGTCCATAGTTAAAGAGATGGGATAGTGATGGCTACCCCCCAGGTGGTAATCTAAAACGTCCCAATTGCATGAAGCTGTGAAATTTGTAAAAGTTAGATCCAAAACCGATCCCCTTTTCTTGTCTTTTAGGCTAGGTATGAAAGTAAGATTCCCATTGTTTAAGCAATTGAAAATTGAATCATTGGAAAAAGACTCAAGCCACTTTCCTTTAGGATTATCAATACTATCTCCCCATTTCCTTGAACGAGCATTAAAGTCGCCCATTATAAGGACATTGTCATAGGTTTCAAGAGTGTTGAATAAATTAGTGATTAAGGCCTTAAAGGTGGCTAAATCCATGGATGGCTCGCAGTAAATAGAGCAAATAGTGAGGTTCCTGGTTAAGTTTTTTGTTTGAATTATGCAGATATCATGGTTAGATTGAAAAATAATTTTTTTGAAGCGAATGGATTTTCGAAGGGCAATAGCGACCCCTCCATATCCATCACTTCTTTTCTTTTCTATAATGTTAAAATTTGTAATGTTTTTGTTTTTGATTGTGTCCTCATGTGAAAAAACTTCACTGAGGCACGCTATGTCATATTCTTTTGAATTTAACAAGTAGTCAATGTTATTTTTGTTTTTAGACAAAGACTGGATATTATATTGCAAGACCCTCATCATGGTTAGATATCTCCATATCCCCCAAATCAGCTTCGGAGTCTATACTTTCTAGTATTGAAAATTTTTGTTTTAATCTGTCAGCAAAATGCACAAAGGCATTTACTCCTGCAGGGAAGTCTACCTGACGGAAGGCATCCCTAGCAAATTTAGTCATTTCTGTGGTTATTTTTTCAATTTCCGACACTAGATGCAAGTTAGGCTGATTAAAGGCCACACCGTTGTTTTGTGTCCTTCTCGGACGAGGTACTCTAGATTGTGAGGTTTTTCCCACGAAATTTAACTTCGGAGCCTGGCGTCTTACAGTTTTAGCATAGGAAATTGGTGTTAAAATTTTGTTAACCTCAGTTTGATTGTTTCTGTAGATGTTTTTCTGTGTATTCAGCACAGGAAAATGTTCTTCACTAAGAAGTTCAAATCTATTTTGAGTTTCCAATTTTAGTTCATTTAATGCTTCTCTTCTAGTTTGCTTTTTTAAAGTCATCAATTTATTAATGTGGTTTTCTTTTTCCCAAGCTGGGCAAATCTTCCTGTCCAAAGCAATGTGAGAAGTATCATCACATAGAAGGCATTTAGTTTCACATGACATTACGCACACCGGTTTTTTACCGCATTTCAAACATCTTCTGCCAGTTCTGCATGCCTTCTGTGTGTGACCCAACCTGCCACAACTGAAGCATTGCCTTATCATCGGATAAAAGTAGTGTACCTCAAGAATTGAATAATCTAAAATTACTTCCGTTGGGATCTTATCTCCAAAGAAGCCAATTTTGACCGACCAGGTCGAAACCCTGGCATCACTATCTCTACTTTCCCTCTTTGTAAATCTTTGCACTGAAGTTATTGGGATATCTGAAATTAACCTCTCTTTAATTTCTTCTTCTGTATAGTCTGGTGGAATGCCCTTTATGACACCGTAAGACTCTACATAGCTTTTTGGAATAAAGGCTCGGATATTATTTTCTTTTAAATCTTGGTTTAGTATGCATCTATTTGCATAAATTGCATTTTCAAAAGTTATTCTAAAGAGTGTTAAGCCGACTGCTTTAATAGTGGAAATGCCCTCAATGTTAAATTTTTCTATTTTGCGCCATAAATAGAGGCCATTTTTTACATTTTTGTTTTGCACATTTTCACATTTAGAGGTATCGCAGAGCTCGCTTGCCTTACCCTTATGGACTGCTGGGTAAAACACCGTTTCTCTTGCCTGTTCTTTGTTCGCATTTGCATTTTTAACAAAAACTCCTGACTTAACTGTTGTTTCGGTAACTGTATTACCTGCAGGGGCATTGGCACTAGTGGATGGAAGAATAGCGGTTTCTTCATTACTGAAATTTTCCGCAAATATTTCATTTAATGATTTATCCGTAACATTTTCTGAATCCGAGTCCTTTTTTCTTTTTCTATTAGAGCCCGGTGGCACCTGTTTAGGCACTGCACCAGGACTTTCGTTATTTGACGCCATGGCGTCACTTGACAAACTATACCCACGTTTCACTTCACTTATATATATGTATAAAAGTATTTAAGTCAAGAAAATATAATTAAGTACAATGCAGCTCACCTGGGGTTAAATCCCGCTTACCACACTGCTTATCTCAAATTATTGATGATTGCGCACTTTTGTTTGCTGAAAAAATATTTTTTTCAGAGTTTAATAAGAGAGTTTTAATAGCACAGAAAAAGCCGACCGCACACTTTGCTCGCTCAACCGGAAGTGTGATACGTTTGCACTTGTTTCTAAACAAAAAGTTTGTTTACGTATTGCCATAAATGTCAAAGTCGGCAAAACCAAAGTAGCGGATTCGGGAATGCGCCACCTTCAGTTCATTTCACCATGGCTTACCACTACACCACAGCGGCCGACTATGACACATAATACCTTTACAATATAAATGCACTAAACTCAAATGTCTGTAGATGTGGCCAATTCGACAGCTACATTCACCAAATTTTTGAATGCCCTCTTCTTGATGAGCCTCGAGGTGAGTGTGAAATATTTCAAGAATGTTATAACCTCAGTCAGTTGTTCCACGGTTTTAACATGTTATTTTATAGTTATTATTACTGAAGTGGTTTATCTGTGGTGAAAATGCCGTCCACCACACTCCTTTTTTTACTTATTATTCACACACATGATACAAAAACAAGTATCAATACAATATAGACCCTCTAGTTATGAGGAGGTTATGCTATTTTGCGGCTACTATATGCGGTCACAATCAGGCATACAGATAACGAAGGAAGACGTATAACCTGAAGAGGAATTCACGAATTTTTGCTGCAACCACATCAAGGCGCTGTCATACTAATGCGCCTCGCCACATGCTGTCACCAATCGACGAAACAAATAAAGAAAAAATACGAATAACCTGGTGTCTGCGAACTGACAGTTCCTACCAACTTAACCAAATCCAAAAAAAAAAAAGTAAACAAATTTATAATCGTGTTCCTCATCGTTAAATAATGAAATTAATAAAATATGAAATAGTAAACGTTTAATGAGCTTAATTTAGTTGGAATGTGTGTTTTCTGCACACTTGTATTTGTTTGAAATGGTTTGTTATCGAACATTTTGTTAGGTGAAATTTTCAACTTTAACAACAAATTATTCGTAAACTATGAGTTTCCTCGCGTGCGGTTTTCAATTTTGTGATGTGTACGACCCCCTCTACCCTCCCAAAAAAGTCATTTTGTTCAAAGCGTGGTGCACTCTGGCGAAGTTTCCCCGAATACCTTTAGGGGCCATTTACATAAGACTTTCCTCGCTTTGCTTGACAGTTCAAACTTTGCCAACAAAGCATGAAACGCAGAAGGTATACTACAATAAACGCTTTGACAGCTTTTGCTTCCTTTTCCTCCATATTTTTTATCTGTAAAATAGATAACAATATAATAATATGCATTAATAGTAGCAATATTAATTTCTATTACTATTATTTACCCTATTTTTTTCATTAAATGCAAATGTAAGCGCACGGGAAAAGATACATGTAGACGGCTGATTGCCAAAGCGGGCAAAAGTTGAGAGTTGCTGAAGTTTTGCTTCGTTTTGCTTCAAACGTTTTTTATGTGAGCATACTCATGCATATGCCTACATCGATCTTATATGTCAAAGCAAAGAACCATCAAGCAAAGCGAAGAAACTTGTATGTGAATCAGCCTTTAGAATTTCGGGAAAAATTGTGCTTTCAAACAAAAGTCCATCTCACTTGCTAGAGATAAAAATAGAACGCGAGCGTGATTTGTAAGCAGGTGAAGATGGCTGGTAAAGGTTATCGGCGGAAAAGTATCGACGAAACTTTTGAAAACATTCATCTCTATTTATTATTTATTGTCGCTTTTCGTTTATACTGCAGTTTTCGTTTAATTTCACAAATATAATGAAACTTCTATTTCTAGCATGGTATGTGGGTAAACGTTGGCATTGAAATAAATTTACATAATAACCAAATACAGCCAGCCATCAGAAGCGCCAATACACTAGCCTAACCAACAGGCATTCTGAGGAAGTGGTTCTTCATACCATCCTACGTTTCAGCGAGGACATTTTATTGGGATTTATACCTGGTAGTTAAACGACGCCATATATTGCAGTTTTTGTTGTTGTAACAGAGTGATGCTGAAGTGACAGTCCTTGACCAGATATAAATCTGGGTCGTTTCGTTTACGTAGACCTGACGTCGTGGCCACATATTGCTGTTATTGTTGCGGATTCGGCCTGGTTCTTTCTAATTGAAAAAGTTGACCAGGAGTATTCTGTCCGGCGAAACCTCTTTTGATTTTGCAGCAAGATGTCTGAACGAAAAGTGTTAAATGCAAGTTTTCTATTTAATTACCATAATATGACACCAATAAATCTAATATATATATATACAGAAATATTACCCACCGGACTTCGATCCATCGAAGATTCCTCGCATGAAGCTTGCCAAAAATCGGCAATATACAGTTCGCTTAATGGCACCGTTTAATATGAGGTGCAAGACTTGCGGGGAATATATTTACAAAGGAAAGAAATTCAATGCCCGAAAGGAAGACGTAGAAAATGAAACTTATCTAGGAATACGTATCTACCGTTTTTACATCAAATGCACACGTTGTCTGCAGGAAATTTCATTTAAAACTGATCCACAGAACACTGACTATGAAATTGAGGCGGGCGCAACAAGAAATTTTATGGCGTTAAAATTGGCAGAGGAACAAGCACGCAAAGAGATAGGTAAATAAATAGAAACTTTATTGATTCCAATTTTTTTAATTTAATTCCAAACATATAAAGAGGAAGAACGCGAAGAAGAAGCAAACAATCCAATGAAGTTACTGGAAAACCGTACACAACAATCGCGTAACGAAATCGAAATGCTTGAGTCGTTGGAAGAGCTGCGCGATTTGAATCGCCGCCAACACAATGTCGATTATGAGTCAATGTTACAACAGTACAACAGCGCGGAATCTGAGCAGGAGCGATTAAAGCGCGAAGAAAAGGAAGATGAGGAGTTTGTAAAGTAAGTTAACGCAGAAGTTTGTAAAATTTGTATATCAATGTACATGTTCTTACTTCTACTCTAGATCTATAAACTTCAAAGCGAACAAAACAGCAGGAAAAATTGTTGCTGAAGAAATAATAGAAGAAATTAATGATGAAGCATCTTTATCTTCTGAAGCAAAGAAAGCAAAACTTAATACGGCTATTTTAGCGCCTCAAGCGCATAGCTCCAAAACTAAAGCTGTCACAATAAAAACTTCAACACTCGTAAAACGGAAAACTCCACTCGTTGTACCGAAATTGAATCCACCCACAGCAACAGTTTCTTCAGCGGGCTTGGGCGCGTCTACAAGTAAAACAGAAAGCCTAAAACCGACGGAAAATAAAAACGGAGGCCTTTCATTGCTTTCAAGTTATGCCAGCACCTCCGAAGAATCAGAGTGAGAGATATACAGCCTTAAAATAGGGAATATTGCGTTATACAAGTATTTACGTAACTAAACGTGATATGTGAAAGTGGATCACAGGATTCTGGTGTAAATAATGTAAAGAATGGTAATTCCAAATATAATATGAAAGCGTTTTGAAATAATCTGAGAATAATTGCTTAACCACTGGGATTCCGTCTTCGTGCTCTACGGGGCGTATCGATCTTATGTATGAAATGGACAAGTACCATAATCACAAAAAAACATCATCATATATCAAAGTATTTAACAATTTAACTAAAAGCGAATTATGTGCACTTTTAGAAAAAAAAACTGTTTTATTGTGGTATTAACAAATTTTCGTCAACAATTCGAAGGCACCTGTGCCATTTCGTACTGGTAGTCCAACCATTAACCGACTTGATGGTGAACTAAGCTCATCTACCCGACCACTTCCGGACGCATTTTTCAGAAATTGTAAGCAAGATTCAAAGGACATTTGTTGCAAAGGTGAAGATGAATGTTCCATGCCCTTTCGGGAAAGTGGTTGGAAAGTACCATCAAAAGTCATATAATCGGCAATTAAGGAGAGATGACGTCTATCAACAGTAATTCCGTACACTTTGAAAACATTTGTTACTTCCTTAATTATAACTTGCGCCGCTGCCTCGATGCCATAAGTCTTTGCTATGGCATGTATATCATTGGTATAAAGGCGGTTCAAGTCTAAAATTTCTTTGTGTTTGAACATTTCGACAATATTAATCCCGTCTGTTTTGAGTAGGTGGGCATTTTTGTCACCTTTATAAATAATAGCGCGTTTTATATTCTGTACTTGGTGCACAACACATTTGCCTGCTAATTCACGTATGGTGGATGAAATATCTGGCTTCTTGTATATCATGGATAGCTAAAATTAGTCGTACAAAATTATTTATTTGATAGATTGGAAAAGTGCTTTTACTTACATTAAAGGTTAGCTTGCACCATTGATGTCTTTCCTTATCGTAGGAATATTCTCGCACCATTGCATTGCTCAATACACTCTCGACCATAGCGTCATCTGTGTCAGCCGTGACCGCAACCTCTTCGACGTCGTCTTCAGCCCCTGCCAACTCATCATCATCGTTAGCATCTTTGATTTCTTCCACATCTTCAGGATCATCATATTCATTTTCATCTTCTTTGCGCGATTTGAATTTTCTGCCAGTGGCGTCATCATCGTCATTCTTATAAAAGAAGTAAAGATTTTAGTTAAGACTGAATTTATATTCAATTATTAATCAAATTACATTTTCGTCGTCAGAGGAATCTACATCTGCCGAATTCGATGACTTTCCGTTTTTCAATTCGCCATTCAGATCATTTCCTGTTTCATCTTCGTCTAAATCCTTGTCGTCGCTCTCCTTGTTGCCGTTTCCTTTTCCATCGTTAATATCAATACTAAAATTATATATATATTCTTTTTTTATCAGCGTATATTTTAATTTAATTTATTGAAACTTACATAGAAGCTTTGTCCTTTGAAGACTTTATAACAGCGCGAAACAGCAGCTTGAAAAAAACCTCGCTCATATATTTCAGTACCTTTTTGGGACGCACGCAGAAATCGTCCTGATAGGCTTCGCGCGGCAGAAATTGGAATTTCAGCTTATATTGATATGCGCGTTCAGGCTTCAGAACTAGCTTAATTTTCACATTAACATCTTTATTATGAAAAAAAAAACTATAAGTCAAAACGTTTCAAATACAGAACTGATTTAATTTACACTGCAATATGTCCGCAAGCGTTACCCGATTCAGCTTGATGCGTAACTTATCGGCATTCTTCGCAAGACTCATCTTTATTGGAATATCCATTGATGGCGTTTTGATATTTGCTGATGCCAACATTAAAATTTCACGCAAGCGTGGTATACCCAGCGTGACGTTCATCTCACCACGACCAGCAAAATGGAAAGTATTCAGTGTCATCTGAGTAGAAGGTTCACCAATTGATTGGGCGGCCAAGAGACCAACGGGTTCGCCCGGCGAGACTAATGCCTTAAGATTTTTTAAATGCATTATATCATCAATTCCAGCTTTACTATTTGGATATTTCTTCATATAGTCCTCTACTACTTTCTCCAATCGTTCGGAAATACTGCCATAATAGCTATCCTGTCTGTATAAAGCAGTTGTGGGATCAGGACAATGTACATTTAACCTTTTGTAATGCTCTTTCGTTTCTGTATCAGCTTTTCTCCACAGGTTCTGTTTATATTCATCTCTAAAACTACGGCCCGTTTTACCATTTACCTCATTTAAGTTGCCTTTCGCTTGCACATCTTTTGAAAAGGCGGAGAATGCCGAGAGTCTTCTCTTCGGTTCTTCTAAACCATGCCTATCATTATGCTGTCTTTGCCATTTTCGTATCTTCTTCACATGTCTGGAGATTTTCATAAGCGTGTGCTCATCTTTGAAACTTGTCAACTCGTTTGTATGTATTATTGCTGAGTAATTAAGAGCCAAGAATTGCATACAGAAATTTGTATTGAAAAATTTCGACTTCAGTATATCTAGCCCATCTTCGCCATACAAATACTGTACGACACTGTTATCACTATCTCGCACTGTCATATCGTAACCAACTGTGAGACCTTCAAGATGCTTTATAAGACATCGTTGCAAGTAGCCTGAACGTGAAGTTTTCACAGCAGTGTCGATAAGACCTTCGCGCCCGGCCATGCAATGAAAGAAGAAGTCTTGCGGCTGGATGCCGGTCATAAAACGGCCATCAATGAAGCCACCCGATTTTGGTGATGTTTCGAAGGATGTGAAACTTGGTAGTGATTTTCCAGAAATCATTAGAGGTGGGCGTTTGCCTTCCAATTCAATTTGCCCCAGTAAGCATGAAATTTGCATAGTATTCACCATGGAACCCTTCGCGCCAGATAACACCATTAATTGCAAATTATTTTGTGGGAATTTCGATATCAAACCATTGGGCAAGCAGGTACGATTTATATCGTTAGTAAAACCATCTAACAATGACTTGTACTTACGATCTAAGATTACTCGAAATTTGGGATCTTTTGCATATGCCTCCTCCATTTTTTGAATAAGCATATCAAGCGAGGGTATTTCATCCAAATCTAATGCAGCAGCAACGGCTGAATCGCCAATCTACAATTAAACTTCAAGAAATTTAAATTGAAAAATAAAGATTACCGTCACTCACTTCGCGGCATTCTTTGACGATATGACGTCTTTGCGTGTCTGCTTCAGCTGTAACAAGAATATCCTGTACGCCTAGCGTGAATCCTTCGCGTTGTAAAAATGATGTAAAAACTTTAGTAAAAGACGTTAGCATACGTGTGGATACTTCGCCACCATATAGCTGTAAATTTCAAATTAATTTTATAGAATTTTTAGAGGCACCACTGGTTTACCTCATACATGCAATGGATTAAACCATAAGTGGTTGCACCATACTGTTGCTTGTCTAAAACTCCAGTCAGCAGCTCTCCCTTATGAATTATAACATTACTTTCACACAAATCACTGCCACCAACAGGAGAGCAGGCAGCTTCATGCGGTTGCGACACAATCCAAGTCTAAAAAATAATTTAAATAGCGCTTCAACTCAGATGAATACTAAATTTTAATCACCTTTGAATTAATTTTAGCTTGCGTATGCAAGTTTATACGCGCATATCCCTCTGGTATCAAATTTATGATAATAGTTGAAAGAATCTACAGAAATGAGAAAATAATAATTAGTAAATAAATGCGTTCGTGCATTCGTGCTTCATAATAGGCTTGCCTGTTTTCCAGACCACAACACGGTCGGTTTTAAAATGGTTGGAGGCAATAATTTTATATTTTCACGTAAATGCGAAAGGCCCTGGTATACCAGCTGTTGATAGTCTTCGCGATTAAAAAAACGTCCCCGTATAGATAATTTTACGCCCGAAATAACATGATCCTGAATTAAACCTCCTAGGGGTGTACCGTCTTTAGGCACCAAATAGTTGCTTGCCACATTTACTGCAAATAATAAAATAGTTTTTAATTTTTATGTGAAACTGGAACAGAAAAATTTTGGAGTCCGTTGTGTATCTACTAACCCAAATTATAAGCCTCCGCTCTTGCCACTTCGCTTTGTGGAAAGTGTGCATTCATTTCATCACCATCGAAATCGGCATTGTATGCCTTGCAGTTTGAGTAATGAAGTCGAAATGTCTTTTCACCAGGCAGTATGCGTGCCTTATGAGCCATTATGGATGGTCGATGGAGTGACGGTTGACGATTGAGCAGAAGTACATCTCCATTTATGACATGACGATGCACAACCTTGATACCATTTTCAGGATAATTGAAAAGTAATTTTGCCATGCTTTCACGCTTGGCAGCATTATCAGCTGGTATAAGTGTGGTATAACCTTTTTCGTCTTGTATATAGTTGGCACTGGAAATATTGTATTTTATTCGATTATACAGAGCTTAACAGCTCGTCTGCACAACTCACCCAGGGTGAATATCCGGCCCATTCATCACCATTTTACGCAACTCAGCAACGTTCCATGGTGTCACCGGCACTGGATAACTGAGTTTTCGTGCGAAAATATCTGGTATACCCACTTCCTCAACGTTAATATTTGGGTCGGGCGTTATGACAGTTCTTGCCGCATAGTTAACACGCTTGCCCATCATATGCTTACGTATGAGGCCCTCCTTCTTTTCCAAGACTTGCTTCAGACCTTGATTAGAGGGAGCATCTCTGCTGGCGGTTATATCTAACAACATGTCAACAGATGTTTGCAAAGTTTGCCAAGCATTATACAGTTTTTCATAAGACGATTTCCCTCGTGTAGTTTCGTAAACACGTTGGGCTTCTTCTGAGAGCTCATCGCGTAAACCTTTAAGATGCTTCATAACTACACGCAATACGGCATTATTTTCAATTATAGCCCTGTAAATTGCAGTTTGTGGATGTTCAACAATTTGATCATGCAATATATTTGGCGGACGCGCTTTCGGCGGTATAACTGGTACAGTATCCATGAAAAATATATCAACTGGGCAATCACTTCTACTAGCATTTTGCTTTAAAAGCGGAAACAAAAGTTTTAATAAGTCCGGGTAATTGACGTAAATTTGTCTCAAAATTTTGCGACATTCATCAGCGAAAATAGACTTATTTTGCCCAGTGGTCTGTTTTGCTTCGGGCATGCTGAAAGTAAATAAAAGAATCGACTATTTGCGATCGAAATTATATATAAAGGGCAAAAGGCTACTTACGAACTATTCATCTCTGCCGCAGTAACATAGTAAACTAGTTTTCGATACAGGTAACGAATATTCCGCAAGGGCTTTTGACAATGCATACATTTCTTCAAAGTAACACGTTGAAGCGCTGCATGTACTATGGCTGATCGAACTGCACACGAAGTTTTCGTGTTATTAGAAGCGTTTGATTCTCCTACAAATCAAAATCACATATGAACGTATGTATGTACATATGTACATAAATAGTATAATTAAGGAAATTTGATATTCGCTCATACGTGTACATAATGGCATAATTAAGGAAATTTGAAATTTTAGCTCACCTTTCTTTAAAAGTTCGAACATAGCGGCTATATGTGGATGCACATAATCGCCACCTTCTTGTTTCACCAAATTCTCTTCATTTTGACAGACGACCTCCGATTTGAATATTTCAAGCTCTTGCGCTTCCACGATATACCCCGCCTCTAGAAGACGTAATTGCAATGTCAGCACTTCACATACATGATCTGGAAGGAAAGTTCAAAGGTATTAACTTTATATTTATTTATAGTGCAGGTTTTTACCTTTTAATTGAATCTTGAAACAGTTTAGGCAAAAAATACCCAAAATTTTTTGCACAAGTTTAATAAAAAACGGATTGAAAACAAGTGCATTCAACTCAATGTATCCCATGTGGCCGGGACAGGCTTGTATGTTATAACAAGTACCGCAAGGTTCCATACGACGCCCGTAAGTGCCCATTAAGTTATCGTACAAGCCGCCAGGCAAAGGATGTCCTAGTGGGTCGAATGTTAAGCCAGTGATAATTTTGACAACGCTGAGTCGTTTGATTTCATCACTAGTAAATACACCGAATTCCAGTTCTGCTGGAAACATGTCGATCTCCAAAGTTTTTTGGGTACCCATTTGTTTAAGTTATTTGACGTAAATAATTATTTTTGTGGTTTGAAAGACTGGCAGAGACTTGCTTCTGTACAAAGCGCCAGGTTATTCCTCAGAGATTGTTGTATATCAATTAACTGGTAAAGTTGACCAGCTACACGACCGTAAAGTTTGAGAGCAAAAGTGTGTGAGGGTCTAGCTACGCATCCAAAGGAAAGAAACGGATATTATAAAAAAATAAACTACACTCTCGTACCAATCTCCTATCAAAAAGAACGCATGGGCACTGGTGTAAAAATACCTTCCGATACCATCGATATTTCGATGTTTACAGTTTTCAAAATATACTATCGATGTTTTAAAACTATCGATACTATCGACTGTAACCGGCCGTGTTCACGTACTGGCAAATCTTGCTTGCGTGACGACGCATCCCCACGACAGATGGTTCTACGTAACGGAATGACTCGGGTTATACCTGACCAAGGGCTGTTGTCTATGTCGGCGAAGTATCTCAGAAGTTGTTCGTCCATAGGGCTACATTTGCTACGTATTCTTCTGCTCAGGGCTGGCATCGAGTCAAACCCAGAGCCAGAAACCTACACCTGCTGTATATGCTAGAGACGACTACTCCACAACTCCACCTCAGTCAAGTGCAATGCTTGCGAGGGATGGAGTCACCTCAGGATTACGGACACATCGGCAGTGCACCACATCGTTTGGGGCCTCCACGGCTAACCCCAGTCCACCTGAGCAGCTCAACACAGACACCACAGCACCACAACATAACAACACAATAGACCAAACCACAATCCCGACAGACCACATAACAGACACAACCGCACCACCACCCACACGGCGCCGCCAACAACTCCTGGTTCCCCCTACAATCTGCACGGTATTGTCAGACCAGGATATTGCGTAATGTGACATCAGTCAAGCGCAACACCTGCCTTGGCTGGTGCCACTTTAGGGCATGTTCAGGTTTGTGAACCACGCGAAATTGGGCGAGGAACTTTGAGGGCCCGTGTTGCGCTGCTCGGTCGCAAACCCCAACTGCGACGCCACCCACTACCACCACAGGGCGGTAACCTCCACAGCAGCGCAGACAGCCAATTACGGCAAGGCCACACACATCCCTCACTCCCCGCATAACTACACGTCTCCAGAACGACATGAAGCTCCTTCAATTTAACTGAAATAGGCTTCAGAGCAAGATCGAGGAGATTACCGTCTTCATGGGAAGGCATGTGTAGCGGCAGCCTTTTGTGTTAAAAGCCGCATAAAACCCCATCAAACACCTTCAAATACCTTCAAACCAGAACCCACGTATCTATGTCACTGTTAGCATAATGTTGTGTGAAACGAATTGTTTGATCAAAGCTTGAATATGTGTGTGTGTCAACAAATATGTTTATGTCCGGGATGTGGAAGAATGTGTGCGTATGCGTGTATCGATTGAGTGAAAGTCTTTTGAAGGTAATTTCCTCGGGCCACAAGAACAAGGGCAAAAATTAGGTTGATGTATGCTCTGAAAGGAGCTAGATATGTGGTGCGCGAGTTTTAATCGTCCACAAAGTAATAATCAATAGTGGAGTTTTTACTTAAACGGTGACAAAGGATTCAGCCCGTTAAACAGCGAATCGCGATTGCGGACATCCGAAGAATGCCGTTTGGGAAACCGGTCTAGAAGAGGTGAGTCAACGCAATTCAAAGCCCCGTTGAATAAGTCGTGAAATCTTTAATTATAATGAACTAGTCGGGTGTGGTTAGATGGGGAGTTTTCCGAGCCGATTTATGTTAATCAAGGTGTACGTCAATTTTGTTTGTTGAGTCCAAACCTTTTCTCATTATATCTTAGGGCCGTTTGCACCATGTCTAGTTAATTCTAACTCCCAGTTAAACATCTTTATCGACGTTATCGACACCCATCATATAACATGTGATCGATAAAGCAGTTAACGTGCTTAACTGAAGGATGTACCTCCAGTTAGCGTTAACTAGACATGGTGCAAACGGCCCTTAATGACTTAAGTGACAGCCTCCCGTGCGGAGTGAAAGTTGGTGACACAATTGTAAAAGCTCTGATGTACGCCGACGATATTGTGCTTTTAGCAGATTCTGCATTAGATTTACAAAAAATGATAGACGAGCTTCACGTTTACAGTACGCAGTGGGGACTGAAGGTTAACCTCGCCAAATCTAAAATTGTAGTTTTTAGGGAATGCAGTAGAATTCCTTCCGGATGTCGTTGGAATTTTGAAAATGAGGTTATTAATATTGTCAATGGCGCGTATTCATAGTCCAGCAACTAAGTCGAAACTAACATGGTTGCAACTTAAATTTAAGTACCAACTTAAAATTTACTTCTATTCATAGTCGCATTTCAGACTTCTACTAAGGGCCTGTGCCAATCGGTAACTTTTTTCTCCGTGGTGAGACGGGGTGGAAAAATTTGCTATGGTGTACAAATAAATTGAATTTTGCTGTGCCAAATGCAAAGTAAAATTTTGACAGTTCAAAAACCAAACAAACGCTCGTGCTAAACCTCTATTTTTTTGTGTTGCTGAAATTCTTAAAATTTATATTTATTTTATAATTTGCAAGTAACGTAAGCTTTTTTT